>NC_135501.1:16316157-16616157 GCF_052857255.1 Amblyomma americanum
CATTTCCTTGTTCCTGCTTTCAAGTTATTTCGCAAGCAATTATTACTATTTTCATTCCTGCACTAATCTGACCGTAACCATTTTTTACGTGTGTATGTAATTTATCCCTGTCCTGCGGAAGCCTCCAAAATGAGGCTAGCAGTATGTTGCAAATAAATAAAATAAATAAATGTGTTATGCGCTATTTCACGGTGGTTGGCTCTGCAATCCTAACCTTGAGCCATTTTGGAAAGTCCTGCAATGTCGATGCAGCCGCCGACCTGTGGAGGCTAAGACCAAGTTTAGCTTGAACCCATTCCCTTAATACTTTGATTGAATTAGCACATTCATTTCCGTTTACCTGCTCTACGTTCCGTTCCTGTCCGACATAGTTTCAACATGAGCAGTTCTTCTTTTATTTTCTTGTCGCGTGCTCTGTTTAATGAGATGTTAACTTGCAGCAGGAAGGCATCTACAAAATTAGAGCAGAAAGTTTTACTGTAAACGAGAGTTCACTATGTATCGACCAGCTCAACATGATGTCTTAATTCATTTTGGGCAATGAAGAACGTGCACTAGGAGGTGAGTTGTCGAGCCTTTCGTTGGCGGCTAGCTGCCAATGATATTGACACCAGAAAGAGAAGTCCTTTGTCAACCTGAAAGTATGAACCTAAAGCGTCTGTTTGCCTGACAGTTCACGGTTTAACGGAAAACTGTGCGCACTGTGCTACGAGTGGTATACAGGGAATTCCAGGGTGCATCAACTTATACGATTAAGGCTGTTATTAATTTTTCCTCAAGTTCAAACACTTGGAGCAGTCTGTATAATAGTGTCTGGTTACCATAGCTGAGGTGTTCTTTGCATTGCTGTCCGAACGCGATAAAAATATGCAGGTCACATAGGTCTTCGCGGGTTTTCACCCTGTCCTTTGGCGCCGTATAATAGAATCTGATTACCACAGCTGAGGTTTTGTTTGCATTGCTCTCCATATTGACGCAATTAAAACAAGCAGCCCCAATCGCCTCTTGCGTTTTCACCCTGTCCACTGGCCGAACAGACAGTTTCGTTCTTAATCGTCAGCATCATCACTCTGCGTTCGAAATGTTTGTTCCTTCGAATCCGAAGAGTTTTTCACATTAACAATGGGTATAGTAACAAGGCACTGCTGTGTGCACGAAACTGCGGTTATTTTTTCACTTCTAATGTCACAAGCATCAAATACCTGTTGTTTAATTACCTAACATAAGCAGTAGATATGTCTTCGCAGACTGTGAAAGCTCATTAGAACAACGCGTTTTACGGCTAAGAATATTGATGATTGAAAAATAATATCGACTTTACTTGAGATCCTCACTTTTACGCAGTAGGTGTCAAGCACACCGCTCTAGTGCTGGTAAAACTGCGGTATAAAACAAGGACGACAGCAAGGAAACAGACAACGCCACTGGTATTCGCAGCAATTCAAACTTTGTTCTCCTCTTCCCTTAGTGCGGCTAAACCAGGCTTTATTTCTACAAATTAGCTCTCCAGTACACTCGGTTCAAGCGCCCGAAAACGCAGGACAAAGTACAGGATGCAGTGTTTATATATATATAAGTAGCGCTTACTTTGTAAATATGTTCCCCACCTCTCCGAGATGTGTCTTGCCAGTCGTCACACATCAAGTATTTCCCCACCATTTCTATCCCTGTATTGTTTTCCTATTTATGGGACACGTTATGTACCCTTACATTGCTAGATTTTTGTTGCCCGTTAAATTGCAAGTCCTAAATCAGAGCGCTTTTTTAAAGCACTTCTGTGACAGCTAGTCTGTCATTATTCATGACATGCACTTGCACCTTGATCGCTTTCAGAAATCATGTGAAAAAATTCCTTATCCGTATAACGCTGAGGCACTCAGGTTTTAACTTGCACCACGTGGTGTCTGTCAGTACGGCTTCAGGAAAAAGAGGTCGACAGAGATTGCATTAATTAAGCAAAAAAAGCTTAATAAATGCATTTGAAGAAAGACAAATCGGTCTTGGAATTTTTATTAATTTTTGGAAAGCATTTGAAGTAAGCAACCGTAATATGCTATTACATTTTTTAAACCATCTTGAAATTATAAGAATATCCCTGTCATTATTTGAATCCTATCTATATAGCGGTATGCAAATTGTATGCATTTATCATAGGTTATCTAGCTTACGATATATACTGTCTGGTGTTGCTATTCTTCGATATGTACATTATTCACATATTTTTCCACTCTTGGCTATCACTTTATCGCTTATGTCGATGATCTTACGATGCAACTAGCCGGTAAATATGAACGTCATTTATTGAAACAAGGAAACCTGTTCCTTGAATATTTGCACAAATCATCTGATAACAAGTGTTTAAAAGTAAATAGCACAATATGCACCGCAATCATTTTTCTTTCCTACAATAAAACTATTCAAATGAATTTCGACATAATGTTTGGCAGCAATAAGACTGAAATCGTCCTTTCAAATGCCTAGGCGTGGTTTTCCTCGAAACACTAAGTTGCAACGTACGTATACATAATATATAGCAAAGGTAAAAAGAGCGCTAAATTTGAGACAAATCACACAGAAAAACGGACGGGACGGGTGCTGAATTGAACTACGTTTATTGAAAGCCACACGTTGCATATATATAACCCGAAGAAGGTGAACGCATGCGCAATTATCACATGGTAAGAAAATCACACAGACGAAAACAACTCTTTATCGCGTATTTTTTAGAAATATATGTTCGCTTGCTTGCGAGAGATATAAACGGTGCTTACGCACGCGTTACCTTTCTCTTTCATAAAAAAGGCTTCTGCTAGTTCGCGAGCTAATCTATCTTTATTAGAATTTTAATCTAGTCAAGTCTTGGTTCAAAGTTTTCTTCATTTTCATCACTGAAAACAGCGGCAATGGGCGGGTCGGTTTCCGGGTGAATCTGATGCGTCCCATAACGACCTTTCGTGTTCTGCACCACGCTCGTTTACTAAGCGTCCAGTCTGACCAACGTACACCTTGCCACATGTAAGGAGCTATAAACCTTTCCTATTTCTGTCTATAGCTGTATATACAGGCTGCTATATTTTTCGATAGAGAGCTTAAGACAGTTGTATGGTCCCAAAGCTATAGCTTTAGTGGCATAGATTTTTCAATATCTGGCAATACGCACCTTTGTGGGTGCTTATAAACGTTCATAAAAGGCCATATGAATCGTTGCGTGCGGCAGACGAGAAACGACCAGAGGCTCCGAGCAAAGGGAGCAGAAGAACCGCCCCTTTATTGAACGGCCATGTATATATACACTGAAGTGGGGGAGGAGGATGTGTTCCCTCACCAACATGTTACGAGTATGACTTATCGCGTACGTCACACGAGTCATACATATGAGGCCGCGCTGCACCAGATACGATACATCCCCCTTTCTTCTTGGCTCAGGTCCTCATCGGGCTCATAAAGGCTTCACTGTCCGGGTTAAATATCAATCCGGCGCGTTCAGCTGCCCGCAGTACCGACTCTAGGCGCATGTCATGCTCCTGCCTCGACGACCCCCAGACTAGCACGTCATCAACGTACACTCTGACGCCGAAAAGGCCTTCTACAATTTCATTTATAGTTTTCTGAAATACCTCGGACGCCGAGGATATTCCAAAGGGTAGCGCAGAAATCTGTAGCGCCCGAATGGCGTTGCAAAGGTGCAAATTCTGGAGGTTTCGTTGTCCAACGGAATCTGGTGAAAACTAGAGATTGCGTCAAGACGCGTAAAAACTGCAGCGCCCGCTAACTCTGCCTCTATGTCTTCACGTCGCGGCATTGTGTAATGCTCCCTCTTGATACATTGGTTAATCCCCCTGGGGTCGATACATACTCGAATTTTACCGTCTTCCTTTCGCACAATGACCAATGGGCTTATCCTGTCTGTGGGCTCGGAGACTTTCGTTATGATGCCTGCGCGCTCCATGCGTCCCAGTTCCTCTCGCAGGGGCTCCTGGAGGGCCAGCGGTACTCGCCGGGCCACTTGGACGACTGGCGTGGCGTCGTCACGCAAAATCATATGATAGACCTTTTCCACGCATCCAGTACCTGTTAACAAGTGGAGAAAGTTCTTTGCGACTTCCTCAGAACTGTTTTCAGAGACGGCGTGTACGCGTGACACGAGTCCAAGACTTTCGCTGGCCTGTAGGCCTAGGATGGCCTGATGCCCCTTGGATACCACGAAGTCGAGAAGGGCGCAGTGGTCACCCAGAGCTACTTCTGTGCGAATGACACCTTCATGCTTGATAACATCCTCGCCGTAGGAACGCAACACTGAACTGCTTGGTTTCAGTGACGGCTTGGGGCGAATTTTACAGTAGCATCCGACAGTAGTAAATTTCCTTGCGCGCCTGTATCGACCTTTAATTCGAGCGGTACGTTCTTGATTTGAGCGTGCACTGTCCAGTCGTGTCGGCTTGCCACACTGCGCGACACGTCCAGAATGTCGATGTTGTCTTCACTGCCCTAAAGTTCGCCAACCTCGGCAAATTTTTTGCAACAGATAGCAAAATGGTTCGGCCGCTGACAACTTCGGCATGTTTTTCCGAATGCTGGACAGCTTCGTGGCGGGTGCACACGTCCGCATTTGCGACACTTGTGATGTTTGGGCAATTCGCTTTGTCTACTGACGTATTCCTTGCGCATAGTGTCAATCTGGCTTTCATCCCGTGCCCAGAGTTTCTGTTGTGCTGCTGCCACTTCAGCCGCTTTAGCAACCTGCTCAGCCTTCTGTAACGTCAGTGCCGTATCCCGCAACAAGGTTTCCTGAACTTTCGCATCGTTAGCTCATAAACAATCTGGTCTCTGATCACTGCATCCATTTGAGAGCCGAAGTTGCATGCTCGTGCTCTGTTTTTTAAGTCCCGTAGAAAAGTTTCCAAGGGCTTTCCCGGGGCCTGGACTCGAGTGCGGAAGACGTAGCGCTCATGTACTTCGTTCTTCTGGGCAGCACAGTATTCATCAAATTTCTTCACGACAGTGGCGTAGTCATTCTTGTTCTCGTCTTGACCGAAGCTGAATGTGTTGTAGACCTCGGGGGCTTCCTCGCCCGCTACGCTCAGGAGGAGTGCCGTCTTGTGCGACTCTGTTCGAGGCTTGTCCGTTGGTTCTGATGCGGCGAGAAAAAATTCGAACCTTTGTTTGAATGTCTGCCAGTTCTTGGCAATTTCTCCAGCCGAGCTCAACGGGCCTGGTGGCTTCAGGAATTCCATCAGGTTGGTCTTGTTGCGTAATCTTCGGTTTGCCAAGATTCGACACCGGTGGTCACCCCACTTCTGACACCATGTATCGTTGCGTGCGGCAGACGAGACACGACCAGAGACTCCGAGCAAAGGGAGCAGAAGAACCGCCCCTTTATTGAACGGCCATGTATATATACACTGAAGTGGGGGAGGAGGGTGTGTTCTCTCACCAACATGTTACGAGTATGACTGTTATCGCGTACGTCACACTGGTCGTAGATACGAGGCCCGCGCTGCACCAGATAAGATACAATAGACGGACATAGCTTTTTCCACAGACGCCAATAGGACGTTTTTGTATGGGGTGGCACACCTTACGTAGGGCTTCGAGTGCTTCCTTCCACACCCAGATGGTGCTTTTATATAAAATATAGAGGTGGCAGGTGCGAGCAAGCGAGCAAGCGCACATAGACTGCTAAAAAATACGCGACAATGAGTAGTTCTAGTCTGTATAGTGTTTTGTCTTACCATGTGAGAATTTCGCATGCGTTTATCTTCTTCGGGCTATATATATGCAACATGTTGCTTTCAATAAGCATGATGGAGTCAGCGCCCATCCTGTCTGGTTTGCAGAAAATTTAGCGCTGTTTTAAGGGCGTTAGCTCTTACTCATCCCGTTTCAAATTTTTTGAGGTCTGCTACCACCCTTAGATCACGGCGCCATCTGTGGCAGCAACTACTAATCACGTTCTTAGATTTCGTGGGGTCTCCTACCATCCTGAGATCACAGCGCCATCTGTGGCAGCAACTAGGAAACAGCACATCTCGCACTGAGAGTTGTAGCGCCATCTATACTAACTTTCTAGAAACAACCACCTGCCGCGTGCCAGTGATGACGCCACGGTCCAACGTGGTGGAAGTATGTGAGCATGACGTCAAGGGAAGGAATAGCGCCGTAGTTTCGGGTTCTCGAATCCAAGATGGCGGCCATTAAACATTGTTCGATTGCAAAATGGCGGCCATTAAAATTGGCTCCTCGCCAACAATTATCCTATAACAGGAAGGAAAACGGTCCCGTTACGGGACCGCTATGTATGCATCCATTCGTTCCGCTACGCTGTATATAATCCGCCAACAAGGGCCCCCATCCGGGGACAGTTGTGTACCGAATTTGGTAGGCAAATGAAACCCTATGGGTTGTGGTGTAGAAATAAAACTGCAATTTAAAAATAGGTAAACATTGTATGCATGCCATTACTGATTGAAGCGTTACCATATCGCAACGCAAGCCGAATTGTAGGCCCAACTTGACCCCCCTAACGAAGCAAATTCCGTTTGGGACGCACCTTGAGGAGGTGTAACTCGACAACGGGTAGACGTGCATCGTAATTTCTCTCATAGATGGCCCTAGGCGTCGAACGCTCCGCTAGTTGGCGCGCGTGCACGCGTAGCCGGGCATGCTGGCAATGCTCCCTGTTTCAAAGAGTATGATATTCCGTTTCTCGAGACGAGCGGCGCGTTCTTTTTCGCTTTTTCATCTAGTAAACCAAACAGCTAACGCTCGTTACTTCAACGTCTTCCAGACGTTGGGGGCCTTTTTTTGCCATTGTTGGACAATGTCCTACCACCTAGCCCAGCAAGAGGTGTACATAATATGCGAAGGAAAATGAACACAGTTAACGGTGTCCTGTTCCGTCATGCATACACTTTGCCACTGAAGGTAAAGGTCCTTATATATAACCTGTATTTACTCCCGAACAATAGTTACTTCCGAACTGTGTGGAGTACAACAAAACAAAATGCTGCACAGAAACGAGCAATCAAATTAAATGCGAATCTGCCATGGAATTCTCATTCACACCCGTAGTTTAAGAAGTTTCATTTTCTCAGGATTAATGCCTTGTATCCGTTCAGATTATTGTGTATGTAAAAACATGCATTTGAAACCAATAACGAACATATACCAACAGCTTTTAATCTCCATCATGGCGGCGGCTGCGTTTTTATGGAGGAAAAACGCTAAGGCGCCCGTGTGCTGTGCGATGTCAGTGCACGTTAAAGATCCCCAGGTGGTCGAAATTATTCCGGAGCCCTCCACTACGGTACCTATTCTTCCTTTCTTCTTTCACTCCCTCCTTTATCTCTTCCCTTACGGCGCGGTTCAGGTGTCCAACGATATATGAGACAGATACTGCGCCATTTCCTTTCCCCAAAAACCAATTATTATTATTATTATTATTATTAACACCTGCATTCAATGTGCGGCAGCACTTGCGCTTGCGTCAACCTTTTTTGCCGCACGTTATACCGAAAGCAGTCTTTATTATATTATGTAGCTCGTTATCTAAACACATTTGCTGATAATAATACGTGTATAGAAGAAATATCCCTAAATAAACTTCTATCCTTGCATTGCATTTTGAAAGGCACTTCCACAACATTGGAAATACGCATGAATTGTTCTACTGAAAGTTGTTTATGTCGACATGCTGTATTAATCTTTTCTTTTACTATAACAGCGCGCTATACTTTCAATGTTCCTGTATGATTGATATATTTATATCTTGTGTTGCAAACCCACTGTGTTCGTTTGTACCTGGGGCACTGGGCGGTACCTCAAGCTGCCTTTAACAGCTTTTTGCCCAGTGTCTCTCTTTCACTTTAGCGTACTGTACTGAGTAAAAGATAATTAAATTCCTATTGCAATACACTGTGCTCAACTAGACCCAAGCATTTTTAGCCTGTTGCAAGCAGTTGGCCCCTGCTAACTCTTACTCATGCGACCAACACAAAGGAAAACATCACAAGCTTCACAAGTACACAGAAAGGGAAGACGAGGCACTGGCGCTAACAGCTGTTGCATTGTCTCGTCTTCTCTTTCTATGTCCTTGTGAAGTTTGCGCTCTTTTCCTTTGTGATGAACAACCTACTATCGTTAGATGCGTTATTCACTCTACCAGGCAACCCAACAGGTATCATCCATGGGCCTCCACTTTTTCTTACATAAATTAATGGACTTCCCTTCAGCGCTTCATCTAACATGTATTCAGTGATGACTGCGTGATCTGCCATCCATCCTGCAATCGATACCAATATTAGGACCATGCCAAGTCCAACATTATAACTGCGACAAAAATTTTAAAATTAAAAAATTGAAATTTACTGTTATGGAAATATTGAAGGCGAGGGTCCACTCTTCTGATATCGAGCAAAAAATATTGAAGGCGAGGGTCCACTCTTCTGATATCGAGCAAAACCTTTGTTTTAAAGTGTGTCCATCGATCGCACCGAACAGTTAAGACTTCTCTGGAAGACCAATAGGGAACGCTTTGGAAGATAGCAAAAATACTTATAGAAAACAAAATATAAGACTACGGTCGGCTGATATGCAGGCATGTTTACTGTTAAAGTAATATCTTCTATTATACAAAAACTTTCTGTTTACAAATGGTTTCCCGCTCAAAATTGCTTCTGTCCAGAATTGTTGCGCATGAGAAAAACTGTCTGCATGGACGAGAAAGTACTGCACTAATCTGTTTTACTTCCAAATAACTATATTTTGCCACGGATACAACTTTGCCAATAGAAGACGCGAGAGCCTAAGCTAAATATTATTTTCTGCCGTGTAAAAAAAATTACCTCGATGAAAATTTCAGAAATGAAAAACAATAAAGTATTCTACATAAGGTTGTTATTGTTTGTATTTTTATTTGGGCTACCTCATAGTAAAATTAACGAGTGTTTTTTGGCTCAAAACACGCTTTTTGCAACATTAGTATCTTTTTACTCCGATGTACACAGTTTCATCACTTTTAACATTCGTTAAGAGTACTAGACATCTAGAGAAGCAAAACGGCTTTTTCCGAATTTCCAAGAGCAAGTTGATATTTAAACCAAGAAACAAAAAACGATACATTTTCGCATTTTGCTTCGATTTTTTTAAATATTTGTTCTGTATAAAGCTACTTGCTCAGAACTGTTTCAAAAGCCAGAATCTGTGCAAATGTCAACGAGAGAATTGTAAAGTGTTTTATAAATTTTAAATTTTTTATTAATTATTCAAGAGTACCTTGTTTCTTGCCTTTTATAAACATTTAAACCGCTCTCACCTCACGAATAATTTTTTTTGGCAAAAATACTTCAGGCTTTGGCTAAGCACATTGGATAAGTTTCTTTGAATCATTTTCAACAAATTGGAGATTGTCGAGCGCAAGGTCAGGGGCGTTGGACTTAGAATGACCCCGGTATATTCCATTATGCTTAACGCGGCTTCAATGACTGTTGGCTTTTGTTCATACCGAGAGCTCACGATGTTTACACCGTAACATCTCCTGACCGTCAATTGCTAAGTTACTCGATTTCAATACTTTGGCTGAAACTCAATAGAGATATGCTAATGCCACATACCTGTACGACATCAATAACTTCGCTGAAGTCCTTGGATCAGTTCAAAACCAAGCTACGAGTGTTATTTCCTCAGACTATTCTTGAAGTTCCGCAAAGAAGCTCTAGAATGAAAATTTTAAATTTGTTCAATTCATGCAGAAACTGAACATTTTCTGCTCTGTACGCCCGCAAATCAACTCACCTGTTTCAATTCACAGTTCCTCCCACAGTAGCCGCAATAATACTATTTTGTCTCGGATCACGCTGTTGCATTTCAACATCAGATTTTGTGCACACAACAGAAGGATAGAATGGTTTTCAACTTGGTCTTCCACGCAGCTGTGCCTACTCATCTCTCGTCCTTAAAATGGGCGGCTGCAGGAAACTTTGCAGTAAGAGCTAAGCCGCCTAGCTCGTACTTGGTACACCCTTTCAGAGTTTGCCCCTCAAGTTTTGTCATTGATGGCAGTTAACTTAAATAAATATTAAAATAAATTGGCCTAACTAAAGACACTTACTCACTACGGGAAACCAATGGAATGCTATATGCACAACGTGTCCATTGAGAATTTTGCTTACAATATATTTAAAGCAATATAAAAGAAGATTTACATCATGATTCGCTATTATGACAAAACGGTCTATTCACTGTTTTGATCGGGAACCAAAGTGTCCATATAGAGAGATGTCGGCGGCCAAAGGAACACGCCGCCGGAGAACGATGCAACTTGGCCACTTCCTGTCTCACGATGGCAGCATGCTATCAGGGGCATGCGATGGGGGTATTACCGGTGCGAGAGCCTCCAGTTAATGTCCAATGATCCACGTGACAGCGTCGGTATTAAGTTGAGCGTCCGAGGGAGCTCGCAGTAGGGGTCACCGGCTCCCACAGGAAGATGTCGTGTTGTGTTCGGAAGGCAGGAAAAGGGCTGCAAGTGCGGCGGCATTTCACTTCCTCGATGTGACGGTCCTGCTTAGTGATGATGTCGACTGAAAAGTCAGTGGAAAGCATCATCAGCAATTCCTGTGAGCAGGAGCTCACATTGTCTGTTTCACTCATGGCGGGTCGAGTGTGCGGTAGGGAGAAAATATGTCCTGGATGTAAGCTACGTAACTTTCAGTCAAAGGCTCGGTTCGCGACGAAAGTTTCATTTCTTTTTTTGCGGCGAGTTGCCGTCAATCAGGCCTACTGAAAAGCGTCTTTAACTTCTCTCTGAAGGTGTCCAAGCTTGTCAGTTCGTCCTCGTGGAATTCATACCACACTCCTGCCATTCCATTAAGATAAAATATGACATTGGCGAGCATTATGGTAGGATCCCACACATTATAGGTGCCGACGCGCCCGTAGAGGCCGAGCCAGTCTTCTACATCGGTGCCACCAGTGTTGGAAAAGGTGTCGGAATTCCTAGTAGTATCTACGACCACAAAAATAGCGGTAGTAGGCACATTGACTCGCCGGGCTGAACCATAGTGGTAGGTCCAGCCTGACGACGACTCTGAAGCTCCGTGGTTTGCTGAGCGTAAAATCCGCAGCTCTATCAAAGATTTTACGTGGTCCATGGCGAGGATGACTCAAGGATGACCCGATCACAGAGCACAGGCCGAGAGTACAGAACCCGCAAAGGACACGAAGCGCAGAATTAGGAGCACACAGCCCAAGAACACGCGCGCCGAAGAGGAACACTTCGTCTCCATTAGTGTAATCTGTAGCAATATGAACGAGGCTGAACCGTATATGGGTTCTTTTTTTTTCACAACCAAAAGTTACAGCGATACTCTTATTTTTTGTTATTTTTTTACGGCCATAACGTCAAGTGAATGCTCTTGAAAAAGTTGTGCGCGAGTTGGCACGTATTAAAGATTTGTGCATTGTGAAACAACCGTGACAAGGTTGCGGCAAAGATTCTTGTTTGTAAATAGAGCTCGTTTTGTGGTGATAAAATGGCACAACCGAAACTGAGCGCACTACTTTGGCTCAACCCATGATCATTTGCAGGACAAGTCGGCTTCATCTATAATCACTATTAACAACCTCACTGCGCCCAGTGGAGCGCATTGGCCTCTCCTACATCTCTCTAATTCCTGACAAATATTTATTGCAGATATAGGCCCGCATAGGCCGCAGTTAAAAAAAAGAAAACGGTCCCGAAGTGACAGCCGCCATATACACAAATTTTCCCGAAGTGAAGCGTTTTCACAGTTGCACAGTTTTGCCTGCAGACCAGGTAAATCTCACAAGGTCGACCTCAAAGTCAAAATTTCCGCTATCTCATGGAGTGCGGTGAGCTTGAGGCGAGGTCGGCGGCCGCTCGAAATTTTTGTGAAGTCACAAATTTTGACCTTTATCTCATGTGTGAGTTTGACTTTGAGTGCGGTCGTGATTAGGTGAGGATGGATCTTGATTTGCAGGTAGGCTTAGCGCGAGACAAACTACCACCTCTATCGTGCCACACGGTGCGCAGATCTCAGCTTCGTCATGTGCTTTGATCGCGGCTCTGTCACGCCGTTATTGTTTTGCTGGGTGGCGGTGTTAGTTTGAACTCGGGTCGCATCGTCGTCGAGGTTGCTCTTTCGTGCTCCGAAGCACAAAATTATTCCACCATTTCCATCCAGCATACTGATTTCATAGCTCTTATGGTTCTAGTATAATGGGTTACAGCTATTTGGAAGTTTTTAAGCAATTGTGCAGTGATCAGAAAAAATAACTAGGCATGTTTTTTTTTTTTTTGCTGAAAAACTACTGAACAGGCTTTTCTGAACCCTGGATATGCTATTTACAGAGAAAAATGCCTCTTTTGCATTACGATAATAAATGGTGTCTGAAAGGCTAAATTATCGCCAACAGCTTCTTGGAACTTCAATGGGCGCTTGTCATTGCAGTTAGTTTTTACTATATTACTGATTGCAGACGCGCAGAGGCGCTAACCATATTTATTACATTGACCCATACCGCATTTATGTTTGCGGAGATCACGAACGCAGGAGGCTGTCAGGGGAATCGGTCGCGCCGGTGTACGCTACGGTACACGGTTTACTCACTATACCATTTTAGAATTGCTATCCATATAGAGCTGTCAAGGCTGTCTCGTTTGAAGGAGGGTACATACAAGCAAATGTAGCAGACGCGGCCACAATGCGAACTGCGCGAAAAGCTTGGTCCGTTCAAAAGGAAGGTTGAGTTGATTGCATCGCGCTGGAAATGTCCAGCATCGCAATAACTTTATTGTGGCGTTCTAAAAATATGCCAGCTTTGAGTTGAGGTTTCATATTTTTCTTACCTTCCTTAAAAGTACTGCCCCTTTGTCAAAAACAGCCGTTCTCACAGGTGCACTTTAAAGTGAGAAAATTGGTTTGGAAAGTTTCATAAGGCGCATCGCGCCTCCCCCCGGTACCCGCAAACAGCCACCCATTTATTCTGTCGTGTGAAACGTAGGTCGCCTATACAGAAAAACCTTTCATACTTTCAGATGATATTATAGGATGCATGCGGCTTTCATTAAAGAAGAGATGACCTCACAGATACACTGTGAAATCTGAAAATGGATACAGTTGCTACGAACCATTCTCCCAGCTCTTACGCTCACTCAGTGAAAGAAGAACCACCGCGTCTTGCCAAAACCACAGATTGGTGTTGGCCTGAACGTAGCTGCTATTGTCTGTGTCCACTGCCACCTGTGGCAAGACGACATGGCGCTCCCCGAGAGGAAATTCGCGGCGGCGGACGTTTAACGAAAATTACGATGTTCGCTGACTTTTGTTTATATAACTGCAAACGTACCCTGTCAAATATTCATCAGGCAATTATAAGTTAGATTCATGTTATATCCGAAGGCACTGTTCTAATTATGTTCTTTCCTGAGCTAACGAACCATCTTGCCCCTTAATTGCCTCCTTTTTCCAAAATCGACATATGACGTTTCTTGAAGCCTCAGAGCAGTTCCTCGATTTCTCTTGCTGGACTCAGGTACTGCGTGCCGGAGTGTCTGAAAGTGGATAAAAATACGGCCTCTAGTTTCAGTACAATCTCGTACGGGAGGTGTACCGCCGGAAAGCTACGCGAAAGCTATGATAGACGCCTGATTAAAGGGCCAGAATATAATATCGGTCAACTGGACTCTTTTTAACGTATGCTGATATGTGCAGAGTAACTAGCGCTTTTTCATTTTGTCTCCATCAATACGCGGCAACCAAAGAAAAAATACGATCCCCCAATGTTGGTCATAGTAACTGAACGCCGTAGCTACCAAATTCTGGCGCAAACCTAGTCATACAACTTTTATTCAAAAATTACCACAACATTCATGAAAAGCATAATCAAATAAAGGTAATAGTTCATTTTCTCTTTACAAGAAAGCATCCTGACGAAAAAACCTTTCACTTGTTTCCAAGATAGCCCCTAGCATTTTTAACCCAGATGGTCGAGCGCTTTCCCAATGTTTGGGTTCCGGAAAAGAAATGCTTCCACTTGGCATACGTCCACAATGTAAGACACTTTGCATCCTTAAGGGCAGAATGCCATCTATTCACCCTTACAGCACCCACGATTTTGGTGAAAAGGGTGTTTGTCATAAGGTAACACCCTCTTTATACCCCGCTTTAAGATCCAGGATGTTAAATGGGTAGTTTTTCTTAGTAGCACCCCTGGATATCGTTGAGGTGCACGAGTGTAAAACGAGAATTACATTAGTCGATTAACCTCAGGGTACGATCAGTCATCACTTCCCGTAGCGTTTGATACAGTGATGACGACAAGCACCACTGTCACTGTCACTGATCTCTCCCGCTTCCCTTAACTGCCTTTGAACAAATAGGAGAAGTGTATACTCTGCGCCGCGCTCGGTCTGGTTTACGGCCTTTGGTTTTACATCGGTTCCCGAAGTTGGCTTTTGCCCGAGAGAAGAGACGAGGGCATAGAGGTTATGCTCCCGATTAGACATTTTGTAGACTATATTAAAATTGCCTTCGACAATGCAATCCTCAATGGTGCCGCCCTGTGTGGGACGATGTTTGTCCTTCAGTTGGTCACTGAGTGCCTACAACAGGCACTACAAACTTTGGACGACCAATGGTGGGCCGAATGACAACGCAACAATCCGTGTGCCACCTACGATAAAGCCATCACCGCACTGGGTGGAATGACCGTAGACTGTGTGTTCAAGCTGACCATGGAGCAGGACCGTGACCTAAGCACCAGTCACCAAAACACATTTAGGTATGCGTTCCATCACGTGGTAATGAGATATTGACATGGTCAGCATGATGTCCGCCTACATGCTCGACCGCGTCAAGAAACGTTTGCGGACGATAACCAACCTGGGGCTGCTTGGCGGCATGGACGCGATCATACATACAGGGACCTGCTTTGGCTGCCTCGATCCTGTCAGGACTCAGCTGTGCGAGCGGCCGAAGAGTGAGCGACACAGACAAGATTCGAAGATACAGCTGTGCGAGCAGCAGAACTGAAAGCAAGGCGTAGAAAATGCGAAGCGCAAGTGGAGGCGAGGCGGTCGATAATTGCTCCTGTCGCACGTTTGTTTCATCACATTGTGGTGATCGCCTGTCAATCTTTGCACCACGTCCCCGTCTCACGAACTAGCCAAACAACACAATGTCATGCGACACAGATATTCGCACTGCTGTAACAGCCCTACCTAAGATGTCCCCAAGTAGTGATTGTTTATTTTCAAAAGTTCCTGCTATGCATCGCACTGGTGGTACGCCTCTCAATGCAACGCGAGGGGGAAAGCAGTCCCCTGGAAAGAAAATGAGAAATGAAAGCAAAAATGAGTGCGCCGTGTAGCACGGCTCATAGGGATAGGCATTCAGCATGACTGTAGCCTATTCAAAGGAATGTATACCCTTCCTTTCTTGCTTGTGCGGTTTTGTTTCGCTTCCCATTCACAATGGCATTGCGCCTAGTTTGTCACTGGACCCTTTTTAAGCAGCGCGCCCCTCTGTTAGCCGCCAGCCGGTACTACAGATTTTTTCCTGGGGAAAAGAAATGCCAAGGGGAGTAGCCATTATAAATCCATTACAATTGCCCCTTCGGATATTTATTTAGTAAAGAACAGTGTTGGCTCCGTCTAGCAGAGCAGGTGAGCGTCGCCACCCCATAAACATGCCTGTTGCACAGTGCATTGTCAGCGCTGCACTTTAACCCCTGACTAAAGGATGACACGCATCGGAAGGAAATTAGTTGACAAAGGCTCACTGCTTCCCGACGCGTTGCTTGAAATGGTAGAGGCAAACGACTCCACGGCTTTCTCTCTCTCCGCTGTGTCCCCGCCTCGTCGCGCGCCAAACTAACACCCTCACCGTCAGGAGAGGGGTTCGCCAAAGCCCTCAAGATTACCCGCGCGAAAGCGCGAGAATAATCTCGGAGGCCATGGTTTAACCAAACCGCGTCTGCGCATGCTCATAAAGGATGAGCTAGAAGCACCGCAGTTTCGACTTCTTTGTTGCGGCCCTTGCCGGCTCCTGCTCACAGTGAAATTATACATAAAAAAGATAGTTTAAAACCGAGATTTAAAATATAATTTGTTATCCGGCAAGAAATCATGCAAAAAAGTATTTGTAACCACTGTGGCGTCTAGGCATGGCTTTTCTAGTTTTCAACAAAAAAGACTCATGTGTATCTATATCCGATTACGCGAAGTTCGCGAGCGCTGAAAACTGCACATGTAGCCAGCGCGAGAGATTGTGTGTGTCCCCGCGTGCTGCTAGCGCGGATACTGCCCTGTCTCTACAAAAAATTCCGGCAAAAAACATCGACGAAGTGCCTGTTCGCAACGCTGGGCCCGAAGGAAATTGAATGCGAACGAGCATAAACCGCGGAGCTTGAGAGCCTGCCGCCACTGCTCGTACTCTGCCATGTGTTGAAATTCATATTAGGAGCGACACGTTTCAGGTGAGTTATGATGTAGAAATGCATTATGGCCTTTATTTTACAGTGCCATGAAAAAAGTGAGCAGATTTTGCTTTCGTTACTCGTTCGCCGCTGCAGGGGTTAATATGCATGTGCACGAATCTTATTCCGTAATGGCGGCGCCGCTGTTCTCCTTTCTCATAAACGTCG
Source organism: Amblyomma americanum (assembly GCF_052857255.1). Taxonomy (NCBI): domain Eukaryota; kingdom Metazoa; phylum Arthropoda; class Arachnida; order Ixodida; family Ixodidae; genus Amblyomma; species Amblyomma americanum. Next base: position 16,332,823 of record NC_135501.1, read on the forward strand.
TCAGCGCCATGTCCCCGTCCTGCTGACTCGTTCACCGGCACCGCTTGCCGTCGGCGCCTCGCTCCGCCCTTGCCCACCCTCGGCGTGCGACGACACGGTCTTGTCATGCCAGTAGCCGTCGGCAGGTTGCGCCGCTCGGTCTGTTTGGCGTTGCATGTGCTACACGGAGTCTGCCATTCACATGGTACGAGGCAGTGAAAGTAGTCTATGCCAGAGATATTTGCAGTGTTATTTGTCCGATCTGGGTGCCATTTTCAGTCATCTGTGACTGCTTGCTGGCTTTTACAGGGAATTTTCAACGTTTTTTTATTTAAGGCTTTCCCAGCCTACTTGTATGTCTCTGAAAACCTTCTATTACACTGTAATTGTCATGAGGATCTAATGTTTTCTGCAGGGGCCCGGACAATAACTTTGATGAATATGTCAAATTCCAAGTTCGCCCAATACCTGACTTCAGGTATCCACCATGTCTTTTGAGGCAGTATCCGCCGATTATTCCAAGTGATGATGCTTGTGCGGTGCTCAGTAATTTTAGTTTCTTTTCCTTAGCAGCTTCCCATTGCTTTTAAAGGTATGAAAGTCGGTTACTGAAAGAGTCACCACTGAGAACTGTATGCAGCAGGCTACGTTGGAATTGATTACTGCTGAATGCAGGCACCATAACAGAAATGCATGAGTTAGGGATCAGAATTTTAGTGCATTTAGAGAAGGCGCATTCGACAGTCTAGAAAAACAAAATAAAATAATACATGATTTCAGGTTACGACCCATCACACATCACGTACTTTCCGAAATGCAATTTAATTTTACACTGAGGTGTCCCAGGCTGCTACACATTTTTTTTAATTTGAAATGGAGACCTACAGGGCTGATATTTTGTTTTTATTTAATTTGAATTTTATTTAATTGCCTCTATGTGCCTGATGCACATTTAAAAATTCTGATTTCTTACCCACATTTAAAATAGTTTGGCACAACTTTTATGGCGCAGTGTCAGTGTTGCTAGAAAATCACAAATCTACAGCTGATAATTTTCCTCTCCCCTCTGTTTTGGCGCAGAAGTAGAATTGTTCAACTTCCGAGAATCCATTCTGAAAGCAAAAAGCACCCTTCATAGACCTTGTGGACCGTGCAAATCGGCATCACCGCCATTTGCTAATGTTGCAGTATTAAAAGAAAATCATTGCATTTCACTGTTTTCACTTAACTTATGACCTTTTTGTTTTCAGTGCAGATGATGGCAAAGATTTCTCCTTACCCGAACGTGGATTGCTTGCATGAGGATATGGTGAGGAACAACCCCAAATTATTCAACACAGTAGGATTCGTGAACATTCTCGTCAACAACTCGAAAACAGTCCAGGTAGGGGTTCATTCAGAACTGCAGCTTGTCAGGTGATTGTTACAGCATTGTGATGAAAAATACAGCATAAAAGAAGCTGGGGCCATGGAATTATGAAAAAAGGTTTTAAGTGTATGAATGGCACCGCAAAATTAAAGAGCACGGCTGTATGTTACTGTGCTAAACTAATTTTCCCATTCCTTTTTGGTATCTCTTACACTTGATTTTTTTTGCATACTGCATTGGACTTCCCGTTTGCTCACCTACCATACTTATGTCATCCAAGCAGTTCAGTACTGGCTGCCATGACTATGCGGCTATGCCAGTTGCTCAAGTGCCAATCAATTTCATCGAATTATTGCTGTGCCTTTCAGCGCAGATCAAACAAAATTCTGAAAGTGTCTGCATTCCAAAGCATGTGTTTGAAAGAAGGCCAATGTGCATGCAGTACATTGGCATTATTACAACCCTGCTGGGGACACGTCGTCTGACCCCTCGTTGACCCTGCGAAATTAGGATGTCTTTGGGAACCAACCTGCGCAATATTCCCCGCGCTCTTAAGGAGGGGAGAAGATGGCCTTCCCTTTTTCTGGTTCGCCGCGAGACACGACTGACGATAGACAAGATGACAGAGAGAAGAGAGTAAGATGCCTTCTAGTGATTAGCTGGGACTGACAGGAGCCGACCGACGGTCTGCCGCAGGAATGACCGCTGCACCCGCACGAATTACCTGTTTTCTATAGAGACGTGCCGCTCTCTGTGCGATGTAGCAGCGGACCCCCGAATCCTCCTCGCCCATTCCCACTAGTGCATCCGCGTGCTATGTGCTGTGTCATTCTTCCTATCTGTGCCACGTGTTCGACTGGCCGCCGATTGGCGGAGGGGCGTAGCCTTGGGATAGTTAACAGGCTACCTGAGTGGGAACGATCGCTCTGGGCTTTGACAACAAGCATCAACCAATCGCTTAAAGCTATGAACTTTTAACATTTGACTTTTTGCTCTTTTATAAATTATGTAAATATGTTTTTTCAAAGTCCCAGTAAACACACTTCTTTTTTGTTTTCCCAAACTTCAGGTTGCATATTTTCTCAGCCCGAAGGCTCGGACACGCTACCTGAAGGCTCCCGGATTCGTGTGAGCCCCTGCACCACGACAACTGGCGACCAGCGCTGAGATCGGAACCTACAAGCGGCAACAACGGTCAGCCAGCGAGAGAGCAGCTGTCTCAGTACATGATCACATGTGTGGGTGAGTGCTTGACTATCCTCTGATGTGGACCAGATTCTAAAAGAGGACTAAAATTTAGAACTGGTAGTGACCTGTGCTTAAATCCTTGAGGTTTGGTAGTTTTGCACAGTTGTTTTGGAAATAGCCTGGACTCAGAGCTATCGTGGACCTACAGAAGTGGCAGAAGCCGGACCTGTTGATGTTGTACGACGATTTGGGGGATCAATACAAAGGGTTTGGCACGAAAACCCGTGATTATTCAGGCAATCACTGATTTGCCGGCAGCTGATGAGGAGCTCAGCGAGGCGTGGATGCTCACTGAACAAAAAAAGGAAGAGCAGCGCAGACAGCACAAAAGGCGTGAACGTCAAAGTGAGAATGAAGAAAAAAAAACAGGAGCGTGCGATAGAGCACTTTAAGTTAAGAGTGGAGTTGAGCAAGAGGTCGGGCAGTTGTCTCCAGCAAGTGGTACCTCTTCTCAACAAGGTGACAGAGTTCAAAATATCTAGGAACATGCAGCCATATGTGGTATGAGGGGATATCGGTCTCTAGCAAATTTTGGAAGAACGTGCGAGAAACTGTCCTTCAGTCGATACACTTGGTCTCAAAGGCTACTGATTGTTCTGCCCAGTGAAGCATCTGAGGTTGTCGCAGGCAATTAGGGGCCCTTTCGGTACGCTTACAACCGAAGCCGCAATTTCGCGAAAACTACCGAAATTCTATCAGCATTTGTTGTCCAAGAAATCGGATATGTTATTACGAGAGAACGATATCCATTTTGGAGACCGAGTTATGCAGGCCTTAACATGTTAAAAGGTGTGAGAAATTGCAACACAGCTTACTCCTGAGAATGCCACTGCGGAGAAAACAGTCGTTAAACTTAGGGCAGAAATGGATGAACAAGGTTCAGAAAATCGCGTTAACGAGGCACCCGAGACCGGTCAGCCTGCTAGTAAGCATGACGACCCGCGGAACGAGGTAATACTAAATAGTGGTCTTTTGCCGCCAGTGTCAAGCGGTTTCACGACGCAGGCTGAGTGCGAGCCAAGAAGAGCTAAGTATGAACGGTACAGGAGATCAGATAGCTCCTCAAAATGAGTAAGGGAAAAAGTGATTATTGCTTTCCAGATGTGAGGTGGTGTGCTTTATCGATTATACAAGGATAAGCGTGGAGTTGAGCGAGACCAATTAGTCGTTCCTCAGAAGTACCGAAAAGACTTACTGCGACTTTCCCACGGCAATTCGTGGTCATGCCAGCTGGGAATGAGGAAAACAAATCAGAGGTTTTTACAGGAATACTATTGTCCTGGATGTTTTAAGGACTTGGATAGTTTTGTAAGGTTGTGCGACACATGTCAGCGGGTCGGAAAGGCGCAAGAGAAGTGGAAAGCGCCGATGGTTTTAGTACCGATCATCACTCAGCCATATCACCGCTTGGTGATAGATATAGTTGGGCCACTTCCCTCGACAGAGTCAAGGTGTCGTTATATCCTCACCAAGCCTGCCAAGAAGTTTCCAGAGGCTTTGCGCTGCGCGAAGTGACGTCACAGTGTGTTGTGAATTCACTGTTATCAGCCTTTCCCCAAGCTGGATTACCTTCCAAGATCCAAAGTGATCAGGGTAGTGTATTCACTAGTGTCATCACCACTTCACTTCTAGAGGGGTGCGGCATCAAGATATTACACAGCTCAATCCGTCATCCACAGAGCAACAGCGTAGAAAGGTGGCATTTTGTTCTAAAGCTCGTGCTTAGGGGATTGTGCTATGAAAACAAGCGCGACTGGGACGCACGCCTACCTGCGGCACTTTTCGCTTTGCGGTCAGTGCCGCATGTTTCCACTGGATTTTGCCCTGCCGAGTTGGAGCACGGAAGGTCACTGCACTCACCTCTGCGAATGGTGCGCGAAGCCTGGGAAGGCGCGGCGATGACCCTACAGTAGTAAAGTTCATGTTGAGTCTACCAGACTGTCTACATAACACTAAAGAACTCGTGGAGGCCAGCATGAAGTCAAGTCAGCCTAGGCTCGTTCTATGGTCTATTTTGATCGGACAGCCCGCCAACGGACGTTTTTTATCGGTGACAAGGTAATGTTGCTGAGATTTTCAAGGCAGAATAGGCTCGAAGTACAGTGGGAAGGGCCTGCGGAAGTAACTGTCAGGCTCTCTAAACACCAACTAGGTGGTGAAAACCCCGGGAAGGCGTAAAGAAGTGCACATATATCATAGAGGGCACTATAAATGTAACGCTGAACCTTCCTGAGGAGATGGAAGACAATCTTATCTGTGTAAGCGGAGACGAAAGCAGCACGAAGGAACTCCTCATGAGGACTGAGCGGAGAGGAGAACTAAAATAAACTCATTTGTCGGATCACGGCGAACTGATAGCAGAGTTTGATGACTGCTTCGTAGACAGACCAGGTAGAACTGATATGATTGAGCATGATATTGAGCTAACTTCCGAGGAGCCAGTGCGGTCAAGGTGCTGTCGACTCTGTCCAAGGCAAAGAGATATCCTTGATAAGGATGTGAAGCGCATGCTGCAATTAGGAGTAATCAAGCAATTCGAAAGCGAATACGCTTCGCCTATGATCTTGGTGGAAGCTCTCGGTAAAGACCTAAAGCCTGTCGTAGATTACCAGAAGTTAAATGCTGTCACCAACGATCAAGTGTACCCCATCCCCAATATCGAGGAGAGAGTGGAACAGGTCAATCAAGCAGCCTACGTAACTAGAAAGGGCGGTCCAACGAGCTAGCTGGTAGTTCATATTTGGAAAAAAACGGTGCACTTTATGACACGGACACAGGCAGATATAACAACACAGCGCTGACTTCAAGTAGTTCTTTATTGCAGAGTGACACAATACATATAGGAAAAATGGGCGGGAATGCATGGGAAGCAACTGCTTGGTTTGCACGTGACAGAAAGACAACTGAGGTGAAAAGACACGAGATAGCAATGCGCACCCGGGAGTGAATGAAATGGGCTGAAATGCGGGCCAGTTGGTTCATAGTAACTTGAAAAAAAACCAGTCACAAAAGAGTGGAAAAAGAAGGAAAAAAAAACCAGTCGTTGTGGCGTGCACAGTCCTTCTCTTGTCCATTGTCTTTTGTGACTGTTTTTTTTTCAAGTGAATGAAAGGTAAGGGCTAGTAAAGTATAGTGCCGAAAGGAAGTAACAGAGTGACAAATGACAATGTGCGATAACAACATGAAAAAATGGAGTAAAAGCCATAAGTGCAATACAAGCACAGTGAAGATAAAATGCATTAAAAGGTCAGAAAATGTTGTTAAAAGCAGAATGACAATTAAATTCGATTAAAAGAGCCAAAAAGCCCATTAACACAGAGGGATAAACTGATTCCAAAAGGAAGAATATAGGCTAAATGTTGAATTCAGAGCCCATCCAATAGAAGATCGAGGTTAAGATACGACTACCTTATTGCTCTAAGGAAACCTGGCTCAAATATTCAAATTCCCGTTTTGTTAGAGCTATCGAAGGTGTGCTCACACAATCTTTTAGCTTGACCAATTATACATATTTTTAGCGCAACCACGACAGGGACACAGAGAACGGAGACAAACACGAGCGCTAACTTGCAACTGATTTATTGAGGGAACCACGACGGCATATATAAAACCACAGGCCTGCGCAGGCGCAGCCTAACAACACACTTGGAAACTGCCAAGGAAAAAGTCATCGCACTAGGCGAGATAGGAAATTGATTTCAGCGTTATACAAGGCAATTGATATGTCACTCATGAAATCTGATCCAGATTTCCTTATAAAAAATGCCTCCAAGGTTTCACGAGCGGTTTTTTGCTTACTTCTGCCTAGGACTGACACGCAACGGAAACGCGGTTCACAAGATCTGCAAGCAATGCGGTGGTCAACAAGACTCGTGCGCTTCCTATTAGCCAGGTCTCTTTTATGCTCCCTGAGTCGGTCGTTAACGCATCGCCCCGTCTGACCGATGTACACATTGCCACAAGACAGGGGAATCTTATAGACAACGTTCTTGGCGCACTTAACAAAACGTTTTTCGTGGTTCTTTTGACAGCCCCCTTTTTTGTCTTCACATGTGATGCGGCCGCAAAGTTGAGCGAGTTTCCTGGGTGCTTAAAAAACCACCGGCACGTCAAACTGATTTGCCACCTTTTTTAAGTTGTGGGTGATCTTGTGGATGTAGGAAACCACTTCCGGTTTCTGTTGACTGTTCAGGGGCTTCGTGCGCGTTCCGGGCTTCATTTTCTTGAGCAGCGTTTCCGCTGGATTCCAGTTCAGTTGGATTTGTCACAAATCCAACTAGCCCAACATATAACTCTTTTAAAGTATACTTCTAGCTTGAGAATGTGGGCGGCTTCTTTAATTCCAGGTGTGAGTTGATGTACATTCTTCGCGATCACAGTGCATTCATGGAAAAGGGGCTCACACGAACAGGAGGGGCATTATAGGCAGTGGACTGCCAGGTTTCTCTTTAAAGTATTGTCAACCTTATTGGAATTCTCCATAAGACGCTCATTGAGCCAACGCCCTGTTAGACCCACGTAAACATTGCAAGAGCTCAAAGCAGTTCTATTAACCACACCAAATTCGCAAGGATCGGAAGGTTCTTGGTGTTTGACTGGGTAGGTTGGCCCTCTCAACACTGGGACATTCACACTGCGACAAAGCTTGGATAGCTTATCGGGCGCCGAGAATACTACACGGACACATGCTTTCGAAGCGAAAAGCTTCACTACGCGAGTCAGAGCCGAGCTTCGCGTGAGCTGAACTGGTAAGTTATGCGTATGCGCTAAAATGAGTCACGCCACGCACCGCGCAGGTGGTCGCTCCTCGCCGCTGCCGTAGCTGTCCCCGCTGCCGACTCCGTCGCCCGACCTTTCGGCGCAGCCGCGCGCTACTGCACATGTGAGTCATGTGCATGCACAAGAAGGCTATATAATGCGCTTGACAGAGAATAGGCGTGCGCACTCGACATGGAAGGGAAGGAGAGTGTGGCTGCTGCTAGACTACACAGGAAAACTGGGAAACTAAATTCGTCCGATCCAGAAGTACTCTCTTGGGCGTTGGCTGAATAACAGCGAAAAATTGATAAAGCCAATACTAAACATGCAGCCGAAACGTCTGAACAACGGGAAGTACTCTTTGCTAAACGACGTCGGAAAAAAGCCGAAAAGCGGGTCTTGACCGAATCTTCAGCCAGCAGCAGCCAAGCGAGTGAGGAGGTGGAAACAAGAGAGTCAGAAGAGGAAAATCCCAAAACTCGCCGTTGCAACGACCACGTGGTACGACTTAATGAAAGTGCGAGTGCGAATAGGGTGTTTACTACAGACTTTGTGAACAACTCATTCGGCCATGTTTGTGATGTGTGCGAAAGATTGTGGCACTTGCGAAATTTCACGCCGGCAAGTGACAGTATGCGTGAGACGTTAAGCTTCTGTTGAGTTGAGTGGAACCGTGGCTAGGGTGTGCGCGTCATGCAAGGAATCTCTGGTGCAACAGAAAATTCCTCTCTACAGTGTTAGCAATGGATATCGCTATCCACCTATGCCACCTGGTTTACCACTGCCAAACGATGTAGCCGAAACACTAATTTCACCACGCTCCCGGTTCGTCTAAATACGATGGCTGCTAAATTGAAGAAACGGACAGTATGAAATAAAAGGGCCAGTTGTGAACTCGTAAACATTTTCTATTGAGTAACCAACTCTACGCCTTTAGATAAACAACCTATACATTACCAGTTAAGCTACAAAGCATAACCATGACATCAAACCAAGCCTAAATGAAGCTTTTCGCTTGTATATCCAGGCTTAACCAGAGCTAAGCCAATGCCTAATTTTTTGCCCGATCTTTTTGAGCCTGTGAGAAAGGTTTTTGCAGGTAAGACACCCCAGCTACCTTCTGTTGGCTGTCTGGGCCAGCACTTATTTTCTTCCTTTCAGTTTCCTTAAGAGGGAGCCAGCTGCGGAGATCAGCAGTTGCTCGGGGCAGCCAGCTCCTACCTGCCGATGAGTTTGCTCTTTGAATCTTTGGCCCATAGAGTGTAGACAGGATTTCATAAGCGCATTTGTGAAGCATAGGATCACGATGGTTCGCACCTGCAACAAAGGTTGTTTTCTGCCCTCGATAGCCTTAAGTCAAGAAAGCATAAAGATCCACTCTCGGGTAACTCATGGGTCAGAACAAGGGACGCGAGGAAGTGTTGAAAGGAAGGAAGCACATCTGAAACGGCATTTGGAAAAGTGCTCTCGTTACTGGCGAACAGGATTAGGTAGTCGTCGACGAATATGAGGACGTTAACAGCAGCTCACGAAGGAAGCTGCACTTACAGCAGTCGGTCATGATGGGTGAGGAAAATATCGCTTAGGGTTGAAGCAATGCTGGAGCCGATGCACACTCCGCTTTTTTGAATAAAAGTACTATCACCCCATGAAACAAAAGTAGAGTTAAGGTAAACTGTCAAAAGTTCTAGGAAGCCGGCCACAGAGATACCAATGGAATTCTGAAAGGAGACGGATCTGAACCAGTCAATACAACTCAACGCACAACAGAAGCTTGTCATGTGGAGTAATAAAGGTCCTTAATATCGACCGAAAAAGGCATGAAAGCACCACTTTCAGCTTCTAGAAATTCAACAGCTTTTCTGGAATCATTCAAAAGGAAATATTCATCTATTGTCAAAACTTTTAGTTTGGTCTGAAGGAATAGCCCACGGGATTTCTGCCAAGTGCTTTTATCAGTGACGCTTACCCGCAATGGGCAGTCAACTTCATGCGTCTTCGCTGCGCAAAATACATCCAGGCTTTTCTTATCTGTTGCATCTATGCTTGCAACAAGTTTTTCAAGAGAGAGTCGCTTGCAAACTTGCTTATCCTTAGATTTTACCCTGGGAAAGGAAACCTTTTTACGCCGAACAAAAAGACGCTAACGCGTCAGCTGCATTTTACCAAACAAGTCGTTAGGTAGGACAAGAAAGCAGTCCTCTTTATCCACAACTAAAAGCGACAAATCATTATTCGTGGAAATGAAGCGACATAAATATTGGGTCCAGTTTTGTGCTTCAGCCTGCAGCGCAACAATACGTGAGCGTCTTCAGATAAGATTTGTCACTTGCCTCACCATGCCTAGAAGTTCTGTGGGCGACTTCTTGAGTTCAACAGCATATTTCGGGCCCAGGCAGAGAACGCCGGTCACTTTGTCTGGCAGCACCTAATTTCCTTGCGTGTGCACCTTGTTGTTGAAGCTGGGGTGCTGTTTCGCTGTGTTTGCTCATAGATAGCAGAGATCGTACTGCCATACGGCTTCTGCAGTTCTGTCAGCAAGTGCTGAAAGCTCTTGCCACTTCATCTTCGCTCTTGGGGAGCTGTCAAGGCGGTGAAGCTGCAGGTACAGAGCTTCGCGGTAGAAATGAACTTGTTGCCATTCATACCGAAGGGTCTTCATGATTCTTGTTCCATGGTGAAGGGATGGTTTGAAACCTCCCAGGAGGGCTTTGACCCAATCAGGAAGTAACTTGGCACAAATACAGTAAGCTAAATTACGGGCACGGCAAACAGCAGCAGCCAAAGGGCAACGATTGATGAGGGCTCAGCAGAGAAACACATAAAAGGGCCCGAGGAACTAGAAATGTAACTTGCGTCTCTTGACAATCTTGTTGCAAGCATAGATGCAGGAGATAAGAAAAGCCTGTACGTATTCCGCAGCAAAGACGCATAAAGTTGACTGCCCATTACGTGTAATCGTCACTGAGAAAAGCACTTGGCAGAAATCCCTTGGGCTATTCCTTCAAACCAATCTCAAAGTTTTGACAATAGGTGTTTCTTTCCTTTTGAAAGATTCCAGAGAAGTACTTGAATTTCTAGCACCAGAAAGTGGTGCTCTCATGCCTTTTTCGGTTGATATTAAGGACCTTTATTACTCTTTTCCACATGGCAAGCTTCTTTTTAGCGTTGAAAGTAGTATTGACTGGTTCGGATCCGTATCTTTTCAGAATTCCATTGGTATCCCTGTGGCCGGCTTCCTAGAACTTCTGACACTTTACCTTAACTCTACTTTTGTTTCATAGGGTGATAGTACTTTCACTCAAAAAAGCGAAGTGTGCATCGGCTCTTGCATTGCTCCAATCCTAAGCGATATTTTCCTCTCCCATCATGACCGACTGCTAGAAGTGCAGCTTTCTTCGTCAGCTGCTTTTAAAGTGTTCAGATTCGCCGACGACTACGTAATCCTTTTGGCCAGGAAGGGAAGCACTTTTCCTAATGCCGTTTCAGATGTGCTTTCTTCCATTGAACAGTGCCTCGTGCCCCTTGTTCTGACCCATGAGTTAGCTGAGAGTGGATCTTTACGCTTTTGTGGCTGAAGGGCTCATTCACACTTGAGGGTCGCAGAGGTCGCGCGACCAGCAGTCGCCTGCGACTACACCGAAGTTCGACAACACCGATGTTCACACTTGGAAAGGCGACCTGCGGGTCGCCTTCTCGTTTGAAATGAGAACTCTTGGGAATGACGCCGTTCGCGCGTTTTCGAGAGTTTCGTCTGCTTTGGCCGCGTCTCCTGCGCTCGCGCTTGGCACTCGAAAGTGCTCTGGTCACTCAATATTAGCAATTGGCTGCGACGACCTGAGCGGAGAGGAGGATATAGCGGCAATGTGCACCGCGGCCGTACAAGCGGCCTGCCAGCCAGCCTGAATGCCGGCCGCTAGCATCAGAAAAATGCGTTAGTATGTTGTTTGTTCGCGTTCATACCATGCTCTGGGAAGTCGAAATTCAAAAATGAATCAGTTTTGAAGGTCGTTGGCCAATACCGAGCTGCTGGATACAAGCAAATTTCTTCTCATAGCCGCTTTGCTGCTGTTGCCCAAAGCGGCTCGATCGCCTGGCGTCTGTTTCTCCGCTCCTGAAGGCGTCGCGGAAATCGAGCATATTTTTATATTATCATGAGACGGGGTTCACAATAAATCCGTAGCGAAAGTAGCATCTTGGTTACAGCGCTGGTCAATTCCGAAACGCCCTCAGCTGCGGCATCGATGTGAAACCGGCTAGGCTTAGTGACGAATACGGCAGCTCGGCGCACCCGCGAGCGGCGTCGTTGCCGAAAGGTCGGATCGCTCGCTGATTGGTTCAGCGGTTTGCGACTCGCAGTCGCGAGGCTGCAAAATTGAGCAGCGAGCGACCGGCCCGCGACTGTCGCTTTTTGACCAACGCGACCGTTTGCGACTGTCGCATTTCGACCAAAGCGGTCGCGCGACCTCTGCGACTCTCAAGTGTGAATGGGCCCTAAGGCTATCGAGGGCAGAAAACCACCCTTGTTGACAGTACGAACCGAGAAGGGTCAAGTCAGCGTTGCCTTACATTTCGGCTCACTCGAAGATTGTTAAGCGAACCACCGTGAGCCTATGCTTCACAACTGCGCTTATGCAATCCTGTGCACACTCTATGGGCCAAAGCTTGAAAGAGCAAACTCATCGGCTGGTAAAAGCTGGCTACCTGGAGCACCTGCTGATCTCAGCAGCTGGCTCCCTTTTAAAGAAACTGAAAGGAAGAGAAGGGAGTGCTGGCCCAGACCCACAACACAAGGTTGCTGTGATGCCTTACCTGCAAAACCTTTCTTACAGGCCAAAAAGATCGGGCAAACAGCAGGTGTTCGTGTTGTTTTCTAGGCGTTCGACAAGCTATCCAAGCTTTGCCACAGAGTGAATGCCCCAGCGTGGCGAGGACCAACGTGCCCAGTCAAAGACCAAGCACCTTTTGTTCCTTGCGAATTTGGTGTGGTTTATAAATTTGCTTTGAGCTGTGGCAGTTTACGTGGGTGAAACCAGACGTTGCCTCAATGAGCATCTTGTGGATCATTCCAACACTGTAAAGGGAAACCTTTGAGTCCACTACCTAAAATGCCCCTCCCGTTCCTGTGAGCCCTTTTTCCATAAATGCACTGTCATCGCGAAGATTGCACATCAACTGACATGTGAAATTATAGGAGTAGATTGTGTGAGCACATCATCGATAGCTCTAACAAAACGGGAGTTTGAATATTTGAGCCAGGTTTCGTTGGAGTAATAATAATGTAGTCGTATCCTAACCTCGATGCACCTAGATTGGATGGGTTCTGAATTCAACATTTAACACTTATTGGCCCCTTTGGCATCTGTTTTTCCTTCTGTTTTAATGGCTTTTTTGGCTCTTATAATAGATTTTAATTGTCAATCTCCTTTTAACAACCTTTTTATACCTTTTTTGCATTTTATCTTCGCGCTGCTTGTAATGCCGTTTTGAATTTTACTCCATTTTTCATGTTGTTATCGCACATTGTCATTTGTCACTCTGTTACTGCCTTTCGGCGCCATCGTTTACTAGCCCATACCTTTTTTTCACTCCCAGGAGCGCATTGTTATCTCGTGTTTTTTCACCTCAGTTATCTTTCTGTCGCGTGCAAACTAAGCAGCTGCTTGCCATAATTTCCGCTAACTTTTCCTGTATATATTGTGTCTTTCTTCAATAAAGAACTATGTTAAGTCTCGGCTATGTTGTTATATCTGCCTCTGTCGGTGCCTTAAGGTCCACTCTTTATTTTCAACTTTGCAACTACACTAGACCTTACCCGACGGTACTGGAAAGTACCGCTCGCAGAGCACGCCAGTGGATACGCAGCGTTCAATACTCCAACGGGAAGCTATCAATCAACAATGATGAGCTTCGGGTTCAAAAATGCTTCATTTTGTTCTTCGCCGTCTAATGGACAGGGTTCTAAGCGGTTGTGAAGCAATTGCGGTGCCCTACTTCCAACCCGTTTACAAAGACGGACTTTCAGGCATTCTTAGGGCTTACGGGATATCACAATCACTATATCCGTGATTATTCCGCTTCGGCAAGTCCCCTGACCGATGCTCTCCCAGAACAGAGCCTAGAAATTTAGTCAGGGACAAAAAGAAGATAGCGTTCATTTTAAACCTCAATGAAATACTGATTAGCTGCCCGGTTTGGCGAGCTCCTGATTACGACCGAGAATTCACGGTCCAGTGGGATGCGAGTGATCGAGGAATACTAGGTGCCATTTTCTACCTGAGCCGAAAACTGAGCTCTCGAGAGATGGCGTACTGCGCGTCGGAAAAGGAGTGCGCATGTATTCTTTGGGCTATCCATAAACTACAATGGTATCTCGGAGGCGCCAAATTCACTGCAGAAATCGACCACTGTCCCCTTTCCTGGCTGCGAACCGCGTTAGCAAAGAACAATCGCCTTCTGAGTTGGAGCTTGATTCTGCAGCAGTATCATCAAGCACAAGAAAACAAATTGAATGGAAACGCGGATGCACTTAGCCGTTCTTTCTATGCGGTCCGGGGTGCTCTTCCGGTATTAAAAAATTGTACTTAAGTTTTTATTTCGTGCGGTTATGCGTATCAATGCGTGTAGTAGCTTGTTTGGTTTTCTCAGCATACGTGGGTCCTGAGAGTTTTTAGTGTGGGTTTCCTCTAACTGCTGTAGTAAGCAGATTGTGGTAATCCCTCTTTGAACTGGCTTTTTTGGAGGGGCGCTGAGTGCTGGCTTGAGCATGTGGTTGAAGTTTCAGCGAAGCCTCAAAGAATCTGTTCAACGTCGAAGAAGACAGTGTTACGAGCAACGGAGAAATGTTGGCTCTTCTACAAGGAATTAAGTCGTCCCTTCGGGCAGTAGCTGTGACTGCTACCCGCCGATCCTCGTCTGGTGTCGGAGGAAGCGGTTACAACCCTGCTGCGGACACGTCGTTTGAACCCTCGTTGACCCCGTGAAAAAAAGTATGTCTCTGGGAACCTACCTGCGGAATCTTTCCCACGCTCTTAAGGAGGGAGGGGGGGGGGAGGTGGCCTTCCCTTTGGTTCGCCACGAGACGCGACCGACGATGGACAAGACGGCAGACGGAAGAGGGGACGGTGCCTTCCAGTTATTAGCCGTGACTGACAGGAGCCGACCCATGGGAAGAGGACCCGCTGGAGGAGTGACTGCGGCACAAGCACGATTCACATGTTTTCGATAGAGACTTGCCGTTCTCCTGTGCGTGGTAGCAGTGAACCCCCGAACTCTCCTCGCCCAAAACCACAAGTGCCTCCGCGTGCTATGTACGGTGTAATCCTTCCAATCGGTACCACGTGTTGAATTGGTCACCGACTGGTGGTGGGACAGAGCCTTGGGATACTGGGAGCCTTGGGATATAGTGAGCCAGTGCAATGTTGTGTCCCTGCCTTTGCTCTTCTTCTACGTCTCGTTCATAGCGCAGTATTTATGAAATATAGAAACCAACTCGCCCAACAACTTACCTTGTCGATATTGAGCAGGCAACCTGAGTGAGAACGATTGCTCTGGGCACAGGCAACAAGGCCCATCGAGTCCCTCAACGCTATGAACTTTGATTATTTGAATGTTTGCTCCGATCTAAACTATATTAATCAGTTCCTTCAAAGTGCCAGTAATCCCGCTTGTTTTTCGTTTTCCGAAAATTCAAGTTATGTATTTCCTCAGCCCGAAGGCTCGGTCACGTTACATGAAGGAGCCCGGGTCCGAGTGAGCCCCTGCACGACCACAGCATGTATATATGCAAAACTATTTCTTCCCACTTTGTAATGTAAGAGCACATCTACCGATGCCCATATATTTCGTGTAGAGATCACTGACAATTTATTTCAACGTATTGTAGGCTATGGCCCCATACAACTCAAGGAAAAAGCCACGAACCCTAAAGGGGTCCAACCCCCCCCCCCCCAACCCCTGCCAGTGACGTCAACTGATTCTGATAAACTTGAAGATGATCCCCTTGGAAATTCTAGCATGGCATTGTAGGGTACGGCAAATGGAAGAGGATTCACCACTGCTGCCTTTATGACTTCATGAAAACCATGGCTTTATGAAAATCAGCCTGTGCCATTGGCTGCTGGGCCTCCTCTGTTGGGCATCTGCCCGTTCATTCTTGAGTAATATTCTACTATAGTACGTTCACCCAAGCAGGTGTGGCTGCCTTTCCCTGTCAGCTACTGTCTCTTTATCTACGTAGAAATATCAATGGAGTACAGGCAAAAGAAAAAACGCAAGAGAATTCACAGGAAATTTCAACAATAGACATGTTAAGCAGAAATAAAAAACAGCATACAAATATAAACTAGAGGCACCATTTTGACATCCGTTTTTTATGTTTTTTTTTCTCCATTTTTTGCCTTGCACAACATGAGGTAAAGATTTTTTTTATTTTGAAGGTGGTGTTTTCTAGTATTATGGTATGGCATTCTGCTTTACAAATATGGCATGAGAGAATGGCCTAAATTTGGCAAGGAGAACTCCAGTAATGTTTTAGTGCTTTTGATTTTTTATGTGTCTAAAAATTTTTTCAAGCCCGCGGTGACAGCTTTCACTGCCCTAAATTTGAAAACTAGTACATGGCACCACTGCTGTTAGTTGCAGAAAGTGGAATTTTCTTTTTGTTTCTTTTTCTCTTTGGTTTTTACAGGAGAAGACATGTCGCTGATGCTTTCGAGAGTGCAAATGCATTTACAGGTGCGTACTGGCAGTTCGACAGGAGCTACGAACCAGGAGCCTGCAACAGTTGCTCCTTATTCGAACTGGATGTTTATGTTACTGAGTAAAAGCGCATTGTCTGATGGCTTGTAAGAATGCACCAAGTTGCATTTCCTGGTTCACATCAATCAATGTTTGCGGGAGCATGCAGTGTAATGTGTCTGACCTTTTTGAATGCTCTTCGCTTGTTCTGTGCATTCAGAATGCAAACGAAAAGCTGGGCTATTGTCTCTAGCACATATTACTTTTATAAGTGGCTACAATGTCAACCGATACAATGCAATATATCAAAGAGCTTCACATTTATGTATTTATTTATTTATTATATACTTTATTTACAAATATTGTTTGCCCTTGCGGGCTGTTACAAGGTGGGAATGGGATAATCAGTCAATACAACACAGTTCCAGATGTTTTACAAAGGTTTCAAGGAAAACATTTCTTGTCGAATACGCGTCGGTCAAGGT
The DNA here is from genome assembly GCF_052857255.1 of Amblyomma americanum. Classification (NCBI taxonomy): domain Eukaryota; kingdom Metazoa; phylum Arthropoda; class Arachnida; order Ixodida; family Ixodidae; genus Amblyomma; species Amblyomma americanum. The sequence goes on from NC_135501.1 coordinate 16,349,401, forward strand.
TATTCCAATCTATACATTTTTTAGGTAGAAGCGAAAACTTATACACATCAACTCTCGGCATGTACGGCATAACTGCAAAAAGATGGATAGTACGCGATGACAATCTTCCGGGTGGCCGCAAGTACAAGCTGGAATCCAGATTAAAGATATTGTGATAAAGTTGATAACAAAAACTTTAGCCTAGCAATTTTTTTCCGAATAGCCAATGTTGGTAACTGCGCTCGTAAAAGAAGTTCAGATACGGACTGCGTTCTTTGGTAAGACGAAAATATAAACCTTACTGCCAATCTTTGAACACGTTCAATTTTGTCTACAAGATATTGCTGATTCGGATCCCAAATTATACTTGCGTATTCCAGAGTTGGTCTTACTATTGATATATAGGCTTGTAGTTTGACATCCGATGGTGAATCCTTTAGCTTCCGCCTTAGGTATCCAAGTTTTCGTTGAGCTGTTCCACAAATCTTTTGTACATGATCACTCCAGTTTAAGTCATGACTAATCGTTATACCTAAATATTTTAATTTATTAGTACACTTTAGTGCTCTGTCATTAATTACGTACGGGAACGCTAATGGCTTCTTCTTATGAGACACAATCATAGAAGTTGACTTTTCATAATTTTCATGTCCCACTTTACACACCAATCATACACAAGCTTCATAGAGTCATTCAAGAGAACCTGGTCTTGCAGGCATTTTATGCGACAAAATAACACGTCATCAGCAAACAAGCGCGCTTCAACGAGAGGGTGTACGTCTTTCGCAATATCATTAATATATAATAAAAACAATATCGAACCCAGAACGGACACTTGCGGAACACCAGACGATATTGGTAAAGTCGATGAGCGTTCTTCATCTATTTGTACAAATTGTTCTCTGTTATTTAAGTAAGCCTGAATCCAATTAATTATTTGTACATCAATACCCATCTCATGCAACTTATGTAAAAGCTCGCCATGACACACTCTGTCGAATGCTTTGGAGAGATCTATCGCAATGACTTCAATTTGCTCTTTTGAGTTTATGGCTGTAGCAAAAGCATGAGTAATTTCAAAAAGTTCTGTTATTTTCGAGAGACGGCTACGGAAGCCATGCTGTTTACTATAAAAAAGGTGATTACTTTCAACGTATTCTACAAGTTATTTAGATATTATATGCTCTAACATTTTGCACACAGAACATGAGATAGATATAAGACGGTAATTTGAAACATCAAATTTATCACCAGATTTAAAAACTGGCACAACTCTTGCTAACAGCCAGTCACCCGGTACAGAGCTGTCACGTAATGATGCTATAAATATTATCTCTAAAAAATATGAAACCCATTCGCAGCAACGCTTCAAAAATTCGTTAGGTATGTTGTCAGGACCAGGTGATTTCTTGGAATCCAGTTTTAAGAGTAATGAAAGAATTCCTTCTCGTGATATGACTATGCCATCATGCTACTGGGTGCTCGGCGATTTCTTTGGATGTAAATGTTGTTTAGGAGTAAATACCGACACAAAGAATCTATTAAAGGTTTCAGCGACTAGTTTCGGTTCGTAGCATAACGTACCATTTAATACTATTCCGTTTACCATTGAGTTGGAACCAGAGAGATGCCTCCAAAATGTTTAGGGATCGCTGTGCATATATTTTGCTAGTGTTGTTGAAAGGAAATGCATTTTGGCTTCTTTCAATTCTTTTCGTATTTGCGCACCGAGAGTGGCATTTACATTAGTTTGCTTAGGCTTCTTTTTCCGCGCACGTTGTAGACGGCGTTTTAAATGGATAATATTTCGGGCAATATAAGGATTCGGTTTTCATGATCGCTTTTTTTTTTCAGTGGTATAAACCGCCTCAAACAATGCCTCACAGTTGAGGTGAAGTAATTCCACAGGTTTTCAACGCTATCATGTTGTGGTATCATATCAAAGGAAGATTCCAAGTAGTCAATAACTGAAGTGTCATCAGCTGCGTGGAAATTGTAAACGTTCACCGTCTTCTGTTTAGAGGTGCACTTCTTGCTAACATTAATGGTAGCAAGTACACTTTTATGGTCGGAAATACCATCTTAAATATCTATTGTACAATCAAAAGTCTCTGCAGACAGAAATATTAAATCCAACAGCGAATGAGAGTTTCCTTGAGTTCGCGTGGGCTTATCAACCATTTGAATAAGACCATATTTCGTCATAATCTCTAACATAATGTCAGCGTGAGACCTATCTGTAGTCCCGGGAACTCGTTCTTCCCAATTTACATCTGGTAAATTAAAGTCTCCTAAAAGTACAATTCTGATTCTATTGTTAGTAACGGCGCTTAACTGTTAATCAATTTTCTGGAGATACTCAACAGGGCTTGCTGGTGGCCTATAAATGGCCCCAATTACTAATATCAAGTCGTTTAAAATTAGTTTACACCATATGCTTTCATGACCACTAATAAAGGGCAAAGGTTCATAGTGCAGTTTGCTCTTGATTAACAGTGCCACTCCTCCACTTCTGTTTGATCTGTCTGTGCGGATCACATCATACGAATTAGGAAAAACTTCTTCATTTTGAACATAGTCGTGCAGCCACGTCTAAGTCACAGCTATTACATGAGGATTGTAGAGTATCGTTAAACATTCGAGGGGTCCTGATTTATTTACGATACTTCTCGCATTTATATTTAGTATTCTTAGTTGATGTTTTTGCTTCTGTCAGTCATTGGAAGTGAGTGCTTTCGCTTGGGTGGCTATCAGCTTTACGCGGGTATTTTTTGTCAGTTCCCAGACATACGCAGTGCTATTGATAAGCAGTTTATCATGCACGAGCTTAACTTTCGTCCCCGCATCCTTATCGGTCTGAGCAGATTCCCAGAGAAGTTTTCTTTTGCGCAAAGTTGTTCGTGAATAGTCGTCGGAAACACTTACACTAGTACCTTTCAGCTTGCTGCAATTCTTAAATATGGCTACTTTTTCATTGAAATCATACAGCCTCATGATAACGGGCCTGTTTCGGCCAACCTACCTTTGCCCAAGTCTGTGTATTCTTTCCAGTGATGTCACAGAAACGCCCAGCTGCTCCGGAAAAATTTCTTTTATAACTTCAATTTCAATATCTGCTTTTGTTTCATTCGCGTCCTTTTACACACCAAGTACGATGACATTATTGCGTCTGGCTCTGTCTTCCATGTCGTTTAACTTTTGTTGCTGGAGTTGCACAGTGCGCTCAAGGTCACAAACAGCACTTTCAAGTGTTAGCAATTTAGAGCATTGCTCTCTAAAGGATTCTAACTTGCGTTCAATGTCAGCCAGCCGAGCTTCAACTTGGGTTTGTTTGTCTAAAATAAGCTGAAGCACGGCCTCTGTTGTTGGGCCCGGTTAAGTTTCAATATCACCGCATAGCATAAGCACAACACGACACCACATAAAAAGCAAACATTGACGCAAATTCGCTGGGACACAAAATATAGTGAAAAGTCTGCAATGAATGACATGGCATAAAAGTGAAAAATTCGAAAGGGTGTTAAAGGTGAAGTGTGACTTACATATGTTGTCACGTAGTGGTGAAGTCAGTCGAACGAGCGACGAAGACGGACAAAAGGTCCTCTAAAAGAAAACTGTTTATTGGGCTGACTTGCGCCCACAATGGACTGAATCACTCGGCGGCGGCAAAGCGACAAGAGTGCTCGGTGGTCGTCGAACAGAAGGCCCGCCGCTGTCGGCCGTGCTCAGTTTAAAGCTGATAGGGAACTTTCGAGATAAAGCGTGAAAAGTTACTAGAACATTCCGGAACAACGTAGAATAAGCTCTGCCTGGCTGCGATCAATCGAGATTAATCTAGTTGCGTCTTGCGTCGCAAACAAAGCGATAAAGTGGTGTGGCGGCAGATTTGAAGAACGAACAAACACTGCAAATATTCGCGACATTATTCCCCTCTTAAGGAAGCATCGACATGATGTATTAAAACAAAATAATGCGACTAGTAAAAGATAAAGTGGATCTTGCGAAAATAGAGTGAGGAAATGTAGCGTCCTTTAGCGCGCACAATACGGCTTCAGACGGACTATATGGACAACTTCTTGTCGTACGCGGCGTCGCTGGGATGCAGTCATTGCGTCAGGGATGACTTGATATTCCAGTTCACTTAGCCGACGAAGAACCTTGTACGAGCCGAAAAAGCGGCGCAAAAGCTTCTCACTCAATCCACGGCGGCGAATGGGCGTCCAAACCCAGACTTGGTCTCCTGGCTTGTATTCCGCGTTGCGTCTTCGTAGGTTGTAGCGTCTGGCGTCGGACCGCTGCTGATCCTCTATCCGCAGTCGGGCAAGCCTTCGAGCTTCTGCGCGTTGAAGGTAGGCGGCAACATCGACGTTTTCTTCTTCTGTAACGCTGGAGCTTGGCGTCTAGCGTAGTCGTGGCCTCCCTGCAATGGACGAGCCTATAAGGAGTCATCTGGGTGGTTTCCTGCACTGCGGTGTTGTAGGCGAAGAGGACGTAAGGCAGGATGACATCCCAGGTTTTGTGCTCGGCATCGACATACATGGCGAGCATATCGGCGATGGTTTTGTTCAGGCGCTCGGTCAGTCCGTTGTTCTGCGGATGGTATGCAGTTGTCCTCCGGTGGCTGCTTTGGCTGTAGCGCAGGGTGGCTTGCGTTAGTTCCGCCGTGAATGCTGTTCCTCTGTCCCTGATGAGCACATCGAGGGCGCCGTGTCGAAGAATGCACTCCAAGAAAAATTAGCCGACTTCTGCTGCTGTTCCGTTCGGTAGGGCTTTCGCGTTGGCGTTGCGGGTAAGGTAGTAGGTCGCAATGATGATCGACTTATTTCCGGACTTTGACGTTGGAAAAGGGCCAAGCAAGTCCATGCTGATCTGCTGAAAGGGCCTTGAGGGAGGTTCAATGGGGTTCAGAAATCCTGCTGGTCATGTGGGAGGGGTCTTTCGTCGCTGATAATCTCGGCAGGTTTTCACATAATGTGCGACATCGGCAGACAGTCGGGGCCAGTAATACTTGTCTTGAATGCGGCGGAGGGGGCGAGTAAACCAGAGATGTCCAGCTGTCGGCTTGTCGTGCGAAGTGTGTAGAACTTCTTCGCGGAGACAAGCAGGTACATCAAGGAGGTAGGCTGTTTTGCTCACTGCAAAGTTCTTCACAAGGACCTCATTCTGCACACAGAAGGAAGACAGTCCTCGCTTGAATGAAGCGGGGGGTGAAGAAACCTTGCCTTCCAGGTACTCGATGAGGCGTTTTAGGTCGGGGTCCGAGCGCTGCTGCTGAGCAAAAGAGCTGGGGCTGATTGGTACCAGGAAGGCGTCCTCATCGTCGTCCTGCGGCGGTGTATCTACAGGGGCTCGTGAGAGGCAATCGGCGTCAGAGTGCTTGCGTCCGGACTTGTAATCGACGATGACGTTGAACTCCAGGAGACGCAAACTCCATTGAGCGAGTCGGCCAGAGGGGTCCTTCCAATTGGCAAGTCAGCACAGCGCGTGGTGATCGCTGACCACCTCGAACGGTCGTCCGTACAGGTAGGGGCGGAATTTTGACGTAGCCCAGATGATGGCAAGGCACTTCTTCTCAGTTGTCGAAAAGTTAGCCTTGGCCTTGGAAACGGCTCGGCTAGTGTATGCGATGACTTTCTGCAGCCCATCACTTTTTGAACGAGGACGGTGCCTAGGCCCATGCTGCTTGCGTCGGTATGAACTTCAGTATTGGTGTTTTCATCAAAATGCGCGAGGATCGGTGGCGACTCTAAACGACGCTTAAGTTCCTTGAAGGCTTCTGCTTGCGGCGCTTCCCATTTAAACGGCACGTCTGCTTACGTCAGTTGGCTCAGAGGGTCGGCGATGCGTGAAAAGTTTTTCGAAAATCGTCGGTAATATGCGCACAGTCAGAGAAATCTGCGCACTACTGTCTTATTGGCCGGCTGTGGAAACTGTTCAATAGCAGCGGTTTTCTGCAGGTCTGGGCGTACTCCTTCCTTGCTAACGATGTGGCCTAGAAACAGCAGCTCTTCGTAAGCAAAGTGGCATTTCTCTGCTTTCAAGTTTAGGCCAGACGACTTGATTGCGTCTAGTACTGTTCGATGTCTTTCGAGGTGCTCTTCAAAGTTCGAGGCGAAGACAACGACGTCATCTAAATATACCAGACAAATATGCCACTTCAGGCCTGCCAGCACTGTATCCATTACTCGCTGAAACATCGCTGGTGCGGAACAGAAACTAAATGGCATCACCTTGAACTCAAACAGCCCATCCGGAGTGATGAATGCTGTCTTTTCGCGATCTTTTTTGTCGACCTCAATTTGCCAGTAGCCGCTCTTGAGGTCCATCGATGAGAAATATTTGGCGTTGCAGAGGCGGTCCAGTGTGTCGTCGATGCGAGAGAGGGGGTAGACGTCCTTCTTTGTTATGTTGCTCAGGCGGCAGTAATCAACGCTCAATCGAAGTGCGCCGTCGTTCTTTCTCACTAGAACAACCGGTGCCGCCCATGGGCTGTTTGAAGGCTGGATGACGTCGTCGCGAAACATTTTTTCGACTTGCTCCCGGATGGCTTGTCATTCTCGCGGTGACAAACGGTAGGGGCTTTGACGGGGAGGTCGGACGTGCTGGTCCGTTATAAGGCGATGCTTGGCAATTGGCGTTTGTCGGACCTTCGGCGATGTCGAAAAACGCTCACTGTAGCTTGGAAGCAGATTGCGGATATGGTCTTGTCTGTTCAGGGGCAGGGCTGGGTTGATGTCGAAAGTGGGCGAGTTCTCTTGGTCAGGTGAATCTTCTGCGGAGGGGCCGGGGAGCGCGAAGGAGTCTCGTACGTCGTATATTTCGTCGAAGAAAGTAATCGTCGTTCCTCTGTTAATGTGCCGGTATTCTTCGCTTAAGTTAGCAGTGCTTCGGCTTGGCCATTGCGGAAATGTGCGATGCCTCTTGCGATGCTGATTCCTCGGTCTAGAAGCAACTGCACGCATCCCTCGATGATGGCATCAACGTTAATGGCTTTCGTGGCGCCTACGGTCACGATAACGCTTGAACGGGGTGGGACGCTGACTTCTACCTCCAGGACACTCAGTGCAACGTAAATTTTCCGAGTTTTCATCGAAGGGATGGCTTCGTCTGTTTAAAGCGTGATCAGCTTGGATCGCAGGTCGATGATCGCCTGATGCTCATTAAGAAAATCTATACCCAAGATAACTTCACGGCACCAGTGCGGTAGCACAACAAAGGTCGCAGGATAGGTATGTCCTTTGACAGTCACTCGCGCCTTGCATCATCCTGATGGCGTAAAGAGGTGGCCCCCTGCGGTGCGAATTTGTGGGCCGTCCCAAGCCGTTGTGACTTTTCTCAGCTGCTCAGCGAATGTTCCATTCATCAACCAGTAATTGGCTCCTGTGTCGACTAGAGCGGTAACTTTCGGCCGTCGATAGTCACTTCTAAGTCGGAGGTCCTGGCTCTTGCATTGCATGTTGCTCTCGGCGTCGGGTCACGGCTTCGTCGCGTATGCGAGTCGCGGGTGGGGCGTGTGGTCGAAGCTCTTCTAGGTGGCGGCGTCGTTTTCAAGGCAGCCTGCGTCGTGGTTCGTGCACATGCATTTTAAGACCTGCAGCGGCGAACGAGTAACGAAAGCAAAATCTGCTGACTTTTTTCCTGGCACTGTGAAATAAAGGCCATAATGCATTTCTACATCACAACTCACATCAAACGTGTCGCTCCTAATGTGAATTTCAACACATGGCAGAGTGCAAGCACTGGCGGCGGCTCTCAAGCTCCGCAGTTTGGGCTCGTTCTCATTCAATTTCCTTCGGGCCCAGCGTTGCGAACTGGCACGTCGTTGATGTAATTCGCCGGCACTGTTTGTTACGACAGGACAGTATCCGCGCTGGCAGCACGAGGAAACACGCAAGTTCTGTAGCACCGGCTACACGTGCAGCTTTCAGTGCGCGCGAACTTCATACAACCGGATATGGATACGGATTAGTCTATTTTATTGAAAACGAGACAAGCCATGTCTAGACGCCGCAGTTGTTACAGAATCTTTTATACGTGTTTTCTCGGCTGATAAATTATATTTTGAATCTCGGTTTTAAACATTATGTTTGACGTATAATTTCACTGTGAGTGAGAGCCGGCAAGGCCGGCAACAAAGAAGTCGAATCTGCAGCGCTTCTAAATCATCTTTGTGAGCATGCGCAGATGCGGTTTGGCCAAACCATGGCCTCCGAGATTATCCTCCCGCTAACGCGCGTTTAATCTTGGAGGCTATAATAATTGGTTTTTTGGAGAAAGGAAATGGCTCAGTACCTGTCTCATATATCATTGAACACCTGAACTGCGTCATAAGGGAAAGGGTAAAGTAGGGAGTGAAAAAGGAAAAGAAGAAAGAGGTGCCGTAGTGGATTGCTCCGGAATAATTTCGGCCACCTGAGGATCTTTAACGTGCACTGACATCGAACAACACACGGACGTCTTAGCGTTTTGCAAACCCTCCCTGGCGACAAGGCAGGGACACAGCGGAGAGAAAGCAAGCTGTGGAGTTGTTTCTACCACTGCAAGCAACGCGTCGGGAAGCAGTGCGCCTTTGTCAACTAATTTCCTGCCCATGCGTGTCCTTTAGGCAGGGGTTAAAGTGCATTGCTGACAATGCACTGAACGACAGGCGTGTTTATGGGGCGGTCACGCTCACCTGTTCTGCTAGTCGAAGCCAACACTGCTCATTAATAAAGAAATATGCCAAGGGGCATTTGTAAGGTATTTATAATGGGCACTCCCCTTGACATTTATTCTCCGCATAAAAAAATCTGTAGTACCGGCTGGCGGCTAACAGAGGGGCGCGCTGCTTGAAAAGGGTCCAGTGACAAACTAGACACAATGCCAGTGCGAATGGGAAGCGAAACAAAACCGCACAAGCAAGAAAGGAAGGGTATACATTCCTTTGAATAGGCTACAGTCATGCTGAATGCCTATCCCTATGAGCCGTGCTACACGGCGCACTCATTTTTGTTTTCATTTCTCATTTTCTTTCCAGGGGACCCGCTTTCCTCCTCGCGTTGCATTGAGAGGCGTACCACCAGCGCGATGCATAGCAGGAACTTTTGAAAATAAACAGTCACTACTTGAGGACATCTTAGGTAGGGCTGTTACAGCAGTGCGAATATCTGTGTCGCATGACATTGTGTTGTTTGGCTAGTTCGTGAGACGGGGTGTGGTGCAAAGATTGACAGGCGATCACCACAATGTGATGAAACAAACGTGCGACAGGAGCAATTATCGACCGCCTCGCCTCCACTTGCGCTTCGCATTTTCTACGCCTTGCTTTCAGTTCTGCTGCTCGCACAGCTGTATCTTCGAATCTTGTCTGTGTCGCTCACTCTTCGGCCGCTCGCACCGCTGAGTCCTGACAGGATCGAGGCAGCCAAAGCAGGTCCCTGTATGTATGATCGCGTCCATGCCGCCAAACAGCGCCAGGTTGGTTATTGCCCGCAAACGTGTCATGACGCAGTCGATCATGTAGGCGGACATCATACTGACCTTGTCAATGACTCATTTCACGTGACGGAATGCATTCGACCTACAATTGGTCGTCCACAGTTTGTAGTGCCTGTTGTAGGCACTCAGTGACCAACCGAATGAGAAACGTCCTCCCACACACGGCGGCACCACTGAGGAACGCATTGTTGAAGGCAACTATAGTGCAATCTACAAAGTGTCAATCGGGAGCATGACCTCTATGCCCTAGACTACACTCTCGGGGGAAAGCCAATTTGGGCAACCGAATTAAAACCGAAGGCCATAAACCAGACCGAGCACGGGGCAGAGTATATACTTCTCCTATACATGTGTTTGTGTTTTTGTTCAGAGGCAGTTAAGAGAAGCTCGGGAGGTCACTGGCAGTGATAGTGGCGCTTGTCATAACTTTATAAAATGCTACGGGAAGCGATCACTGGTCGTACCCCGAGGTTAATCGACTAATGCAATCCTCGTTTTAAAGCTTTGCACCCCAGGGATCTCCAGGGGTGCAACTAAGAAAAACTGCCCCTTTAATATCCTGGATCTTAAAGCGGGGTGAAAAATGGGTGTTACCTTACGAAAACACCCTTTTCACGAAAATTGTGGGTGCTGTAATGGTGAATAGATGATATTCTGCCTTTAAGGGTGCAAAGTGGTTTACAGTTATATAGAGTGAATTTGTTGAAACGAAGTTTATATTTTTTGTCGCCGTGTTCTTTACCGAACGCAAGGAATTTTTTTGTTTGCAAACGCACGTGACTGGAAAAGTCCTCGCTAAGCGATATATGTGTCTTTAAATTTACATGCGTTACCGAGCAACTTGTCTTATTCTTTAAAGGAAGAAAACTTTCATCTAGTATATTGCAATCTAGTATGGGGTACCTGCAATAAAACTGATTCACATAAATTATTTGCCCTCCAGAAAAGAGCCTTACGTGCCTTATGTATAAATCCAACTGATGAAACAAACCTCTTCAAAACTTTTCATGCACGCAGTTTCCTTGACTGTTACAACTTTAGCTTAGCGATTCACATGTTTTATAAAATTAAGGAGGATTTCACTTTCCAGAATATGTACTTTTCTAGAAACATTAAATATTAATTGCGCGTGGTTTCCCTATCTGCTACAAGATCCAGAACGAATTATGGAACACAAAGTGTAACTAACCAAATTGCATCCTTATGTAATGCGCACCCATCTTTAGTGACAATGGCTCTAGAAGCTACGAGCTCTATTGCCTTTAAGAAAAAATTGAAGTTGCTCTTTCCTGTTTTGTAATTTTGTGATTGCTTGAGTCTTGTTGGTACTGATTCTTTTTTTGTTGTCTGTATATTTATACTCCAGTGCCTGTTATCAAATTTTCTAATTATTTTCGTTTTTTTAGTTATTATCTGTGTTGCATATATGATTAGACAGTTCGGGCGTAACGATGTTTTTTTAACATTATAGTAATGTCTTTCTCTCTTGTCTCGTGATCAGGTTTGATACCCTTAAGTGTGCTGTTCTTTTCTTGAAAATTATTGTTTTTTTGATTTTGACATAATTTGCCGTCTAGTCACCAGTGTCCAGATGTGTAAGCCGGGGTGTAGGCCTCGTCAGGAGGCACGCTCTGTCTGCCTCCTTTTGCCTCTCCCCGGGGGCATATTGTAATATGGCCGAATAAACTTTCAAACTTCAAACTTCAAACTTGAAACAATAATAGGCCTTTTCTTGTCCGGAGCAAAACTACCTATACTATGAGCGCTTAACTGTCGACGACACAATTGTTAACCCAAAATGCTTAATACAAATACTGATTACTTTATATTCAGACTCTTCCCACGTTTCGCCATCACTGTCTTTTATCCCAAAAAGGACTAAATTGTTTCTCCTAGATCTATTTCCTATATCATCTTGCTGAACCACAACTGCCTCCAGTTCAGTGATTAAGGGTAGATTATGTGCCCTAAGCTGCTCTATCTCGGCGCCTACGTTCTTCAAATCTGCGACATCGTATTGTATCCTAACATTTCGGTCCGTAAGTACAGCAAGTCTTTGCCGACGGATTTCTGGTTCGCTTTTATTTTTTGCAATTAGTCTAGGACCCATTTTAGGCCCTTTTGTAACTCCGGTAAAGCGCGAATGGCTATCAGCAGCTCTTGTTGCTCTGTTTCTCTTGCAGTTGCAGTGCCTGGATTATTTCCAATGGCATTTTGTCCTGATGTTTTGCTATCACTGTTGTTTCACAACAGAGCGGCCCGCACTGTTTTTCGGATCCACGCCGGCAGTGAATTCTGAGGTGTCCACGAACTACTTTTGAAGCTTTATAAAAGTATTGTGTTAGTCGTTCATTTATACAGCGTCCCGTCTGCCCCATGTACTGCCCACCGTTCGGCAAAGGCATCTTATAGACAACCGCCTTATCACAAGGAAAGAAACGCTGCTGGTGCTTCGTTGGGCACTTAGGCACATTGCCCTTTTCTTCATTCACAGCTCGGCACAAGTCAGCCAGGTGATCAGACGCAGAAAACACAACATCGACATTTACTTTTCATCAGCTTTTTTCAGGGAGTGTGAAATTTTAGCCCCGCTCCTCGACGCTGTAGTGCGCCGGGGAACTCGTGATACCTCACGGTGGAGTCCTTTCTGGAGTTTGTGCCGCACAGAGGCACACAGCAGTTGAGCTGCCACACGCCCCATACGCTTGTGGCTGTCACACAAGCGTGCACGGCACACTCGAGGTAAACGCTCTCACTCACGCGCACACCAGAAAGTCTAAAGGCAGCACTGCAGGCGCTAGGAACACAAAGCAAACGCGGCCTTACACGAGGCAAACGCGTAAGAACACGAAGCAACGCGCGCTTCTGGAGTTTACTCCCGGGAAACCGGGCGACTTGTCCCCGAACAGTGGCACCTTCAGCGATAAAATCATGGGGGCACTTTGTTGACCTAAAGTGCGGTGAGGCGAAAGCCTTTACCGCGGTGTTGCTGCTTGTGTCACTGACATGTGGTTAAGCTGTGGAGTAAATACACAATTCTTTGTGAATCTTAAATGCTGGAGACACTAGAGGGAGTTTGGGAGGCATCCGTCGATTCGACGCCCTTCCTCAAACGCCCTCCACAACCCTTGGCGCTAGCAATATATTAGTGTGGGCAGAAAAAAAGAAAGAAAAATAATGTTGGCCATCCCGCGCCGCCTAAGGCACAACGGGCATATTGACGCTAGACAAGGAGAGCCATTGAAGGCTTCTGCCTTAAAACAGCGGTCGCAACTGTGAACTCCGCTGGCACGCGCTCGCTCATTGTAGGCGGCGTGACGTAGCTGGCCTCACCTGGCTTTGCATCAAGCGGCCGTGCCAGCACTCACCTATAGGGCTGAAACCTCGAGGCTTCCGAAAAAGGTTCTACTTAAATTGAGGAAAACCTAGTCAGCTGTAAAAAAATGCTTGGTGCAGCGTTAAGAGGCAGGAGAGAGAAAGAGAGAGTAAACATTTATTTGTAAAGCAAGGAGAACAGAGCGGATTGTGGGTGGAGTCCTCAGGCGAAGACTCCGGTGGGTTCCGTCGACACTTTGGCGTAGGCGACTAGTGCCTCCTGGTCTTTCAGGCTGCCGCTCTGGCCAGCGTCACCTCCCACTGCTCCAGCTCCGCGTTGTGCGGCTAAAGTTGTTCTGCTTATCTGCGCATGACCATGTAATTTGCGTGAATCTGGGAAGTTCGCCACAACAAGGACATGTATCTTCATATAATTTTGGATGAATGCGGTGTAGGTAGTTGAGATTGGGGAAAGTAAGTGTTGGGATGCCTCTTAAGTGGTTGGAGTCCACCGAGGAAAGTGTATGTGGCGGGGGTAACAGACGCCTGTTAAAACAGAGAGTATCTAGGCGGGTTAAGAAACCCGTTTGGAGGGGGTAGAGAGCACAGCCAATGTGCACCGCTCGGTTGGTATAATGTCGAGCTAAGGCATCTGCTCTAATATTGCCATCGAGACCTGCATGTCCTGGGGCCCAGGTGATGACATGCTAATACTGGAGATGGTCTACGAGTACATGGAGAGTAGTGCGTGGGACACGTGCCCTCTTATAGGCTCTAAAGGCGGCTTGGGAGTCTGTAAAATGTGGGTGCCGTTGCGTTGGTGTCGCTCAGTTTGATGGTGATGGCTTTTTCAACGGCTTCTATGGCCGCGGGATCAGATTTCGTGAAGGACGCTCCAAGATAAGGAATGTTGGCATGATTGACAGCAGAGCAAGCATATCTGTAGAGCTGTTCATAGGAAATCGCACCCACATAGATAGCAGAAGTGTCTTGGCCGTACTGCTTACAGAGGCTGAGATGACAGGCCTGATGGCGCGGGGCCTGTAACTCGTGGTTTATGTGGCGAGGGATAGGCTCCATGTGAAGACGTGAGCGGACAGCTATTGGGAAGAACTCTTGTCAGGACCATGGACCTGGTGGTTTGCTGGTCGCCTATCCTTGAAAGGACAGCCCTACCCGTCGAGGTGGAGAGGATACGAGGCTGTTGGGAGTTCAAAATAGCCTCCTGGATTTCCGCAAACGTGTTGTGAACCCCGAGTGCAAGCAATCTTGTGGTGGATGTATGTACTTACATATGGGAAGGCCCAAAGCTGCTTTAAAGAGGGTACGGATAAGGATCGATCCTACTCTCGGCGGTGCGATCAATATTGTGGTAGGGACACCATACTGGATTCGATGTATGGCCAGGACCTTGACGTGGCGGATACTGTCATCCTCGCGTATGCCCATGCGATGTCCAGTATACGCTGTACCATACTTGCGATATTGAGCACGGACGTGCGTAGAGTGCCAACGGCGTGATTTGCCTTGCGGTCATGCTAAAGCTAGTGGACAAGCACTCGGATGAGTGAATTTTCTTCAATAGGGTGATTATTAATTTCGAGCATGATTCTGCTGAGAAAACGATAGCAGGGACTATGAATACGGATGATTTCCGATTTATCCAGTGCGCAATGCATACCGCTGGTTCGAACAAAGTGCTCGACCACAGTGATGGCTGCTTGTAGGGCTTGCTCTTTGGCGGCGAGGATTCTCGGCTTGACCGAGAATCCTCGTGATATCATCCGCATAGTTGGTATATCCGATGTCGGAGAGTATAGATAGCTTGTGGGTGACAGGTGCCATGGCTATATTGAATAGCAGTGGTGATAAGGCAGCACCTTGTGGAGTGCCTTTATTAGGTGCATGGAAGGGGGACGATCTAGTAGATCCGATACCTGTTGTGGTGTGCGGGCAGTGAGGAAGATGTTGATATACTGGAACATGTGTTATCTGCAGTGTATATTATATGCACCTTCTAGGACTGCTGAGTGGGAAGTGTTGTCAAAGGCGCTCATAATGTGTAGTGTTAGAAAAAGGTGCTCTCCGCTGGGAGGTATCCCCGTCAGGACTTCGTGTTTAAGAAGAAAGGCGTCTTGCCTAGAAAGATCTGGTCGAAAGCCGAGCAAAAAAGAAGGAAATAGATTATGACCTTAATATTTTTGCAGGTGTGTTTGGCTGATTCGTTCGAAGAGCATGCCCAAGCAGGAGATGAGCGATATGGGCCTGAGAGCAGAGAGGGCTTGTTGGGTTTAGGGATGAGTATCACTTCTGCGCGTTTACACTGGCGGAGTATTTTGCCTCGGGGCCGCAATTCATAATTGATACGTTGAGTAAGTTCTTCAAGCCGGGCTATGCGCTTTTTCAGGGTGCGATTAGGGCGTTGTCGGCGCCATCTCTTCAGCAGGCCATGACGGGCCTCCCAGAGGTGGAGGAGATGGGGGTCGACTGCGAGATGGTCAACGGTCTGTTGGAGGGTTTGCGTGTGCAATTGATGGGTGTCACAGAGGACTGGTGGCCATGCCGCGATATCAGTACTAGAGCTTCAATGCAGCGCATCGGCTGTGAAGGCTTCCCAATTGGTGGTCTTGATGATACCAAGGGGCTTCCGGTGTTGTGGGGACAGTATGATGAGTGAGTGTGTGTAATCGCTACTTCCTAGGGTTTGCCCTGTTAGTCCAGGTAGGGGGCATTCTTATCAAAAGTGATATCCGGAGAGTTGTAACGGGGGACACTATTACCTAGCCTTGTGAGGACTGAGAAATCGGTTATTAAGGTAAGGTTTACGGCGTCCATGGCATCCAGGATAGTGGTCCCCTTAGTTGTATCGACTCGGTAAACCTAGCCAGTGTGGGGATCATTAATGTCGCCAAGTACCACGAGACGATTACGTTGGGCTATGCGATGCCATTCCGAGAGCAAGGGGAGCAACGGAGCGTGTTTTTGTTGAGGGGGATTTGCACATTGAGGATGAACGTACTGTGCCTGCGGGCCTCTCGGGGAATAATTTCGATAAACTGATAATCGATGTAGAACGAGTTGAGGGCAAGGGCTGTAGCAGTTATCGTTTTCGAAACCAGGATGGCTAACCAGGATGCGAGGTGAGTCTCAAGCGTCAAGCCTCGTGATGGGCCCTTTGCCAACTTCTTGAAGACAAATGACATCTGCGGGACTGGGGCGGAATGTACATACTGGAGAAGAGATGCTGCTTTAGGACAAAAAGAGCGGCAGTTCCAATACCAGATTTCAAGGTGATAGAGCAGTGCTGTCGATGAGTTATTGGGCGCCATGATGGTTGTTTAGTGCCGCGAAGCTGTCCCGATTCTCCGAATCACTAACTTCCGACGGCCGACACAGGCGGCGTTGGTGGGGCGCACTAGAAGGGTCGGCAGATGGGATTAGTTTACGTGGTAGGCGGTCTATGCGAGTTGTGAGTCAGGCGTATATCCTGCATATGCTGCTGGGGTTGTTGCTGGATTTGTTGCTCAAAGTCGGCCATTTGCTGCTGCATTTGCTGTTAGTATTTGCGAGTTGATGTGGCACTGTCTGCAAGATATTGTTCTTCATGAGGTCCAAGTATTCACACTGATTCAGGAGTGAAGGGCGCGGATGTTTGTGGTGGGGGGGTGGCGTTTGGCGTTGCTGTCAAATTGTTTGGTGGGGGTGTAACTGAAGCAGACGCGGTTATGTTATGCGTCTGTTTTCCCGGAACTTCTGTTGTGGGCTTGGTGGTTTATTTACGTAACTGCGTGTTAAGGCGTGATATTTCTGCCTTCAGTTTGCTGATTTTGGTATATTGAGTTTCTGGCACAGAGAAGGCAACAGCTCACCAGCTCTGTGGTGTTGAGGACGGTGCTTCCAACTGAGGACCAAGGCCCTTGGTCGTCCCGGATGCTTTGCTGGCAAGTGTTTTACTTGTCTTCATGCGCATTGGGGAGGGTGTCGGTCTGCTTTCGCGGAGGCTTTTCTGAGGAGTCCCTTTGGGAGCTTAATCATCTCGGGAGACCCACTCGAGTCTTGGGTGTGGACGTTTGACATTTCCTGGCAGTGTTTTGAACCAGGCTTTGACGGCACTCCCGTTCACCAGTGAGGTGAGCTTCCCCGCAGAATGCACACCTAATGGTGCAGAGATGTCCAGAGGTTAGGCAGTGAGTGCCACAGATGTGGCATATGAAGATGTCAGATGTGGGGCAGACGTCGGAACGGTGGCCCACTTGGTGACAGACCTGACATACTTGCTTGAGTGGTTTGAACGGGTAGCAGGACAGCTCACCTCCACAGTTCATGATCGACCACGGAGCATTACGGGTGTTGAAGGTAAGGACGGCCGTTCTCGTGGCGCCCAGCATGCGTGCCCGGAGGACTTCTGCGGCCTTATCACCGCAGTCGTAATGGGCAGGCGCGCAAAACGAATAAATGGCGTGCGCCATAACCAGTGAGCGGGCTTATCTCGACCAGCCACGCACTGACGAGCATGTGGCAATAAACGTCGCCTTGCCCCTGGAAACTGTTCTGCTCCTTCGCATGAACCACGAAACACAACTTGCGACGAAGACGGGATTTGAACACGCCGTTCTTCAGTTTGGAAGGCAAATGTTTCCGAAATTCACTCGGTGAAGAAGGCTGTCTTTTCGCAGTGTGCGGTGCCTGTGACCGTCATGACTGGGGTCGATGCAGCAGTGACGCACTTCGCTGGGCGACTGGGCCAGCTCGAACCCTTAAACGAGTCCGCCAGCGGTTGGGCTTCGTACGAAGAGCGGCTTACATCGTTCCTGATTGTCAGCCAAGTACCCGGCGGCGACAAGGTAGACGCCTTCTTGAACTGCTCCAGAAGTGCCTTCTACGAAGAGTTTTGAACACCTCAAGAACGTTTTGAGCGACCGCCTGTCCCTGAAGCCGTCCGTCATTGGAATACGGACCGATTTTCACCGGAGGCGTCAGTGAGAGGGCGAGTCCTTATCTAGTTATTTTATGATTTTTATTTCTTACAACCTCAAAGGCCCCATTAAAGGGGTATTACATGAGGGAGTGGAAATCGGGGCACATGGTTGATTCGATGGATTTTTTGAATGATGATGGGTCGGAGTGAAGTACGACGGTGTTGGGCAAGTCATTCCAGTCCCTTGCAGTGCGGACATAAAATGATGACAGATGAGCAATCGTCCGGGCAGGGGGAGGGTAAACGGCCTTCTGGTGGTTCGTGCGGCTGAAGATGCGGTGGGCAGGGTTGATAATAGACTTGGTCATGGGGTGATAGTAAAATTTATGAAAAAGGCATAGTCTTGGCAGTACGGCGGTCTGCTAAGTTTGTAAGATGAGCATTACGTTTTAGTTCAGTGACACTTACATGATAGGAACAGGCCGAGTGGATGAATCTTGCGGCGCGGTTTTGTGTTGCTTCCAGTAAGTTAGAAAGGTTACTTTGATAGGGGTCCCAAACCGCGCATGCGTATTCAAGTTTGGGACGAATGAATGTTAAATAAGCTAACAACTTTACTGATGGAGGAGCTAGGTGAAGGGTTCGGCGAAAATAACCGAGAACACGATTAGCATCGTTAATAATCTGCGTTACGTGATGCGATCAATTGAGATCGCGGGTTAAATGTATACCCAAGTATTTATACTCTGTAGGCTTAACGCCTCAGGAGCGAAGGAAACGAGACCACTGCTACGAGCCGACACCAGAACAGAACTGCCAGCCGTGGCTACACGAGCCACGACCAGGTGCCGTCTTTATTCTCTTCGCAGGGTGGCGTGCGCAAGCCGGGTTGTCGGCGCCGCCCAAGAGAGGGTGCTACAGGGCCCCCCGCCTAGACTGGAAGTCGAAACGGACGGAGGGCCGGCGATGGCACTCGAGCACTAGGTCAGGCGGCGCTGGGAGGCGTTCCAGGGCAGTCTCCATGTAAGCCGGTTTAAGGTCGTCTAGACTTAAGGTCTCTTCGCGGCCGTTTTGGAGGATGGTGGCGGTTTTTGGGGTGCGGCGGAGAACGCGGAAAGGTCCGTCGTAAGCCGGTGTGAGTGGAGCTCGGACAGCGTCGCGGCGCACAAAAACGTGGGTCGAAGTGGCCAGGTCGGGGTGTACGAAAATGGTATGGTGGCGGGACGGACGTGGGGGAGTAGGCCGGAGGTATTTAACGCAGTCCAGCAGGCGTTGGAGGAATTATTGGGGCTGGGCTGGAAGCTGCTGGGATGTAAAGAAGTCGCCTGAAAGACGCAAAGCACTTCCATACACGAGCCCTGCAGCTGAGCACTGTAAGTCTTCTCGAATGACGGCCCTTAGACCAAGCAGCACAAGGGGCAAGCAGACGACCCAGGAGGCGCAATTGAGGCGGGCAGCGAGGGCGACCTTCAATTGGCGGTGAAGGCGTTCCACCATGCCGTTAGCACACGGGTGATATGCAGTGGTACGGCAATGCCTGGCGCCGATAATATTATTAAGGAAAGCAAACAGGGAGGACTCAAACTGGCGTCCACGGTCGGTTGTCACAGTGCCAGGACAACCAAATCGAGATACCCACGCAGAAATGAAGGCACGCGAAACAGTCTCTGCGGTGATGTCAGGAATGGGGACTGCCTCTTGCCAGCAAGTGAGGCGGTTGACTATGGTCAAGATATAGCGGTAGCCTCGAGAGATGGGTAGAGGGCCCACGATGTCGAGATGAACATGGTCGAAACGACGGCCAGGGGGTAGAAATGCTTGGGAAGGTGTCTTGGTATGTCGACAGATCTTAGTCCACTGACAGGGTAGGCACCGGCGCGTCCAAACACGCACATTAGCGTTGATTCCGGGCCAAACATAGCGCTGGGTGAGAAGGCGCTCAGTAGCCCGAATGCCTGGATGGCATATGTCATGGAGAGAATGGAAGATAGGGCGACGTAGTGAAGCCGGAACAAAAGGGCGAGGAAAGTCCGTTGAAACATCGCACCACAAGGGCTCAGGCGAGCAAGGATGGGGCACAAGCCGTAATCGGAGAGAACGAGGGTTCGCTCGAAAAGCGGCGAGCTCATCGTCATTCTGCTGGGCAGAAGAGAATGCGGCCCAGTCGACGGTGGAAGATGGAGCGTGTACCGCGACTATACGAGAGAGGGCGTCAGCGGCGGTGTTGGCTGCACCTTTCACATGCCGGATGTCGGTAGTAAACTCCGAGATATAAGCGAGCTGACGTTGTTCACGTGACACGTACTTCGATGAGTTGGTCCGGAACACACATGCCAGCGGTTTATGATCGGTTAGCACTTGAAACTTGCATCCTTCTACAAAATGCCGAAAGTGCGGGATAGCGGAGTAGATGGCTAGGAGCTCTCGACCGAAGACGCTGTAGCGGGTCTCAGCAGGAAGTAGCTTCCGAGAGTAAAAAGACAGTGGTCTCCACTCGGAGTTAATGTACTGCTGTAAGACGGCTCCGATGGCCACGCTGGAGGCATCCACCATCAATCTCGTAGGGGCGTCGTTGCGTGGATGGACTAGAAGCACGGCGCTAGCGACTGCTTGCTTCGCGGCAGTAAAGGCGGCCTGGGCTTCTGATGACCAAGAGATTACGGAGGACGGGCCAGCGGTTGACCGGAGGAGGTCGGTGAGCGGGCGAAGTAGCTCTGCACAGTGCGGGATAAAGCGGCGGGAGAAATTCACCAGCCCCAGGAATTATCGCCGGAGGCGCAGGGTTGTGGGCAGGGGAAAAGTCTCGATGGTCTGGACGTGGGACCCGAGAGGGCGGATACCCAATGAGGATATGTGATATGACCCAAAAACTCGAGCTCAGAAGCACCGAAAACACACTTGGAGGCATTCACAACCAGGCCGTTGTGCTGTAGACGCTTGAAAGCACGTAGGTCTTGCTCATGATCATGAGGTGTAGGGCTGGCGATGAGGACATCGTCAAGGTACGCGAATACACTCGGTATGCCCCGCGTGACCTCAGGCATGAACCGCTGGAAGGTTTGAGCGAATTGCGTAGTCCAAAGGGCATGCGGACGTACTCAAGCAAACCAAAGGGCGTCGTGATGGCGGTCTTAGGTATGTCGGCGGGTTCAATGGGAATTTGGTGATACGCCTTAACCAGGTCAATTTTGCTAAAAATGGCGCAGCCGGCGAGGCGCGATGTAAAGTCCTGGATGTGGGGCAGCGGATAGCTGTCGTGGACAGTGTTGGCATTCAACGCCCGATAGTCACCGCAGGGACGCGAGTCACCGGGATCACGCTTGGGCACTAGATGCAGCGGAGATGCCCGCGCGCTGGACGAGGGGCGTATAATGCCGAGCTCCAGCATGTGGTCAAACTCACGTTTGGCGATAGCTAGACGGTCTCCAAACAAGCGGCGCGGTCGAGCAGCTGCGGGTGGACTCCGGGTGACGATGTGGTGTGTCACAGTATGTTTAGGCGCCTGAGTGAGGTTGCATGGCTTAGTGAGCTCCGGGAAATCCGCCAACACTTTTTCGAACTGAGGAAGGTATCAGCGTGCGAATGCTCATGGGAGCAAGGTCGGACGAGACTCTCGAGATGGAGAGATGAGTCAGACTGTCGGCAAGGCGACGATGCCGCACTCTGACGTCTAAGTCGAAGTAGGAGAGGAAGTCTGTGCCGATGATCGGGCGAACCGCGTCTGCGATGACGAAGATCCATCGAAAAGTGCGGCGTAGGCCGAAGTCGAGGGTGAGAGATCGTAGCCCATACGTGGGTATAGACGAGGCGTTGGCAGCACGGAGCGACAGTCCTGATGGCTTGGAACGATCTGCCTTAGTCGTTGGAACCACGCTATTTCCGCGCCCGTGGCGATAAGAAACCGGGTGCCGGAGAACTTGTCAGTGACCATGAACAGTCGGCTCGAATGTCTGGGGAACCACACGCCGCCGTTAGTGATCCCGGCGGGCGTTTCCCGGCCACGAACAGAGCGGTGTACACTTCGTGACCCGGTGGCGAAAACGCCTGTGGTACCAGCAGAGAGATGTAGGGCTGGGACTCCGAGCTTGACGTGAGCGCGAAAGAGCGCGATGATCAAGACGAGACGGACGGGTCTCCAGAGGTCGGCTCCGGAGCACGGCGACTGAAGCGGCAAGCTCCTCGAGACGGGCCCCAAGGCGCGAAATCGCTGGGTCTCTTGGCGGCAAAACAGCAGTGACGGACGGGGAGATGGCCTCATGAACGTTATCTGCGAGCTCAGCCAGGCGGTCGAGGGTGACGTCACCGGCCGTCGCAAGGACGAGGCGGATGGGCTCGTAATAGGAATGGCCGCCAGCTGGTATTAGGATTGGCGCCAGCATGTCTCGAGGATTGCCACCAAGACAATCTCTCGCCAGGTGTCTGCGGGGTGCATTTATTGCGCTCGCCCGGTCGTTGCTGCGTGGGACAAGCGGGGAGCAGGGTTCTGCGAAAATCCCTTTAAGGAGTCGCTGCTACGGGCCGCGAAGTGGTTCCGGCTTTCTTCCGATTTTCCCCGACGTCTCCACCGACCCAACTACCCCTGGCCTCACGGGCACAGCACCAGCGTGGAAACGGATCGCCGCAGTGGCTTGTCTGCAGGCTTCGCCGGCCATCGCTAATGGCTGAACCACTGGGGATTATCTCCAGATGGGGCTGCGCCTCGGTTTCTTCGAAGTTCACCGACCGGCGGAGAGCGGGCCGACCACCTGACGTCTCCTGCCTGCCCGAAGGAGTCCTGGCCGCTTACCCCTTTCCCTCAAGCTCAACTTATGCCAGGGGCGTGTCCATGTGTGCGGAGGTGTCTGTGTGTGATAGCGCATGTTTTGTCCACACCCACCACGGCGAGGGCGCCCCCTACCTGGGGAATCTAGGGAAGATGCAGTGTATAAAGCTGGACTGCAGATGCAGTTGAAGGAGCTAACTTCAGAACTCAAAAGCTTGTAAATATGAAAAATAAACCAAATCTTCTTCCTCCGCTAACGAATCCTTCACTCAGCGGCACTCCTGTCCTGGACGGAGCGAGCGTCATCTTGACCGAGGTTGTGTCGAGAAGCGACTCCGATCCCCACCTTCAACAACTGGTTGGCAGCGCTTGGGATGGACCAGGTGACATCGTTCTGCATATACGGGTGAGCTCTTTGTCTTTGTTCTATGATTCACCAGGCTTTAAACCCTGGATAAAAAGTTGGAACTGCTGGTAATCGGGTGTCTGTAGCACAGTGTAGTTGGCACATAACCATAGAACATTACGAGTGGGCAAAGCCACCATTTGGGGCAACGATCATGGACTTCAAGAAGGTTGATAGGGAAGAGCTGTTGCTGATGTGTGATGAGTTGGATGTGGAAGTGGAGGAAGGAATGAGGAAAGGGGCAATCATAAAAGCAATCAATAATAGCGATGCGGACGAAGAAGCGATGCAAATTGCGTGGGAAATGGCAAAGAGCTAGAACGGCGAAGAAAGAAAACAGAGGATGAAAAAAAGAAAAAAGAGGATGAAAGAAAAGAAAAGCAAGCTGCAGATCAGATACAACTGAAAATCATGGAGCTCCAAATCGAAAGCCAGCGTCTGGCAGCCCAAAACGAGGGAGCAAGCATTAGTGCCAGATTAAACAGGGTAGAGTCTCACCGTACAGACAATTGGATGTATCCCTACAAGATGGGCGAAGACATCGGTCTGTATCTAATCAACTATGAAAGGGCGTGTCAAAAGAGCAAAATCGCAGAAAATTTGTGGTCATAACGCCTGCTAGGTCTTTTACCGTGCGAGGCGGCTAATGTGATCGCCAGGCTCAGCGAACAGGATGCGGAAAATTATGAAAGGGTGAATTATGCTCTACTGAAGAAATACCGCCTTTCAGATGAGGCATTTCGGCAGCGTTTTAGGGAGGCAACAAAAAAAAAGCAATGAGGATTATGCAGAGTTTGCGGACACATTGAAAAGCAACCTTGTAGAGTGGCTTAAGGTGGCAGGCGTGTACGAAAGCAGGGACAAGGTAGTTGAGTGCGTCTGTCTGGAGCAGTTTTTCCGCAGCATTCCACCGTCCGTAAAACTATGGGTGCAGGACAAAGAAAAGGTAGAGACAGTAGAGCGAGCAGCTCAACTCGCAGACGAATTCTCGACGCGGAGAAAGGCGACTGCGGAGGAAGGCCAGTCAGAAAGAGGAACTACCTCAAGAAAGTATTTTTCTTCTAGACGGCCGGCTCTAAATGGAAACGTGGGGCAGGGTGTAACACAAAAAAAAAAAATATTCGGAAAGGCTCCAGAGAAGAGTGGCAGTCAAACGAAGGACGAAGGGGTAGAAAAGGCGGGAAAAAAGGAGTTTGAGGCCAGGCAACCGTTGCGGTGTTATAACTGCCAAGAAACAGGGCACATCGCTGCAAGATGTAGAAACCAGCGACTGATGTTCTCGTACGTAAACGGTAGTGAATAAAACTTAGAACTGCTTCGCCCCTACCTTGATGAGTTAGAGGTAAATGGCATGCCTTGTAAGATGCTCAGGGACAGTGCGGCTACGATGGATGTAGTGCACCCATCCTATGTTACGTCTGAGGATTTCACGGGAGGAGTAACGTGGATTAAACAGGTGTTGGAGGAGCACAGCGTTTGCTTACCTATGGCAAGGGTTGAAATTTCAGGTCCGTTTGGAAAACTGGTGACGGAGGCAGCCGCCTCGAAAACAGTTCCGCTGGAATATCCTTATCTGTTCGCAAACCGGTCTGACCGGCTGTTGCGTGAGCGAGGGCAGATCTTTGGAGAAGGAAAAGTGCAGGCACTAACGCGCTCTAAAACCCGCCAGCCCGCCGCTCAGTTAACACAGGACCTGGGACAGGGAGAAGCAGAAATCGGAGCAGAACCTGAAATCATGGAGCCAAACCTAGTGGCTGAACAAGGGGTCGAGGTTGTCGCTAGATCAGGCGACATCGACGCAGCTGCGGCGCCAAGCGAACCGCAGGAAATAGAGCCCGTCGTAGCGTCAATATTGGCCCCGGCTTCGCGCAGTTTTGAGCGGCTATTGGAAAAAGACTGGGAGAGCTGTTTGCCGGCAACGCTGTTTGCGCTCAGAACAGTTCCCCATGAAGCGACCGGATTCACCCCGGCTGAACTTGTGTATGGGAGAGCCCTACGTTCTCCTCTCCGGATTTTGCGAGAATTCTGGGAGGGAACAGGAGAAAGCCAAACTGTCGTGAGTTACGTGTTAGAATTGCTCGACCGACTAAGTTCTACGCGTACCCTAGTAGAAGAAAATTTGAAAGCGGCACAGCAGTGGGAAAAAGTCTATTACGATCGAAACGCGAGGCAACGAACATTTCAGACGGGCGATAAGGTTATGATTTTGCTACCATCCAGGAAAAACAAAATGGAAGTGCAGTGGGAGGGAGGGTCCAGTGGAAGTTCAGCACAGGCTGTCAGAAACAAACTACGTCCTGAAAAAACCCGCCAAGAGAAATGAGGTTACCATCTACCACTGCAATTTGATGAAACCTTATATAGGCAGGGAGGAGGTGGTAAATATGATGTTAAACGCCCCCGAGGATGTACAGGCTGATCTACCTGAGTTAGCAACAAACCGCGATGCGGATTGCAGCGTCCAGAACAATCTTGCGCGTTCTGCGAGGGCTGATGTTCTGAAAGAGGAACAGGTAGATGAACTTAAGGGTTTTTCGGGGGAATTCAAAGCGATGTTTAGCAGTCGGCCAGGAAAAACTGAGCTGATCGCTCACGAGATCGAGCTGACCTCCTCCGAACCAATCAGGTCAAAAGCTTATCGATTGTCACCACGTCAACGGCAGATCTCGGAGACGGAGATTAAGCGAATGCTCGAAATCGGGGTAATCGAACCAACTGAAAGTGATTACACTTCCCCTATGATTCTCGTCGAAGTGCCAGGTAAAGAGCCTCGTCCATTTGTGGACTATCGAAAGCTCAATGCAATCACCAGAGACCAGCTCTATCCGATTCCTAATATTGAAGAGAGAGTGGAGCGGGTAAGTGGGGCACAGTTCATCTCTGCGTTGAATCTGGTGAGGGGATATTGGCAGGTTCCTCTCTCAGACACCTCGAGCCGCTATGCCGCCTTCATTTCACCCATTGGGACATTCAGACCTCTAGTTTTAAGCTTCGGCCTCAAGAACGCACCGTATTGTTTCTCCAAATTAATGGATATTGTACTTAAAGACATGCAGAGCTATGCAGTCCCCTACTTGGACGACATAACCATTTTTTCGAACAGCTGGGAGGAGCATATCGCGCATCTGAGAAGCGTGTTGGCAAGGTTGCGGGACGCTGGGCTCACACTGAAGTCTGAAAAGTGTAACTTTTGTTGTTCACAAGTGACCTACCTGGGACACATTGTAGGTCGTGGAACTAGGCACCCTTCGGAACTTAAAATTAAGCCTATAGCGGACTTTCCAACGCCTCGAACAAAGAAAGACATCCGCTCTTTTCTGGGGCTTGTTGGGTATTATCAGATGTACATTCCTCGCTATTCTCAACGAGCGAGTCCATTGACAGATGCGCTACGAAAGGGAGAGCCTGAAAGGGTTTTTTGGGATCAAGCAAAGGAGAGCGCCTTTCAAGAGCTCAAGAAAGTACTCATTTTACGGCCTGTATTGCGGACGCCTGACTACACAAAAGAGTTTGTAGTTCAGTGCGATGCGAGTGATAGGGGGATGGGCGTTGTATTGAGTCAGGTCGGAAAAGACAACGAAGAGCATCCCATCCTGTACGCAATCCGGAAACTGACGCTAAGGGAGGAAGCTTACAGCGCCTCAGAAAAAGAATGCGCATGCTTAGTCTGGGCAGCACAAAAACTGTCATGGTACCTATATGGATCAAAATTTGTTTTTGAGACGGATCTCTGCCCACTCCCGTGGCTGAGGCAGATGTCTCAAAAGAACGGACGCTTGCTGCGGTGGACCCTGATCCTTCAGGAGTACAGCTTCTCTGTGAGGTATAAGAAAGGGAAAATGAATGGCAATGCCGATGGTTTAAGCAGGCTATTCTGAAGTGCTTATTGTGAAAAGGGTCCTCCAGCTTTTATGAGTGTGTGTGTAATTACTAGCGCACCTATGTATGTTTTTTCAAGTTTAGTTATCTACTTCGATCCATTTCATGCACGGCTCTGACTTTGTTGTGGCCCAAATATCCATGATACGTTGACTTAGATGGCGGAGCCACTCGGAGTCGTAATTTGTTATGTTATTACCTTATCTGTTGGGATAAGCCTGGTGGATCAGGGGCACAGATTGGCTGCTTTCGCGTCGTGTGGAGCCATGTTGCTGGGGCCGAACCGGCCGCTGTTTGCCATTGTAGGAGGTTTGGGGGTTGTTTTGGTGCTCGCAGAAGATAACCGGTCATCCCATTCCCAAGACCAGCCCATCTCTCATCGGCAAGGGATTGCTACCACTGGCCGAAAGAGATTTTCCTGGTCGCGGAGGAGTTATTAGGAATGGCCGCCAGCTGGTATTAGGATTGGCGCCAGCATGTCTCGAGGACTGCCACCAAGACAGAATCTCTCGCCAGGTGTCTGCGGGGTGCATTTACCGCTCTCGCCCGGTCGTTGCTGCGTGGGACAAGCGGGGAGCAGGGTTCTGCGAAAATACCCTTAAGGAGTCGCTGCCACGGGCCGCGAAGTGGTTCCGGCTGTCTTCCGATTTTCTCTGATGTCTCCACCGACCCGACTACCCCTGGCCTCAGGGGCACAGCACCAGCGTGGGAACGGATCGCCACAGTGGCTTGTCTGCAGGCTTCGCCGGCCATCGCTAATGGCAGAACCACTGGGGGCAGAACCACTGCGCCTCGGTTTCTTCGAAGTTCACCGACCGGCGGAGAGCGGGCCGACCACCTGACGTCTCCTGCCAGCCTGACGGGGCCCTGGCCGCATACCCCTTTCCCTCAAGCTCAACTTATGCCAGGGGCGTGTCCATGTGTGCGGAGGTGTCTGTTTGTGTGTGATAGCGCAAGTTTTGTCCACACCCACCACGGCGAGGGCGTCCCCTACCTGGGGAATCTAGGGAAGACGCAGTGTATAAAACTGGACTGCAGATGCAGTTGAAGCAGCTTACTTCAGAGCTCAAAAGCTTGTAAGTATGTAAAATAAACCAAGTCTTCTTCCTCCACTAACGAATCCTTCACTCAGCGGCACTCCTGTCCTGGACGGAGCGGGCGTCATCTTGACGGAGGTTGTGTCGAGAAGCGACCCCGATCCCCACCTTCAACACTGGGGAAGGCGTCGGAGGAAAGCTCTCGAAGCAACGTTGAGTGGTTGGGGATGTCGCGCTCCCCGAGAAGGTGTTGCATGCGGCGCAGAAGCTGGGAGGGGCGCCGGTCGCCAAGGTCTTCCCCGGTAAGGAGCTGCTGGAGGCGGGTGCAGTCCGACGGCATAAATCTCTCCAGCACCTTGGTTTTCAGGTGCTGATATGGTGTAGCACCCATGGGGGCGGAGAGAACGTCGGAGAGCTCACCGGCAACGTCAGGAGGCAGGCTTGAGGCAACATGGTAGTAGCGCGTCGTCTCCGACGTGATGCGGGCTAGGCAAAATTGCGGCTCAACCTGGTGGAACCAAACTTGCGGGTTCTGGGGCCAGAAAGGTGGAAGGCGAACCTGCAGCGACGAGACGTCCTGCGGACGTGAATCCTGCTGCGTGGATGTTGTGGTATTGGTCATTGCTCGTCCTTGGTCACCAATGTAGGCTTAACGCCTTAGGAGCGAAGGAAACGAGACCACTGCTACGGGCCTTTTTTTCTTTTTGTTAAGGCGCTTTAGTGAATTATTAAACCAAGGTGATGTAAGGCGCTCAGTTACGGTAATTGTAGGAATGTATCGTTTAATGAGGCTGTGTATTTTGTTTTTAAAGAGTGCCCAGTTAGTCTCAGGAGTGCCTTGTTCAACGTGGATTAGGAACCAACTACAGAAAGCATCGAGTTCTTGGTTAATGCTAGTGTAATCGACGTTATCGTAAAGTGTGATTATTTTGGTTACTTTCTTTGGTTTGGGCAAGTGACTGAAACATATGTTGCGGAGCTTCGTGAACTGTCGCAAACGTGTGAGTTTAGAAGCGCCCTTGACGAATCCCTTCGGGACCGCTTCGTGTGCGGCCTGCTACGAGAAGACATTCAGCGAGTGCTTTTCATAGAAGATAGCAAGCTTACGTTCCAGAAAGCGATGGAGCGGGCTCTCGCAATGGAAGCGGCTAAGAAGAGTGCTGCTGAGGCACGCGGCACCGACGCCGCAGTTGGCGATGTGCTAAAGGTGAAAGCTGAGGCGCAGAAAATATGTAAAAGCTGCCTTCGCCGTGGTTCGCCAAAACACACGAGTGAAGCATGCCCTCACTTGGACGCGACCTATTTCAGTTGCAACAAAAAAGGGCATATCCAGAGAGCCTTCCGTAGCAGTGGTAAGACTGTCTAAGAAAAAGCAGATGAAAAATAATGTGAAGATGCTGACGGTTCTGTCGCGGAAAGCTTCGACCCTCAGTCTAAATGGCGTTTTGGCAGCTCGGCGCTGACGCGCCGCGGTGGCTCAGTGGTTAGGGCACTCGACTACTGATCCGGAGTTCCCGGGTTCGAACCCGACCGTGGCGGCTGCGTTTTTATGGAGGAAAAACGCTAAGGCGCCCGTGTGCTGTGCGATGTCAGTGCACGTTAAAGATCCCCAGGTGGTCGAAATTATTCCGGAGCCCTCCACTACGGCACCTCTTCTGCCTTTCTTCTTTCACTCCCTCCTTTATCCCTCCCCTTACGGCGTGGTTCAGGTGTCCAACGATATATGAGACAGATACTGCGCCATTTCCTTTCCCCCAAAACCAATTATTATTAATTATTACTAGGTCAGCGCAACCCTGTCACCGTAGAGATGGCCATCAACGGCGTCTTGGTGAACATGGAGCTAGACACGGGAGCGGCTGTTTCCGTCATGTCAAAGACGCAGTTCCGTCAGCTCTTTCCTTCTTCCGTACTGGAGCCTACTACAGTTAAATTTCGTACGCACAGAGGAGCACAGGTAAGACTCCAGGGGGTCTCTTGGGTCAACGTGAAGTACGGCGACCATTATGCAATTTTTCCACTTTACGTCGTAGACCACAAGGGGCCACCTCTTCTGGGCCGGGAGTGGCTTCACGCCATCTGGCTAGAGTGGGCGAAAATATGGAACCTGAACAACCATTACAAGGTAAGACACTCCTACTCGTATCTGCGTAAAAAAAAAAGGCTTGACGTATTGCTGGCGAAGTAAGAACCCCTTTACAAAGACGAGATAGGCACGATAATTGAAGACCTTCCGAACTTTATCTTAAACCTGATATGAAGCCGAGATTCCTAAAGGTCAGGAATGTTCCGTTCGCGTTGCAAAAAGCTTTCGGCGCTGAATTGGATAAAATAGAAAATTTTAGAGTTATCAGCGCAGAATCAGCGCACGAGGCATTTCGGCAACGACGGAGAAGGTTGATGCGCTCCTCAAGGCTCCAGCACCTAAAGACGCAGCAGCTGCAGTCGTTCCGCGGAGTCGTCAATTTCTACGGCAAGTCTCTTCTAACCTATAGCAACGGTGACGGAACTATTTTTCAAGTTGCTACGTAAAAACGCCCCGTGGTGCTGGGATGAGCTTTGCTAGTCAGCGTTCACCAAGATAAAAAGCTTGCTAGCCTCTCCGCAGACTTTGGCGCTCTACGACCCGTGCTAACAGTTGCAGCTGTCATGCGACGCTTCGCACTATGGTTTAGGCGGGGTTCTTTCTCATGTTTTGGATGATGGCAGCACAAATCCAATAGCTTTCGCATCGCGTACCTTGACCGATGCCGAAAAGAAATACAGCCAGCTAGAGAAAGAGGCCCTGGCGATAATATTTGGTGTTAATAAGTTTTGATTCTACGTTTACGGTCGTTCGTTCAGATTAGTCACCAGCCATCAACCGCTTCAAACAATCTCGGGTCCAAAAACCGTCATTCCGACTATCGCAGCAGCGCGTTTGCAGCGCTGGGCTGTGAAATTGTCAGCTTACCAGTATTCGCTTATCTTCAGAAAATCAAGCGAGAATGCTGAAGCCGATTTCTGTTCGCGCCTGCAGCTATCAATGGTGGAAGACGAAACACAAGAAAGAGAGGAAACTTTTTATACATTGCGGTTGCAATCAATGCCAGTTTCAAGCCAGGACATTGCTCGAATAACAGCTCGGAACCCCTTGCTTTGTAAAGTGATAGATTTCATAAATGTGGGGCGGCCGGCCCGGCGTCTGTGACTGAAAAATTTGGAGCCTTTTATGAGAGACGCAACGAGCTCACAGTTCACCAAGGCTACATCATGTTCGGGATGCGAGTGATCGTGTAAGTTGCGCAACTTGCTGCTGGACGAACTCCACGAAGGGCACCCACGCATCGTATACGCAGGAAGCAACGGGCTTTTGCTTTTTTGGCTTTTAGCTTTTTTGGCTCGTGACGCCGTCGGAGGAGGACGCTTATTTCGGAGCTCCAGCGAAACTAAATGCTTTTTGGTATTTGCGCTTGTACGTGCTGTCGGGCGGTGGTTTTAAACCGTGTTAAGGGTAGGAAGGCTAGCGGAAGTTTGTGTGCCGAAGGTTTTTTATCGAAATTTTGGCGGGCTTTTACGTTGCGTAGTGCCGAAGGTTTTTGTGTAGGAATTTTGGCGGGCTTTTACGTTTCGTAGTGCCGAATTTTTTTGTGTAGGAATTTTGGCGGGCTTTTACGTTGCGTAGTGCCGAATGATTTTTTGTAAGAATTTTGGCGGGCTTTTAAGTTGCGTAGTGCCGAAGGTTTTTTTGTGTAAGAATGTGGCGGGCTTTTACGCTGCGTAGTGCCGAAGGCTTTTGTGCAGGAATTTTGGCGGGCTTTTACGTTGCGTAGTGCCGAAGGTTTTTGTGTAGGAATCTTGGCGGGATTTTAAGTTGCGTAGTCGGCCGGACGATGGGTCGGCAAGCTAGGAAAGCCAAGGTGGACGGGGAGTTCGTGCACTGCCAGGAGTGCGACCGTTGGTGGTATTTAGACGAGACCAAGTTCCGGAGCTTAGCCGAGGCAGATGGGGCTAGCTTCGTGTGCAAGATATGTAAGCGTGTTGAGGAGGCCGTTCAGACGTTGAAAAAGGGGAATGGGCAGCCTGGTTTAAGGAACTCAAAAGGGACTTGAAGGTGGAATGAGGGAAGCGAATTACGCTAGAAACACAGGTCGCCGAGTTGCTTAAGAGGAAAGAGGCTAATGCTGACCTGTTGTAGCGAATTGTGGGTGAGCTGGAACAGGAGAGGAAAAAGCGGGCCCAGCTAGAAGAGCAGGTAGAAGCACTGAGGTCGCGGCCGGCAGGGCACTCCGGTTCGGAGCAGTGTCAGGCAGAGGACGAGGCTCGTCGATCCTACAGTGCTGTAGCGCAGCAGGCTTTGAGTGGGGAAAACAGAGAGGTAAAAACGGGCACGGAGACTCTCGACAGTAGCGTACGCCGGCGGGAGAGACAGCTAGTGCGATCCGGAGGGCAACAGCCGCAGTTAGGAAGAGAACGGTTAGAGCGCAGGAGGGTTCTGGTAGTTGGTGACTCGAACGCAGCGAGGGTTGAGGGAGGCGTTTTGACTACAGTGAACGCGGAGAGGCGGGTGCAGGTGGAGGCCCAGTCAGGAAAGTGCATGGTAGATGCAATTGCCAAAGCCCAGGAGGAGGTACGGGCAACATGAATGGCGAACACCTTGTCGTTATCCATGCTGGTCTCAACGATGTGCTGAAGGGGAGGAGCCTGAATCTCGAGAAATTAGAAGTGGGGATGCGTAGGCTTAGAGAGGCCTCTGAGAGTGCGCATGTGACCATATACCAGGGAAACGGAAAGGAGGGTTGTTGAGGCTAATTGTGTAATTATGTTAATGAGTCGACGACTAGGATACGGGGTAATGGAAGTTAACAGGGAAGTGTGCGAGGTCAGGCCCTACCCTTTTGCACAGGATGGCATTCACTACAGTGGTGCCACTGGCAAGTGGGTGAGTAGTAGGATAGGTCGACAGGCAACAGCTTTTTTGGGGACCCAGAGCTTGGAGGGAAGCAGGGTAGACAAGGAAGAACCAAGATCAAAGGGACGATGGAACCATAGGAGAAGAAATAGACACAAGCGCCAGGGCTAAGTTGATTAAGATATAGGTTACATCAACATGCAAGGTGGCAGGAATAGACTGAAATGGGAGGAAATAGAAGAACAGTTAAAGCAGGATGAATTAATGGTATATGGTTTAATGGAAACTCATCTTAGAGACATGGAGCAACCAACCTGTAACCCAGACTACGGATGGTAATACTGCAATAGAACAGAGAGCAGCAGAAATGGGGCGGAATTGGGGCTTTCATTCATAAAGGAATGAATTTTCAACGGGTTCCATTGAGATGCAAGGAACATTTATGGCTAAATGGAAAAGTCGCAGGGGAGCAAACATTCTTTGGCGTTGTAGACATCTGTACAGGAGCTAATGCCAAAGAGGAAAAGAGGAAAATGTTAGAATGCATTGCAAGCGACATTGATAAGCTAGGAGGACAGGGCGAGATAAGTATATTCGGAGACATGAACGCACATATAGAAGACCTGGCTGGGTACACAGATTGGACAGGGAAGCATGCTGCAGGATATATGTGACAGGCATGATTTAGTTGTATGCAACAGCACCGAGAAGTGTGAAGGGCTCATAAAATGGAAGGCAGGGAGTCTACACACGATGATAGATTATCCACTAATGTCACAGCGGATGTATAATAGATTAGGGGTAATGAGCATAGATGAACATGGTTCCAGAAGTTTAGGTAGGAACCACAAGCGTATCAACTTGAGTATCAGAAGAGAAACCAATGTAGGACTGAAGCGATATGAATAATCAGAGGGTAATTTTTACTCATAAAAGCAATTGGAAGCAGCAGCCAAACAAATTGAGAAAGTAATTTTTGACGATAATGAAACAGAATGGACTTATACCAAATTAACTCGATTACTTGAGCTAGAACTAGCTAATGTGCGATTAAAGCCAAAAGGGAAAAGACGCAAACCCAAGAGTTGGTGGGATGAGGAGGTGAAGAGGGCGATAGAGAAACGTCAGGAAGCGTCCAGGGAACACAGATATTCAAAGAGTGCGGAACCAGAAGTTGAAGTGGACAGAAAATGGAATACCTTCATAAGGTGTAGAAGGCAAGCATCCTATTTGATTAATGAGAAAATTAGAAGAAAGGGTTCCCAATGGATGTCAAAAGTAAATAGAAAATATAAGAAAGCAGCTCAAAAATTCTGGAAAAATCTAAATGCAACGAGTGCAACACTAGAATAGAGCAAAGGTTTATTGTAGTAGGATGGAAAGTTGAGCCAGTTTAATTATGTTCATTTTAAAGGGAAAATACAGCGCGAACAGAGACGACGGACGTAGAAGAGGTGCGCAACACAAGCGCTGTCTCGCAACTAAAATTTTATTCAGGAGGAAACACGTACAAATGCGACCGAAAAAACGGCTAAGTCAGCGATCGCATGAGTATGTCAACAAAAGGAACAACTCAAAAACAGAAAAGAGCGCGGGGCGCCCTTTTCTATGACCCATGGCAAATCAGGTATTGTCTAGGAACCGTATCTTCGAATCAAATAACGTGACAAGAGGGTTGGCTGATGCACGCGATAATTTTCTTCTGTATGAAAAACGCTTCCATAATCTCTCTGGTAAGCTGGTCCCGGTGCCGGTACAGCACCTCTGTTTTCTGGAATATCGCCTTACAGTTTCTTTTTATCTTCGCACTGAGCGCAATGTATAGATTCATCTGACGATGCTTGTTCATGTTCTTTTAGGCGGATATTTAAGGAGCGCCAGGTTTGTCTGATATACACCTTCTGGCAAGTGAGAGGAATCTCGTACACCACCGAACGCACACACTTCACAAATCTTAATCTGTGCGGCACCAAACACGTAAAGTGGTGCATTTTTTTCTTCCGTTCTTGGACTTAGGTCACAGTCATCGGACACAGGCGTTGAAGCTTTAGGGGTGCTGAACAGACCACGTCAACATTAAAACGACGAGCAACATTCCTCAGATTGTGCGCCATGCGATGCACGTAGGGAATGCCCCTGCTTTCCTTTTGGCTCCCGTTTTTTCACCTCCGTTCGTGGTTCGGAGACCCCTGAAATTTCCAATTAGTTTTTCGCACGTACGTGTTATAACAGAGAGCGGGAAACCTGCCGCGGTCAGTCATTGCAGCTGCAAGGAAACACCGTCTGCTACGGAGTGCACAGAAGATTTTTTTAGAGCAGACCTTCGGCAGGAGAGGGCTATGCCGTTTTTTACCAGTTTCGTGTGCTCTGATCAAAAGTTCAGTATCCGTTTTTTGGAACGTGGTTTATTGACCCAACAAGTGTGGCCCTCCTTGAACATCAGTCTTTGATCTAGGAACTGAAGTTCATCTTTTTCCGGCATTTCGAATGTGAAATTTAGACCCATGGCCTTCTCTTTAAACACTTTCAACACAACAACCGCACGCCTTACATGCCCTCGCTTATTTGCTAGTACCACAAAGTCATCTACGTATCTCCAGATCTTAAAAGCAAGACCGTGAAGATTTTCACTGATCGCTACGTCAACTTTTGCTGTAAAAATACTACTGAGTATCGGGGCTACACGAGAACCGATACACACACCCTGTTTTTGAAAGAAAATTGTCCCCCGCCATTCTACAAACGTTGAGCACAGGTAAAAGGAAAGCAGTTCTCGAAAGGCTTCTACTGTGCTACCGCTGCGACCAGTAAATGCTACTTCATCGTTCTTTAGTTTAATGCATTTCTTCACTTTGGTCAAGAGTTGTCGTGAGGTAGGGCATAATACATATCTTCAACATCAATGCTAATTCCCAAAGCTGGTTCCTGGGTTACTACATTGGAGGTACTGGACGACCGCCTGTGAGTCAGGAACTGTATAGGGTTCGCCTACTGTTAAGGCGTTGAGGTTCTTTCGCAGATTACCGGATACTGTGTGTTGCCAAGCGTGGCGCTCGGACACAATTGTGCGAAAGGGGATACTCGGTTTATGTGTTTTGCAGCAAAAAACATGTCCAGACTTGACGTTGCAGCTTTCTTTGTACTAAAAGCAAGCGAGATGAGTTTACACTTGTATCGTATCTGGTGCAGCACGGGCCTCGTATCTACGACCCGTGTGACGTACGCGATAACAGTCATACTCGTAACATGTGGGTGAGGGAACACACCCTCCTCCCCCACTTCAGTGTATATATACATGGCCGTTCAATAAAGGGGCTGTTCTTCTGCTCCCTTTGCTCGGAGCCTCTAGTCGTGTCTCGTCTGCCGCACGCAACGAAACATGGTGTCAGAAGTGAAATGACCACCGGCGTTGAATCATGGTGAACCGAAGATGACGCAACAAGACCAACCTGATGGAATTCTTTAAGCCATCAGGCCCGCTAAGCTCGGCTGGAGAAATTGCCAAGAACTGGCAGACATTCAAGCAATGTTCGAATTTTTTCTCGCCGCATCAGAACCAACCGACAAGCCTCGAACAGAGTCGCACAAGACGGTACTCCTCCTGAGCGTAGCGGGCGAAGAAGCCCTCGAGATCTACATGTTCAGCTTCGGTCAAGACGAGAACAAGAATGACTACGCCACTGTCGTGAAGAAATTTGATGAATACTGTGCCGCGCAGAAGAACGAAGTACATGAGCGCTACGTCTTCCGCACTCGAGTCCAGGCCGCGGGTGAGCCCTTCGAACCTTTTCTACGGGACTTAAAAGACCAAGCACGAGCATGCAACTTAGGCTCTCAAATGGATGCAATGATCAGAGACCAGATTGTTTATGGAACTAACGATGCGAAAGTTCAAGAAACCTTGTTGCGGGACACGGCACTGACGTTACAGAAGGCTGAGCAGGTTGCTAAAGCTGCTGATGTGGCAGCAGCAGAACAGAAACTCTGGGCACGGGATGAAAGCTAGATTGACACTATGCGCAAGGAATACGTCAGTAAAGAAAGTCAATTGCCCAAACATCACAAGTGTCGCAAATGAGGACGTGGCCACCCGCCACGAAGCTGTCCTGCATTCAGAAAAACATGCCGAAAGTGTCAGCGGCCGAACCATTTTGGTATCGGCTGCAAAAGATTTGCCGAGGTTGGCGAACTTCAGGGCAGTGAAGATAACTTCGACATTCCAGACGTGTCGCGCAGTGTGGCAAGCCGACACGACTGGACAGTGCACGCTCCAATCAAGAACGTACCGCTCGAATTCAAGGTCGATATAGGCGCGCAAGCAAATTCACTACCGTTCGGATGCTACCGTAAAATTCGCCCCAAGCCGTCACTGAAACCAACCAGTTCAGTGTTGCGTTACTACGGCGAGGATGTTATCAAGCATGAAGGTGTCATTCGCACAGAAGTAGCTCTGGGTGACCATTGCGCCGTTCTCGACGTTTTCGTGGTATCCAAGGGGCATCAGGCCATCCTGGGCCTACAGGCCAGCGAAAGTCTTGGACTCGTGTCACGCGTACACGCCGTCTCTGAAAACAGTTCTGAGGAAGTCGCAAAGAACTTTTGCCACTTGTTCACAGGTGCTGGATGCGTGGAAAGGGTCTATCATATGGTTTTGCGTAACGACGCCACGCCAATCGTCCAAGCGGCCCGGCGAGTACTGCTGGCCCTCCAGGAGCCCCAGCGAGAGGAACTGGGACGCATGGAGCGCGCAGGCATCATAACGAAAGTCTCCGAGCCCACAGACAGGATAAGCCCATTGGTCATTGTGCGAAAGGAAGACGGTAAAATTCGAGTATGTATCGACCCCAGGAGGATTAACCAATGTATCAAGAGGGAGCATTACACAATGCCGCGACGTGAAGACATAGAGGCAGAGTTAGCGGGCGCTGCAGTTTTTACGCGTCTTGACGCAAACTATGGTTTTCACCAGATTCCGTTGGACGACGAAACCTCCAGAATTTGCACGTTTGCAACGCCATTCGGGCGCTACAGATTTTTGCGCTACCCTTTGGAATATCCTCGGCGTCCGAGATATTTCAGAAAACTATAAATGAAATTGTAGGCCTTTTCGGCGTCAGAGTGTACGTTGATGACGTGCTAGTCTGGGGGTCGTCGAGGCAGGAGCATGACATGTGCCTACAGTCGGTACTGCGGGCAGCTGAACGCGCCGGATTGACATTTAACCCGGACAAGTGTTCGATTGGCGTCAGCAAAATAGAGTTTCTAGGTGACGTTATTGACCAGGAAGGAATCAGACCAAGCCCATCACTGATAAAATGTATGGTAGAAATGCCACCGCCGGCTGACAAGTTCGCGGTACAGAGAATGCTGGGAGTCGTGAAATATTTCAGCAAGTTCATGCCGTCACTGTCCCAGAGGGCAACGCTCCTCAGAAATCTTGTAAAGCAAGGTGTTGCGTTTGACTGGACGTCTAATCATGCTGAAGAATGGAGGCAGCTTTGTGACTGTTTAAGTAAAGAACCTTTGCTAACAGTATTCGATCCAACAAAAGCAACAAAGGTGTCTTGCGAATCGTCACGAAGCGGAATCGGCGCAGCACTGTTAGTGTCACAGTGACACATGGAAACCTGTCGCATATGCTTCACGGGCGCTTACAGAATGCGGACAGGGCTATTCGCAAATTGAAAACGAGGCCATGGCGGTCGCATTTGGCTGTGAGAAATGCAATCATTTTGTATACGGTCGGTCGGTTATTCTTGAGACTGATCATTACCCTTTGATCGCCATCTCGCAGAAGGCCATTGGAGACATGCCCCCGAAGTTGCAGCGCTTTTTTCTGCGCCTTCTTCGCTACGACACAATATTGAAATTCACGCCAGGGAAGCAGCTTTTTCTCGCCGACATGCTCTCATGAGCAACAACCGGGACCAGCACAGAAAACGACGTCATCAGTGACGACACTGAAGTGCATGCAGTAAGTGTAGTCTCTTCATTCGTCACCGAGAGCACCTGGAAGAGGTTGACCACTGAAACTAGTCGGGATAAAGACTTGAAGAAAGTTATCGAAGACCTGGAAGGCGGAAAACCACTTAAAGGCCAGTGGAAGTCGTTTGAGGGAGAACTCTCCCACGTAAAGGGAGTCCTCTTAAAAGGGTGCAAAGTTGTGGTCCCGGCTAACACGAGGAAAGAAACTTTAAAAAAAATTCATCAAGGCCACCTGGGCATCAATAAATGTAAAGCAAGGGCATGAAATCTCGTCTTCTGGGCAGGAATCAATGCTGACATAGCTTTCGCGCAGGCGTGTTCTGCATGCAAGACGTACGCGTACAGACAGGCACACGAGCCATTAAAGTTGCGACCGGTACCCGATAAGTCCTTGCATCGTGTCGGCATCGATATTTTTGAGTATGAAGGACGGTCATACCTGTGCGTCTATGACGCATTATCAAATTTTCCTGAGGTAGAGCTACTAAAAGACACTGCCGCAAAGACAGTCGTTGAAGCAACACGTGCGATTTTTGCCAGATACGGCATACCAGTTGAAGTTTCTTCGGAGAATGGTTCACAATTTGCCAGCCGCGCGTTTGCTAAATTTGCTCAAACGTACGACTTCAACCACACCACTTCCAGTCCTAGGTACCCCCAGTCCAACGGTTTGGCGGAAAAAGGCGTTCAAGTAGTGAAGAGGATTTTAAAGAAAAGCAATGAAATGAATCAAGATTTTTGGCTTGGCCATCTTGCCTACAGATCTACTCCAATAGAATCCGGGCCATCACCTGGCGAGGTACTTCAAGGCATAAGACTGCGGACAACGTTGCCTGACGTGCGGCCGTGTCCAATTAGCAGCGTACAAAAGCATCGCCAGACCGACCATTCCACCAGTCAACTAGCACCGCTCCACCCTGGAGACACGGTTCGCATCAAAAAGGGGGCATGGGCCACTAAGGGTCATGTCGTTCAAGCGTCAAGATACCCCAGGTCCAACAACATAGTCACCGAAGACGAAACAATCCTGCGGCGCAATCGGCGGCACCTGCTGCCTACAAAAGAGGCTTTTCGCCAGAGAAGCCTTTATGAGCCCGATGAGGACCTGAGCTAAGAAGCACCTCAAGGTTTTACTTCTGAATCCAGTAGCAACAATCCCGCAGGGTCACCGGCCACAACGAGTAGCACCCCTGCCTCCTTCAACGCTCCTGCAGGCGTGCCTCCGCACCAAGGACCTGTACCAAGAAGGTCAAACCGAGAACGAAGGCCGCCACAGAGACTTGTACATGATCGAATCTTTGTGCAGGTTTCCTAAGCATCGTTTTCAATGTTGTTGCTTTGTTTTCCTTCTAAAGAAAGGGGGATGTATCGTGTCTGGTGCAGCACGGGCCTCGTATCTACGACCCGTGTGACGTACGCGATAACAGTCATACTCGTAACATGTTGGTGAGGGAACACACCCTCCTCCCCCACTTCAGTGTATATATACATGGCCGTTCAATAAAGGGGCGGTTCTCCTGGTCCCTTTGCTCGGAGCCTCTGGTCGTGTCTCGTCTGCCGCACGCAACAATGCAACACTCCGTTAGCATTTCGACTGCATGGTCCCTTACTCGTTGACACTTCACCTTACCCTGTTTAAAGTTCTTATCAATTGCCGCTCTGGCTTCCTGCCAGTATGATGCCTCGGGGATCACAACGAAAAAACCTTCCTTATCCGACACCATAAAGCGCTATTCATTCTCACTTAGGGGCGTAGCCAAAGGTCGCATGCTCTTAGAGTTCCCTGGCCTACCTGCAGTTTTCGTCAATGCGTCGACGCACTGCACCACACAGCGATGATGGTCTTCCTCGGTAACGCGGCGGGTAAGTTCTTCACCAGAGCCTTTTCTGGCGGAGACATAACTGGTTCAATGCAGTACTTGGGCCAAGCTTCAGCGATTCCCTGTGCTGCTGCGGAGTCTGGTAACCTCCCAGCAGAAGGACGTCCTGGCTGGGATTTGCCGCCCGATTCTTCTTCGGGAGATGGGGACGTACAGAAGCCCACGGGAACTCGATGGTCTGGTCCGCAGGTTTCGTCCAGTCTCTTAAAAGGTCGTGCTTGACGCCGGTTATCACCTTCCTTACCACAGGCAATATGTAGACAGGCTTCATACACAGCGTACAAGAAAGCCACACAGGACGGGTTGTAAAGAAAGGCATTAGACCACAGAAAAGAGCCCAATGTACTAGAAATTTTCTGTAGTAGGAGGGAAACTTGGGCTTGTTGGGTTATGTTCAATTTAAAGGAAAAATACAGGGCGAACAAAGACGACAGAGGTGCACA
The DNA here is from genome assembly GCF_052857255.1 of Amblyomma americanum. NCBI lineage: Eukaryota > Metazoa > Arthropoda > Arachnida > Ixodida > Ixodidae > Amblyomma > Amblyomma americanum. Next base: position 16,390,373 of record NC_135501.1, read on the forward strand.
ACACAAGCGCTGTCTCGCTACTGAAATTTTATTCAGGAGGAAACACATATAAAAGCTAATGAAAAAACAGCGAAGTCCGCAATCACATGAGGCAATCCACACAAGGAACAACTCAAAAACAGAAAAGAGCGCGGGGCGTCCTTTTCCATGACCCATGGCAAATCAAGCATCGTCTAGGAACCGTATCTCCGCATCAAATATGATAGAGGGTTGGCTGATGCACGCGCTAATTTTCTTCTTTATGAAAAACGCTTCCATAATCTCTCTGGTACGCTGGCCCTGGTCCCGGTACAGTACCTCGGTTTTCTGAAATATCGCCTTAAAGTTGTTTTTATCTTCAATCTGAGCTTAATGTGTTTATATGTTTCCACCTGAATAAAATTTTAGTTGCGAGACAGCGCTTGTGTTGTGCACCTCTTGTTCGTCGGTCGTCTCTGTTCGCGCTGTATTTTTCCTTTAAAATGAACGAAGGTTTATTGTTCAAAATCAGGGTATTGACTAGAAGGGGATGAAGCAACAAAACTCATAGGAACAAGGATGACAGAAAAATTTAAAGAAAGAAGTGTTGCACAGAATTTATCGAAGGAGGATACACCGCTTACGGCAATTGCTTCACTTGACCGAAGAGAAATTGGGAAAGGGCAGAGAAGAAGGTTCCTAGTGGCACGTCAACAGGACCACATGGTATTCCGATTATGTTAATAAAGAAGCTAAGACCAAAATCATAGCAAACATTAATGGAAGTAGTGAATGAAATGATAGTGGATGGTGAAATTCTCTGATGAATGGCGATTAAGTTCAATGAAAATGATATATAAGGGAAAGAGGGAAAAACCGGACGAAACTACCGTCTCATAACAGTAACATTTGTGGTTTACAGGGTGGTGATGCAGATCATAAAGGACAGATTGCAGGCTTGGGTGGAGAATGAGGGGGTGATAGTTTAGCTACAAAATGTGTTCCGAAACAAAGGAGGTTGGAGGACAGTCTGTTTTCATTGACGCAGTGTACAGAGATTGCTGAAAAGGAACACATGCCACTATGTATCGCATTCTGGATATTAAGGGAGCCTACGACAACGTTATTCAAGAGTATTTGTGGGACATACTGGGCACATTGGATGTGGAAGATGGAGTAATTAATCTTTCAAAAGAAATATATAAAGGTAGCAGAGGGCAAATAAACTTGGAAAAAAAATGTATCAGGGCCTGTAGACATACAGCGGGGGCTTAGGCAAGGATGTGCTCTCTCTCCTTTGTTGTTTATGTTGTACCTGAAAGGGTTGGAGACCAAGCTAGAGAGGAGCGGACTAGGCTTCAAACTATCTTTTCTCAAGCAAGGGTATTGGATTAAACAGTCGTTACCGGGACCAGTATACGCCGATGATATAGGGCTAATGGCTGACATCACGGAAGATTTGCAGAAGTTGATAGACATATGCGGTACAGAGGGAGATAGATTAGGTTTCAAGTTTAGTAAGGAAAAATATGCACTCATAATATTTAATGATGAGGGCGGCGAGCATAGAATACAGGACTTCACGCTAGAAGTAGTGGATGAGTACAAGTATCTTGGGGTGTGGATAAATAACAGTGCTGAGTGAAAAATGTGCAATGAAAAAAGCTAGTAGGAATGCAGCTGTCATTAAAAATAGGGCACTGTGGAATTAAAATAGGTATGAAGTGGTGAGATGGATCTAGAAAGCTGATGATGGTTCCTAGCCTGACTTTCGGTAATGCGGTCCTGTGCATGAGACCAGATGTTCAAGCAAGGTTAGAAATCAAACAGCGCGGCGTAGGGAGGCTAGCTTTGGGAGCCCATGGCAATGCATCAAATCAGGGGGTACAGGGTGATATGGAATGGGCGTCGATCGAAAGCAGAGAAACTAGCAGTAAGATAGCATTTGAGGAGCGATTGAGAAAAATGGAGGAAAAGCAGTGGGCTAGGAAAGTTTTTAGACACCTGTACATAAGGAATGTTGACACGAAATGGAGAAAGCGAACTAGAAATTGACAAGAAAATTGACAGCAGTAGGGTGCCAAATCAGCAATAATCGGTTAAGAAAAAGGTTAAAGAAACAGATAGTTCTGTGGAAAACAGGGATGCTGACGAAATCGGCACTGGGAACATATAGGATCTTTAAGCAGGAAATTTCCAAAGAAAATATCTATGGTAATTTTGGGGGAAGCACTTTGTTGTTTGAGGCTAGGACGGCAGTTTTGCGGACTAAGACATATAGAGCCAGGTACCACGAGATAGACACGTTGTGCGTAGCGTGCGGAGAGGAAGAAGAAACGGCTGAGGACTTGATACTCGTCTTAAGGGCTTCAGCCTATAGTGGAAAGCAGCGCGGCTGATTTATCCAAGGCATTGGGGTTTGGGGACGGGGAAAGGAAAGTAGATTTTAAGCGGGTAGAAGTAACCAAGCGAAGGTTATCTGATTGGTGGCTAAAATGAAGACAAGAAAAAAAATCTCGTAAGTCATGACCAAGTGGCTTGAGCCACCGCCCGATTTAAAGGGTTCAGCCTTATCCGTACATCCATCCATCCATCCATCCATCCATTCATTGTGCGCACTACTTGGGGTGTCCGTCCATCGAGGCGGACCTCGAGCATCGTGTCAAGGCCTGCGTAAGTTGTCAAGAACAACGTTGCGAGCCGTACAAAAAGCGCCCCTGCATCTTGGTCTTGGCAAGCACCATGGCAGCGTGTGCATATAGATTTTGGTGGCCCCTTTTTGCACGCAATGTTTCTTGTAGTAGTGGACGCGGACTCCAAGTGGCCGGAAGTGTGTGTTAAGCGCTCGACTACGTCGGATGCTACAGTTGACAGATTCAGGGCGCTGTTTGCGCGGTTTGGTTTCCCAGACACTATTGTAACTGATAACGGCCCGCAGTTCACTTCCGAAGAGTTCAAGTTATTTGTAAAACAATTGGGCTGTCCTCACGTGCTTACAGCACCGTATCATCACAGCTCAAACGGGCTTGCAGAGCGTTTTGTTCAGACACTTAAAAACGCTCTTCGTAAATATAGCAGAGCGGACACATTACATCTGAGGCTCAGCAAGTTTTTGCTTACCTATCGCAACTCGCCCCATGCGACAACAAGGGAGTCACTAGCAAACTTGTTACTAGGACGACGGCTGCGAAATCAACTCGATGCTGTCAAGCCAGCGGTGGGAGGAAGGGTTGCATTTAATCAGTTCAAGCAATCCGTGGTTCGCCCTCGTCGTGATCATGACATAGCAGTGGGTGACCGAGTGATGGCTCGCAGTTATCGAGGCAGACCAAACTGGGTCCCTGGTAATGTTGTGGGGCAGTCCAGCCGTTTGTCTTTTACCGTTCGTGCTACCACACCCAGAGGCAGTTTCACTTGGTGTCGCCACAAGGACTAGCTGCTCGCGCGGACCACGGATCCGGACCGCGAGGCATCTGACCACGAGGGCTACGAGTTTCTGGCGTTTCCACCAAGCGTCGACCCAGTGACGTCCTCCGCTCCTTCCACCAGTGGTCCTGCCGCTTCGCAAGAGATCCAGACGGCGGGTGCCAGTCGTTACCCGACTAGAGACCGTCGACCACATGACAGATACCAAGCTGGAGTTTAGCTTGTTAAATTATCCAGTATAAAAGGACAGGGATGTGGTGTCTGGCCTTATCACCGCAGTCGCAATGCGCAGGCGCGCAAAATGAATAAAAGGTGTGCGCCCCAACTAGCGAGCGGGCTTATCGCCACGCTCCGACGAGCATGAGGTAATAAACGTCGATTCGCCCCTGGAAACTTGTCTGCTCCTTCGCATGAACCATGGAACACAACAACTTCCATGCTGGGAAAGGGGACCCTGAGGCCATCAATAAGCTCTGTTTCCGAGGCGCTGGAATTGAGGCAATGAATGACACCCTTGGAGGCGGTGTCCGGGTTTCGCACATAGGCAGCGATCATGTAGGCCTTAGAGGCGAGCGTAAGGCTGTCGGTTTGTTGGCCTTTATTTGCAGTATCAAGATCGGAGGTGCTGTTGATAATGATGTTAGAGCCCTGATGAATGCGCACGCTGAGGGAGGTCATATTTATGGTGGAGTGCCAGGCAATTGAGATATCTAGGGTGGTGAAATTCTTCAGTGGAAGACCTTTCTTGGGGCGGAGAATAATTTCAAAGTCTTGCTTGGGTAACTGGGAAAGCGGTCGCGGCGAGGCGGAGACATCGAAGGGGTGGGTATAGGTGCCGCAGATGATGGTTGGATTGTGACTCCAGCCACCGCGGATGGCTTACCTCAAGCCAGGCGCTTCTGTTTGCTGTGCGTCAGATAGAGAGTCCAGTCAGAAGGCGAATCCTTCACAGGCTTCCCTGTCGGAGGACCAGCGTTCTCCTGTGGCGGCGGAATGTCCGCGGGATGAGGACTGTGCTCCATGCCTTCTTCATTTTCGGTGATGGAAAGGAGGGAGCGCCGGCGGCAACGGGAGCTCTGTAGAGCTTCGTCGTCGTCGGCGCAGGCTGCTTGCCTCGTGGCTCATGACTCGTGACTCGTGCCTCGCACCTGTGGGCGGACCCGCGCTCAGCCCACGTAAGCTTACGCGGCGGCCAGAACCCGGGGGGTTTCAGAGGGCCGGAAAAAGATGTCATTATCGTTATACAGACGTAAAGCTTGCCCCAGACGTGCATGATGATGTTCGGTCGGTGGCCCGCAACAAAGGGTGGCGTGCGAATAAGACTGCTAGGGTAATCTCATGAAATTGGCGGATCCGATGTGAAGCGCTTTCGCACACATCAGCCGCCTAGTGGCAGTCAAGTGGCAGGAAAATATCATAGTGGATGAGGGAACACGCGCGGGTTAATGGCATTCAAGTAGAAATCAAGAAAAAATGGGCTTCGGCAGAGCATGTAGTGCAAATGCAGGATAACAGGTAGTCATTACAGGTTGCAGACGGGATTTCAAGAGAAAGCGAGTGTAGCAGAGGGCGGCAAAAAGTGGATGAATGAGAATAAAATGTCTGCGGGGACAAGGTGGCCGTGCTTGGCACCGAACAGATTTAACTGAAGAGATATGGGAGATGCATCTTTGTTCCGCAGCGGGCGCAGTCAGTCTGTTGATGATGATGACTTGGTGGAGTCTTACAGGCCATCATCTGCTTCTTGAGCCATTCCGGAGGAATCGTCCGCCGGTATCGTACCAGCTGGCAATCCCCGGAAGGTTGCTGCTCTGGTAAGCGCGTGGGAGAAAACGCTAATAGATGTCGTGAAAGGCTAGGTTGTGCCCGGGAATTTTTTACCTTTGAGTTCAATTCGAAGTGTGGATGAATCGAGAGATGCCCTGCAAAATCATTAAAAGATAACTCAGAATCAATTGTACACAATACTGGGAACCCACTCATAACGGCACCAGATACTACGAACGCTGGCTTATCATGAACGTGGGTGGTCATACGGTCAATTAATTCATTAGAGCAAATGTTATGCTTTTGAGACACAGCAACCATCTTCATCGACGCCACTCGGTTGAGAGAATGACGAAAGACGTTAAGTGGTCCCTACAGCGGAAAACCGGGCGCTGCCAGGAAGCGCAGAGACGCAATAGAGCCTTTCAGCCACTGTGGTGCATTCTTCGTCCTCGCCAGGACTGCCTTTAAAGGTTGAGTTTCACAGGGCATGTGAAGAATGGCCGAGGAGCTTTCGCAGTCATATACGACGTCGAAGTATAAGCTTCTTTCCCTAGCCGAGTGCAGTCTGAGAGTGGCCCGGGCTCTACTCGCAGGCCTTGATGGCGATAGGCGGCTCGATGGATTGGAGAGACATCTTCTGGGATATCACTAAGATGGCTGTTGTCATGGACCGAAGGGAGCGTTCAGAAAATGAACGAAAGCACCTGCATCAGATGCTACGTGACGGCATTCCGGCAGACACCCTTTTTTTGCAATCCTTTTTCTTAGTCCCACAATAGTATTAGTCACAAAGACAGTGAAAAGGCTTCCAATAGACACTTTATTTTGCTAACGTGCGAATTGAGAAAAAAAATGACTCGGCGAAGGCAGAATCGGCGAGAGAATAACCCCGCCTCTCAGCAGCATGCTTTTTAATGCGGAGAGGGAACCTTCCAGAGAACGAGCAAATGTCAATACAGCCGCCTAGGAAAATGTAGAAGCCCTACGGCGCCACTGCGGTCTTTCAAGATAAACCTAGTCGCTTCTCGGGTCCGAAATTAAGTGATACATTTGGGGCCCACGGTTTTGCGCAAGTAGCAACATTGGAATCCTTCGCGGCATTTAATGGCGTTATCAAGGTGCATGTCACAATAGCGCACGTGTAGTTATCAGCAAGGAAGTAACCAAGCATTTTTATCAGAAAAAGAATTATTGCCACCTTTCGTCATCACCCAGCCGCTGGAAGTGTTAACAGATGAGGCAAGATGGTTTCCACACACATTTATACAATCAAATTATTTGCCTTGCGGGATTGTTTCGAAATATTTTTGGTAGCAATAGCTACACACCGCCAGCCACTTCGCCAGTTCAGTGTGGCTGCGTGCTGAGCCGTGGCACCACCGCTCCGCCTGCTGTGCGCATCCGCGGAGTGACGTCAGAGCACGCAGCTGGTGTGCGCGCCGCGCGCCTACATTACGCTAGCATTTCGAGCCTTCAGCGTGGCGGCGCCGTGGCTGATCTCGTGGTTGGTCACGTGGTGCGAAGCAGCTGCCGGCGGCGCGGCGTGCCGTCGAAACCGAGTGGAGGAGGAGTGGAGAGGGGGAGAGGGGGGAGAGAGTGAATCCACGTCCAGGGACGAAGATGAAGAAGGAACGCCCAGCGAAACACAGCGGCGAAAGACTGACTGTAATGTGACTCAGCGAGTTCCACTCGGCCAGCTGTAGCTTTCGCGTCACTCCAGATGTAACCACAGCTAAACCTCAGCCATTTTTTTTCAGCATTCCTGCATGCCGTAAACTTGTATGCACAATATTACGGCACTAGGCATCGTGTTGTACCCGTTCAACGTATTCCTTGCATTACAGGTACGCGGAAATAATGAAATGTGTTCTGGTGCCAGGCTACGTGCACATCCTCAAAACAGTTAGGCACAATAGGAACAGCTACACAGGTAAGGAAAGCAACCATTTGTGCCTGCCAGGTTCTATTGAAAGGAAAAGGGCTCACTTGACACGCATGAGATTCATATTGCACTGCGCTCGATGTGATCATCTTCAGTATTTCTCGTCCGTTCACGTTTTTTCACTGCTTGCCTTTAAAAGCCTTGACACAAAGTGTTTTAATTCTGCAATACCTCGTGTCAAAACCATAAAGCATCTCTTGCTTGCAGACCACCTTCTGTCAAATGTACTTTGTCCTCAAGGAACGAGCTAAGCATGTGCAATATCTAGTTTTAAGTTTACAATTTTCGGCTCGAAAAGTATAACTTCATTATGCTTAGAATATGCGTTCTTGGGTCAATATGTTCGCTTAAGCAAGCTCGTTGTCAAGAGCTCCTTTCAAGGACAGGATTGCTTAGGTTCAGGAAAGCAGTAAAGCTTGCGGTTTAGGCTCCTTCAGTCCATGCAGATGTTAATGCAAGGGTCGATCAGTGTAATGTAAAATAACTTTGCTGACTCCTTCAACACCGGGGAAAGTGGAAACAAAAATTAGCAGCCAGTCACCCACAAGAACTGAGGTGTTGGTTGGTTGGATTATGAGGTACAACGTTTCAAAAGAACTTAATCTATGAGTAACGCCAGAAGTGAGGTATGTGTGTTTTCCCGTGCTCGTTAATTTTTCCTCCAACTGCGCTGCTGCCTTCCTCTGAACAAAGTGTTAAACAATAAATTTGCTTTACGGGCAGCTGTGTAGTAGTTTTCGTTTCTGCGAGCTTCACAGAACGGTAATGTGTAGGAAAAACCGCACTTTTATTGACAAAGGGCCTTTTTATCTCGTTGGAGAGGATGTTTGTGCTCACGATTTCTTCCCAGCTGCTTTAAAAATGAAAACACACCTTATAAAGATTCGGCGATTGTATGGCTGCAGGCGGTAGTCTTTAGCAGGCAAGCATATTTTTGTTCTGGTGATTTGCGGTTAAATAAATACTGAAATAATTCTCTAGAAAATGCGGTTGAGTGTACTTCCGTCATACATTTGTGGATTACATTCAGAAAGCTACGTTGATGTTCGGTTGCCTTTGTTTATTTGTGTGCATGTGCTCTGTGGGAGTGTGTATACCTGACTGAGTTTGATCAATCTGCATTACGGGTAGCTCTGTAGCCGCTTTCGTTTCTGCGAGATTCACAGGACTGTAATGTGTTGGAAAACAGCACTTTTATTGAGAAAGGGCCTTTTAGCTCGCTCGAGAGGATGGTTCTGTAGTAGAATGGAAAGTTGGACGAGTTGGTATGCGTTCATTTCGGGTGGAAAAAAACAGCGCGAAAGGGACGGAAGATAAAGAAGAAGGAAGAAGGAAACCACACGGACGAGCGCTGTACTCACAACTATTTTTTATTCAGAAAAAAAACAGACATTTATATTTAAAAAGTCACATGACCTGACGTCACCCGCGCACATGCCCAGAAATACAACAGTCTAAGACTATATCATGAGTCAAGATTAAAACCTTACAACGCGATTTCAGAACTCTGTGATTAACCGAAAAAACACGAGACAGCCAGAAAAAAACAAAGGTACTAAAAAACAAAGGTACTAAAAAAAAACAAAGCACAAATCACGTGTTGTCAAGAAAAGCGACCTCTTTATCGACCATCAATAAGGAAGGCTGACTGGTGCATTCATCCCGTCTTTTCCAAATGTGATATGCCTCAATGAGCTCCCTTGTCGTCTTATCTCTATGGCGGAATAAAATACCTGTGCGCGCGACTAGAGGTCTGCATACTTTCTTATTTTCAATCTTGCATGCTTCGCAGTGCTCTCTTAGATGCGAATAGTTTGAATCTGATAGTGAACGAAGATGCTCCCTAAGTCGAATATTTATACATCGGCCGGTCTGTCCTATATATACTTTTTTACATGAAAGAGGAAGTTCATACACAACTGAACATGCGCACTCTACACACCTTGATCTATGGGAAACCAAACAACGAAATGGGCTAATTCTTGATATATTGTCATGGCGGTTCCCTATCATGCGAGAAAGCCCCCTCAACTTGTGTGGCGCAGAAAACACCACATTCACGTCGAATATGCCCGCCACCTTTTTTAGATTATGAGCCGTTTGGTGCATATACGGAATAACAGCAAATTGTTTTCCTGTTCTGTCCAATTTTGAATTCAAGAAATCTTTTCGCATTACCCTCACCAGCTTCTCGCAAGTTGCTGAAATCACCCCCTGTGGAAACCCTGCGGCTTCTAATCTACTTACTTGTAACATCAGACTGTCGGCTATGCAGTGATGGCATGAATTTGTGAGGCTTGAACGTAAGGTAGTCATTGAAATTCCATTCTTTACTAGCTTTGAGTGCCCCGAGGTAAAACTTAACACCGGTTTTTGGGATCGGGGTGAATGCATCCAGCAGATGTGCTCTTCCCTAAAAAACAACTTCAAACTTAAAAACTGCAGTGCATTTTCTGACGGCAACTCGAAAGTGAAGGACAGTCCTTTACCACATTCTTGAAAAACCTTTAGAATGTCATTCACTCTTGTATTGAAACTGTCCCTGTCTACTAAAACTAAAAAATCATCAACAAATCTTGAAATATGCATTGCAAGACCCCCAATTTTGTTTTTTATTTCCTTGTCTACCTGGGAAAGATAAATGCTGCTTAGGGCTGGAGCAACCTTCGAACCTATGCATATGCCCTTTCTTTGAACATATACATCTCCTCGCCATCCCACGTATGTTGATTGCAAATAGAAAGCCAAAATCTCAAGAAAAGCAGACACCGAAATGCCGCACCGACTCAAAAACCTAGCTTCGTCATTTTCTTTATCTATGCACTTGCGTACCACTTTTAACATGCCTTTATGCGGAAGAGAATAATAAAGGTCTTGTATGTCTATGCTGAAACCGGTACACCTTCCCGGATTTTCTTGCCTTAGGAACTTCACAAGAACATCGGCATTTTTCACAGCAAAAGGATCGTCAACTGTCAATCCTGAAATGTGTTCCTGTAGGTAACTAGAGATTAAATACTGCCAAGTGCCGCCTTCGGAAACTATAGCCCTAAATGGGACATCGATCTTGTGGGTTTTTGCCGAAAAAAATAAGTCCAATTCCGTTCCCTGTGATTTCTGTACCGAGGTGGCTAACGCTTTCAAATTAAACTCATTCAACAATGAAATCACCCGCTCTTTCACAACCACGTGATCTACGTTAACCCGTTTAAAACACTTTTTTACAGCCGCCAAAGCCTTTTCATTGAACATCCCTTCCGGAATCACAACAAAATGCCCTTCCTTATCTGATAATACAAGTCTTAAATCGGCACTGTGGAAATAATCTACGAGGCCACGCAAGTCCTTACTCCGTTTTCGTCTGCCCGGTGACACACCCAAGGCGTTGACGCTCTCCTCCAGGAACCTTGGCCGAAGTTCATCCTTGACTTTTCTGGAGACACTTCTGGAAATGGCTAGCCTCTCCACCGGTGATAGGATTGGCTCCTGGGAGTACTTCGGTCCGTGTTCAAGGGTCTTACGGTGTTGCGGTGGAAGATGTGCTTCGCCCAGAAGCTGCACTCTTCCAGCTTGCTTTGCAGTCCTTTCTTTCCTTGGAAGGTGAGGAAGGGCGGAAGCCCACAAGAACTCCGTCGTCTGCAGTGAGGTTGCAAACCACTCCCTGTAGACCTTGGTTTGCTGATGTTCTGTTCCGTACCGCCCACATGCCACCCATAAGCACTCCTTCAGATACCGTGCCTGTCGCCAAAGCTCTGAACGAAGAATGCGGTTTCCTTCTTCTTTGTCTTCCGTCCCTTTCGCGCTGTTTTTTTCCACCCAAAAGGATGGTTCTGCTAATGATTTCTTTCAAGCTGCATTAAAAGTGACCACACACCTTATAAAGATTCGACTGTTGTAAGGCTACAGGCGGTAGCCTTTACCAGGTCAGCATATTTTTACTCTCATAGAAAAATGTTAGTACTGAGCGAATGAGGCACGAAAGGAGAACGAGGAAAAAACGTGACAACACAATGAACCATCTAGCACACAAGAACGTTCTTATTCTGATGATTTTTGAATTAATAAATATTGAAATAAATGGCCAGAAAATGCTGTGGAGTGTGCATCTGTCAATGGATTTGTGAATTACATTGAGAAAGTTAACTTTATGTTCGGTTGCCTCCCTTTATTTGTGTGTGTGTTGGTGTGTGTGTGTGTGTGCGCGCGCGCGCGCGCGTGTGTGTGTGTGTGTGTGTGTGTGTGTGTGTGTGTGTGTGTGTTGTGTGTGTGTGTGTGTATGTGTTTGTGTGTGTGCATGCGTGTGTGTGTGTTGTGTGTGTATGTGTTTGTGTGTGTGTGTGTGTGTGTGTGATTTATTCTACCACAGCCCAAATTTTACATTATTGAAACTTGCGAGAAAAATGCTGTACAGCAGACTGTGATAAGGAAGGCGAGAAAAAACCACGGTTTTGTGGCTTGACTGGCCGACCTTCCATAGAACGAACATTTACATCGACAGCGGCAGAAGGGGGAAGAATATCATGAACAGCAAATCATCATGAAATAAATCAACAGAATATCATGTAGTGGCAGAAAATAAATGAAATAAAGAACAAAATGAAACTGGTCATATGATTAGAAAAATGATACATAAAAAGAAACATCATTCGCAGTTGACATATCCGATAGTGACCAACTCCTTTTTTTGTAATGCACGCAGGATTTCTCCGGTGAGCTGTAGTTTATTTAGTGCTCGTGGAAGACTGAAACAAATCATCTGCATGCCGTAATTTGTGCGAGGTGTCTGTACGAACTAAATTTCTGAATATCGAGTAGGGTGACACGAAGTGTTTTGTCTAAATTTCTTTGGCAGGGTTGTGCGCGTTTTATGCATTTATGATTTGAGAGTTAACAGAAGCTTGTAAAGTAGAGCATACTGACCTGAATTACTTCATAATTTGTGAAAGGTGAATGTGTGTGGGCATGACTAGGCTGATGTATACTGCGCATAGGACATTCTTCTGCATAATGACCACCTTTTCAAAAGCTCTTTTTGTGCTGTTTGCCCAGACTAGATGTAAATAACGCAGCTGTGAGTCAAAGGGTGCGTTGTACAGTTGGCGCATGAGATGCGGTGGAAGCAAATGTCGACATTTTTTAGCATACCAAGAACTGGGAAAGTTTAGTCCGCAGGAAACCAGTATGATTATCCCAAAGCATGAACTCATGGAAAAAAAATTCCTAGTGATTTAACAGCGGAAGAAAATTCAATTTTAGGAATCACTTATACACAGGACAGTGGAGATTTTACATGACGTTGATTTACAAACCAGTATTTATGAACACTCCAACATGGGCCCGGAGAGTGCCTGCAGTATTATTAAATAAATATTAAATTATAAAATCAACTACGGTAACTTTCATGGATATATTTAGTCTTACATTGCAATATAGAATTTTACCCCTCGTTAAAGAACACCCATTTCAGTTGATTAACACCGAATAATGTCAGCGCGATTCCTATTTCTGGGTTCGAAATAAAGACAGCGAGACTGAATAAGGTATACGTGATCATTCCCTTCCCCTGTCACCAGCTTCTTTAAGCTAAACCCGACTGAATAACCCGAATACCTAGACACGTAGTTAATAAAGACACACGCGGTTCCGCCAGACTGGTCACTGTGCTCTTTTAGAATGATGCTGCAGGAGAAGTCCTACCACGCCGTCACCGTTTTACGCCATGGCACAGATAATTTGTTACGGTGTAACCTGCCCAAACCTGCGCTGCAGTGTAATTATCGTGAGAAAAGGAACTGTGCGGTTAATACACAACCATCCATATGACCAGCAACTTGCTAATCATTTCAGCTTTATGTAGGCAAGTTCTTAAATTGGTGCGCGTTTTAGGATGCTAACGCTGTGAATAGAGAGCGCCCAGTCATGCAATAATTTTTAAACCGCGGAAGCGTTTTTTTAAGCTAATAAAAAACTAACCGCGATAGAGTTCCCCTCTAAAACAAAACAATGAAACGGCATTTCTAAAATAGCCTACACATTTCACTTTGAAAATTTACCGATATTCACAATAGTAGAATGTTAGCTACTTTATCTTTTTCCATTATCAGATGAGGCGTAAGCAAAAATATGCTGACTTGATCATTTAGAAAGAAAAACTGGTAATGGCGCAAGAAATGGGGACACAGAAGGCACACAAAAGACAGGACTGACGCCAACTTACAACTGGGGTTTATTGCACCTAGCCTGCCTTTTATACCACAACCAAGCCATATCAACAAATGCGTAAACGTTGTACATATCAAACGGCAATTCCTGCGAACACTGGCAACAAAGTAACGCTGATCACTACAGAATCTAATCTATACAGAGCTTGGGAAGCCAACTTCTTTTCTGGCCAGCAGAAATAATAACAACATCATCCAAGGGGCATGACAAGTCCACACTATCAATTTATGAAACCCGTGAAGAAGGCGAAAAAGAGCACGAATTGAACGACAATGAGATAAAACGACGTGAAAAAAGATGACAATAATGAGGGATGAAGTCTGAAGATACGGCGCCTAGCGTCAAGTGATAAAAACTGAATATCATTCCTGTAAAAAACAGTCGTCTTAGCGTCTAAAAAACTAAAAATTGTAAAACACCGAAAGACAGGACGAAACAAGAGCACAAAACCAAGGGAAATCTGCGAACTACAAAAAAACCTTCTATAAAAGACGTCTCGGCACTGCTAAGAATAATGGAAGGCCTGCTAACGCATTTGTTTCCAGCTTTTTTGATGAAATATGCCTCAACAATCTCTCTCTCAGTTTTATCTTTTCCACTCTTCAAAAATCTAGTTTTGTCGAATTCGGGATGGCACTTAGAACAGCTATTGCAGTGGTCAACGAGGAAGCTCCTTTCGTTGTTGCGCAAGTTTCGGGAATGTTCACTTGCACGCTCATTAAAACAACGACCTGTTTGCCCGATGTAAACGAGCCCATGAAACGATGTAATCTTTCACGCAATGTTCACGCAAAGCAGGACACAAGTGGTTTATGAGATACCGCTTAGCTGTGGACTGCCTACAAGCCATGTACGCTTTGAATCTTCAAAAAGCACGTTGTTTTTAACCCTAAGCACAACCACTGCACTTGGGAAAGTAGAAGCATTTTGAAGACTCATTTGTCCAACGAAATTATTTGCGGGCTGAAAGCTCACGGACTGAAGAAAAAAGAACACCTAGTTACTGCCTGTAGGTTGTTTTGTTTAACGCCTTCCTACTCCCTATTACCAAAACGAGGGCTTTCGACTTTAAATTTAGTTCCATGTTTTTGTCTGACATTGCAAACTGGTTTTTTTTTTTCAGGCCCGCCGTACAATGTAGCCGACTCGGACGTGATGGAGCTATTTGGTGAGACCACTTGGTGCCGTAATAGTGGTAATCGTTTTAGCCAATAAAAAGGCGTCCTTTTGAAAATCTTGTACGGTAACAAAACAAGCTATTTTCATTTTCGATAGTAAAAAAAGTACTAGAGCTAATGCATCAGAACTTTACACCTCTAAGTAATCTCTTCTGACATGAAACACATTGTGCTGCAATGCCTAAAACAGCGAAATAGTAAGAAATCGAAGGTCTTGGATGCGAAACGTTTGTCTGGCTCATTTTTAGCTAAAAAATTCTGGCTCATTTCTGGGAATTTCCATGAACGTGCTTTTCGAGGTACCCTCTTAGAGCAAGACGACGGGCCAAGTTATTGTATGATATCCATGTCCACCTGAGCCCCACACATTTTTCCATTCATGTTAAGTAGGAGTACACCTTCTCTATCAACCAATGCTAGATCCTTCTGCTTCCGTGCCTTGCGCGCACATTCCAAAAGCAGTGAGTATAGACCTCCAGTAATGGTTTTGCCCGCTGGCAGCAGCTCGAAAAGCACCGCTCCTTGGCTTGTCCAACGCGTGGTTGGGGAGTTTTGTCGTGGCGACAGCCAATGCAAAAAATGTTTGGGACTGTCTTTGTTGCGTGTTTGCTTTCCTACACTGTGTAGCATGCCCATTTGCTTAAATTGAGCGCCGTATTTACGTGGTGCAGGTGATGTCAAGATATTATATCAGAAACCTGGAATCCTTCAAGGAGCTAAAAGCGTAGTGGCTGCTATCGACCTCTGCCGCCGCATTTAGGCGGTAAATATTATGTGGCATGAAAACTCTTTGTATTGCACCTTAATATAGTTCTGTTTTAACTGTCTCACTGCAATTCCATCGACAGAATGAGTGCTTTTCCTGGACATATTTGTGTGAATTCATTACTAGAGGGTGAAAAGAATATTTCTGAAGGTTCACAGAACGGTAGATGGGCGCATGCAGGAGTTGCGCCACTTTTCCTGCATGCTAAAAATGGCCAGAGTGGCGCCTTTCATACAGACAGTTGTGAAATTACAACCCGTGTTAAGTGTTTCTATCAGGAAGGTTAAGCATAAATTTACCAAGTATCTGCTGAATACTTGTTGTCATACTTGTTGTTTGCACTACAGGCTTGCAAGACTCAGATTACCCCCAGCAGATAAAACGCTCTCCAAGCAACAGGCCAAAGCCTGGCGTAAACTTCAAACTAACACCTATCCAAATCTCCAATTGTGTAGCTTCTATTCGGAAGGACTCTACTCAAACATATGCAAAAATTGTGATGCGAAAGCCGATCTAAATCATATGATCTGGAACTGCCTGCAGTCCCTACCCGCGAGTCACTTCATTACCGACTCTGCTCATTGGGAGGCTCTATTGCTCAGCCCCGACCCGGGGATACAGATCAAGCTCCTCCAGCTGGCTGAAGACGCCGCCGCTGCCCAAGGGATAGCGGCCGCCGTTTAAGCGGGGGGCGACTTCGTGTCGCTCCTCTATATCCGCTGGAAATAAAGTTTCACAACCAACCAACTGTAAAAACTGTAACTGCAATGGGCTTGGCGGCACCGGCGCGAACAGAATGAACAATTCACTTCTCACCCTTCTCCAGGTGGTGGCCTATTCTGCACAAGTTCTACCGGAACATGGCCTCGTCAACGTATCGTGGAACACGGCTTTCCTTTGCGCCGCACAAGAAACAGGAGCGGCTGCAACAAGCTTTGACGAATGGCAATGGACCGGCAACCGCTGCGTCGGCACAGCACCAGGAGCATCGACATTATCGGCGGAGGCGTTTTCCTTGAACCTACCTGTCCCTGATTTCGGCAGTGGGCTTGGCGGCACTGGCGCGAACAGAATGAACAATTCACTTCTCACTCTTCTCCAGGTGGTGGCCTATTCTGCACAAGTTCTACCGGAACATGGCCTCGTCAACGTATCGTGGAACACGGCTTTCCTTTGCGCCGCACAAGAAACAGGAGCGGCTGCAACAAGCTTTGACGAATGGCAATGGACCGGCAACCGCTGCGTCGGCACAGCACCAGGAGCATCGACATTATCGGCGGAGGCGTTTTCCTTGAACCTGCCTGTCCCTGATTTAGGCAAACTCATGGAGCATGTCATCCTCAATAGGCTCCAAAACTATGCGGAGGACATGAACCTCCTACCTGAAACAATGTTAGGATTCAGGGCCCAACTATCTACCCAGGACATTCTCTTGCAGCTTAACAAAGACATAATTGAAGCTGACGAGGGAACAGGAACGAAAGCAATATTGGGTTTAGACCTTGTTAAAGCTTTCGACAACGTCACCCACAAAGCCATCTTGACAAACTTGTCAGAAATCAACCCCGGAGAAAGGACGTACAACTACATCCGATCCTTCCTCACTAACAGAACAGCAGTGATAACGGTCGGAACAATAGAGTCTGCCCCAATCAAACTAGGAAGTAAAGGAACGCCACAGGGCTCCGTCCTGTCCCCTTTCCTTTTTAACCTCTCCCTCATCAAAATTCCCCCCAAACTGGCACAAATACCAGACCTACATCACACGTTCTATGCAGATGACATCACACTTTGGGTAACCAAAGGATGCGAAGGCTACATAGAAGACACACTCCAAGCAGCAGTGGACATCATCGAGGCATGCGCATGGGATTCCGGCCTCACTTGTTCTGAGCAAAAATCTGAACTCTTCGTGATCCGTCGTAAACAAAGAGGTAGGCGTACCACGACATCCCCCCCCGCAAATAAACGTCTATGTTAATGGACGATCTGTCAAAGAGGTACAGACCATGAGAATACTGGGGTTGTATTTACAAACAAATGGAAAAAATACTGACACACTCACTAAGCTAAAACGCACGGTAGAAGCGACGGCGCGATTACTCCGCCGCATAGCTAACCGCAGACAAGGGGTGAGGGAAAGAGATTTATGCCGCCTAGTGCAGGCCTTTGCGCTGAGCAGGATACTCTATGCCACCCCTTATCTGAAATTTTCGAAAGCAGAAAAGGACAAATTGGATAGCATGATACGGCAGACCTATAAGGCTGCGTTAGGACTCCCACTAAATGCCTCAACCGAAAGGCTTATGAGGTTAGGAATACATAACACCTACAATGAACTGAAAGAAGACCATTTAATGGCTCAAACAGCGCGATTAGACAATTCCAGAACAGGCAGGAGTATTCTTACCAGGCTCGGAATTAACTTTCAACCTACGAATAACGATGCTAAAGTAGACTTACCCCGCGCCTATAAGACGGCCCTACTAATCGAAACACTCCCCAAAAACTTGCACCCCTTACACCATGAGGGTAGAAGACAAGCACGAGCCAAAGCCTTACATAAGAAACACAGACAGTGCGCTGCAACACTTTATGTAGATGTGGCAGAATACAAAAATACCAATGCCTTTGCAGTTGTGGTTGTGAACGAGAATGGTGACCACATCGTCTCGGCGACAATCAAAACGAAATCCTCTTAAACGCCAGAAGAGGCGGCTATAGCCGTCGCCCTAGCACATATCCAAGGGAGCATCATCCTCAGCGATTCCAAAATGGGTATCAATAATTTCGCTAAAGGGCGAATTACAAACACCTCCCTTAGAATCCTTAACGCAACCAAATTCTCACCAAATTATTCCGCATTGATATGGGTCCCAGCCCATTCGGGGAATCCGGGGAACGAGGCAGCCCACAATAAAGCCCGAGGTTTCGTCGACCGGGCAGTGGATGAGTCTGGCTCCCTGAATTTCACGAAGGACTCAATGATCACATATCATGATCTCACCAATCATTTTAAACTAGAGAGGAGAATTTTCCCCCCTCCAGACAAAAGACTTACTAAAGAACAAGAGGTTACGTGGCGTCGTCTACAGACGAGATCGATACGCACCCCATCACTCCTCGCGCACATTTATCCAGATCTTTACAACCCAAAGTGCAAACACTGTGGCCAACGTGCTACCTACGATCACATCCTGTGGGACTGCAAAATAGAGCCACCTCCGGGTGATCTAGTTACAGCTCCTTCTCTCGAGCGGTGGGAGACCGTGCTGGCTAGCTCTGACCCCAGAACGCAAGTTTTGGCGGTGGAGTGGGCTGACAAAGTCGTCGAGGGCTATGTACAATCGACCACTTAACGCGACCTCTTGCCAAGCTCTTCCCGGCGAATAAAATGTTTTACAATCAATCGGCAGTGGGCTTGGCGGCACCGGCGCGAACAGAATGAACAATTCACTTCTCACCCTTCTCCAGGTTAGTGAAAAACGTTATTACAGCAGTATTAGGGACGATTGTCCTGGTTTGCTAGTGCTGCCGAGCCCACATGCCCTCTTGTCTATTGCTGTTGAGTGTTGCGATGTCATTTCTGGCATTCTGCTGTGCTGTGGCGATATTGAAACGAACCCGGGGCCCGACACGGCGGCTTTGTTACAAACTATTCTTGATGGTCAAAACGAAATCAAGGCGGATATATCAGAAATGAAGCATAAGCTGTCTAACATGGAAACGGTGGTATCTCATGTGATCGAATTGGCTAAAAGGCTTGAGGAGTCTGAGAAAGAACTATCTAGTTTGCGTGCAAGCATGGATAACATGTTGAGAAAGATCGACGACCTCGAGAATCGTTCTCGTCGAAACAATGTTGTCATTCACGGTATTCGTGAGGTTCCAGATGAAACGTACGAACAGCTAAAAACCAGTGTAGTAAGCGGTGTTTTTCATGAAAAACTGGGCGTTTCCGTGGCGAGCACCGAACGTATTCATAGGATAGGACGACCAAGCACAGAGCGTCCCAGGCCTGTAATTGTGCGTTTTGGCAACTACAATGAAAAGGTAGAAGTACTAAAAAATACCAAGAAGTTGAAGGATACAAATTTTTCCGTTCACGAAGATTTCTCAAGTATCGTCAGGAACAGAAGGCAAAACCTTTGGAAGAGTGCTGCAGATAACCGAAAGAACGGACAAAAAGTGGCTTTAATTTTTGACAAGCTGAAAATAGATGGTGTCATGTATGCTTGGAATGACGTTACAAGCGAACGTTATCAGGTTCATCAGCCGCTATCAAATGCTTCCACGTCTGCCCAAGAGAGTGCTTCTACGCCTACCCGGGGGAGTGCTTCTCCATCTGTTCAAGACTGACAGACAAGCGGAAATGAAATTCATATACTAAACATAAATGCACGCAGTCTTGCTAATAAGGTAGAGGAGCTGGAGCACGTTTTATTAGAACACCAACCTGATGTCGCAGTTGTCACGGAAACTTGGCTTCACCCTGATATTTTGGATACGGAGATATGCCCCCCTGGGTATGGCGTTATCAGATTTGACCGCAGCAGCCGAGGGGGAGGCGTAGCTATTTTCATTGACAATACGATACAGCACACGGTCATTTCAGGCCCTCATAACATCGAATCCGCTTTTGCCGAGTCTATCGCGGAACACATGAAATTTTAATTGGCGCTGTGTATCGTCCTCCGGGCGCACTTCAGACGTCATTGATGCATTGAACGACTTTCTACACCATTTGCGAATTCAAAACAAAAACGCGATAATCGCGGGTGTTTTTAACGTTGCGGATGTGAAATGGTATGAAATGATGCCGGGGCAACGTGAACGAGAGGCAGCGCTCGGTCTTCTAGATTTGTGCTTTTCTCATGGGCTTCAGCAGGTAGTACGAGAGTACACAAGAGTACAGGGTAACAGCAAATCAGTTTTAGACCTTCTTTTTCTAACCCAAGGTCTTTTGTCACAGCCGGTGGAGGTAGAAGTGTTGCCTGGTCTTTCCGATCATTGTTTAGTTAGTATGAAATTGTCCTTTGCCTCTTTTCGAAAGAAAACGATTGAAGTGTCATCTTACAGAGATTTTAACAGGGCAGACGACACCGCCGTACTTGACGAGCTAGATTACTGCTTTGGCCCGTTTGAAGAACTAAGCTGTAACGAATCAGTGACTGTTAATGAACTATGGTTAGAATTCAAATCTTTAGTCTATAGGTGCATAACTCGTTATGTGCCACTGGTCACAAAAAAGAAACGTGCGTGCAGTCCGTGGATAACAAGGAACATTATTCAACTAAAAAGAAAAATCGGCAGGCGTAGGAAAAAGTACCGACGCACAACCGATCCGGCTGCATTGAGTGACATGCTAGCTCTAAGTAGTAATATGAGGTCACACATAAAGGAATCTAAATTTAAGTTTTATAATGTTACATTGGAAAAATTTCTACGAGAATCACCTCAAAAGTTTTGGAGACACTTGGCAGTACCAAATAAAAAAGTCGCGGAGATAAGCTCAGAGAGCGGACCTATAAGTGAAAAGACTGAAATGTGCGATCTTTTCAATAGATACTTCGCAAGTGTTTTCAGTGAAGACGATAACAAGCCAGCGGATACTAGGTTCGCTGCTGAAACACGCGCAATTGACGACATAAGCTTATCGATAGAAGGCGTACTGAATTCATTGTTGAGCCTAAAAACATCAAAATCAATGGGCCCTGATGATATTTCTAATCTGTTTTTGAAGCGATACGCAGAATGGTCAGCTAGATACCTCGTACTAGTGTTTAGGAAGTCACTATCAACAAGCACGGTTCCCGATGATTGGAAAACTAGCAAAATAGTTCCTATTCTCAAGACTGGAGATTCAAAAACGGTCAGTAATTATCGTCCCATCGCACTAACGTCAACCTGTTGTAAGCTTCTAGAGCACATTGTCTCAAAGCACATTCGACAATACTTAACAGATATTGAATTCTTGAACAGGTGTCAGCATGGTTTTCGACAGGGCATGTCAACGGTTACACAATTAATAGAAACTTTGCATAATTTTAGCGAAATCATTGACCAGAAAGGGCAAATTGACATAATATTCCTAGACTTTAGGAAAGCCTTCGATCAGGTAAATCATAGAAAACTTTTAAGCAAATTTCAATTAGTACTCAAAAACTCAAATATAGTTCGTTGGCTGGAAAGTTTTCTTGTGGGCCGCAGGCAATTTGTAAGTATTGACGGGAGCGCATCCCAAGTGTGTGACGTGACATCGGGAGTGCCACAGGGCTCGGTACTCGGACCGTTATTGTTTCTTGTTTACATAAACGACCTCATTGAAGATTCAGAAATCAGGGCCAGATTATTTGCAGACGATTGCATTATTTATACTAATGTTAATTCAGTTGAAGATCAAGTTAAGCTTAATGGTTACCTGCTCAACATTAGCGAATGGTGTAAAAAGTGGCAAATGTCTTTAAACCCCAGTAAAACAGTATGTATGACAATCACACACAAACATCAGCCACTCGAATTTGACTACTCAATACAAGAAAACAAACTTAATCGAGTAACAGAATATACATACCTGGGAGTGACAATTACTTCAGACCTGCGTTGGAACACTCACGTACATAACATTGTTGCTAAAGCAAATAAAAGATTAGGATTCATTAGGCGGTCACTTAAGCATGCTACACAAGATACTAAACTTACAGCTTATAAGATGCTCGTACGCCCGATAATGGAATATGCGTGTGAGGTGTGGGATCCCTACACTCAAACACTTGCAGCTGAACTGGAGCGAGTGCAGCGACGTGCACTTCGCTTTATCTATTCTCGCTTCCGAAGACAAGATCAGGTAACCCCACTTTACACTTTAGCGAACTTGCGCCCTCTTCAATGTCGCCGGAAACAAAAAAGACTCATTCTTTTCTATAAGATTATGAACAACATGGTACATATCGATAAGCAGCGATACATAAGCGAAACTACTTCACGTATCACTCGGGGTAAACATTGCAGACACGTAAAAGAACAAAAGTTTTCTAAGCACTGCTACAAGCATTCCTTCTTCCTGTCCACAGCGAGAGAATGGAACAGACTGCCAGAGAATGTGGTGCTCGCATCGGGTGTGGATGTGTTCTCTGCCGGAGTTCGTGATTGTTGGTATAGTGCCTGATGTAATGCGCCTTGCATTTGTGTTGGGTATGGTGTTTTCACATTTTCTGTTTCGTTGCAGCGATATTTTTGCGCATTTTTATTTGTTGCTTAGAGGTCAGTTCCACTTTTTGATATGTTAAAACTTGGCACCGACTGGATGGTGCTGGTGTTTTGTTTGTCGTGTTCCGCCTTTGTAATCTGTACCCTGTATCGCTCCTATCTTGGTCCTGACCGGACTGATAGTATCTCTAATAAATAAATAAATGCTGCTGTTCAAAGGGAAGCAAAAGAATTTTTGTCGCTGCTGGAAAGGCGGCCGTGCTTTGAGTACGAACACTTCCAGTGACCGCCGGGTGCGTGCTGTGCCCTCACAGCAGCTCTAGCTATAGCAGAGGCAAAATGATGTGGAGATGTCGAAACATCCTATTCGTAGTTGTGTGCTGGAAGACTTTCAGTTAAACTTGTTAGCAGCAGATCACCTTGCTGAACACAAGAAACATTTTTAGATAATGCTGTTATTGAATCCACCGCCGTACAGTAGACATGGGAGTTCACATCGAGAAATGAAGAGAGTAAACTTTAGGCCTATAAAGATTATTGCAAAGCTTCCGCTGTTGAGTCCTCATTTCAGGACTCCCGCTGCCTTTGCTGACCGACTATCCTGTTCAAGACCAAGGTGGTCTTCCGATTTCCAGCAGGACCGCGCGGCCTACCACTGCAGCGTCGTAGCGTTGTGGATTAAGGGTACTGTACCTATTTTTTGATAAGCCCATGTGGTGATGCAAAGTGATGGTTTCTCTCCGCACCGGGAACACATGTCCCTGTATATTTTTCGGGTGTATATTTTGTGTAGAAAATGGTATGCAATGAATTTGTTCTTAGCTGCCTGCGCACTGACTGCTCCCTATTTAACATTTTGTGGGGCGAGGGAAACCGCCTTCTAGCCTCCCAGAAGTGCTCCAAAATGTCTTCGTAAATACGGATCATCACCTCGGTCTGCCTGGTAGGGAGAGAAATGCACACTTCATCAAAACCACAGGGGGCTGTCAGAAAATGCATGCATTACCCATAACCCAAAACGCCACACCGAAGCAGTGGGAGATTTCTCTTATTATGATGCATGTCACAGTGGCCGTGAGAGGAGCTGGATAGGGAAGCCCTTAAAAGCCTCAATAAGTCGGCGTTTTTCTTGATCCTGAAGCTTGGCGCCACTTCGGTGCTTCCGTTTAAGCATAGGTAAACCTGATCCTTTCAAGACACAAAGTTATCTTGAGATACATTGTAGATAGAGGTTCCACCTCGTTATCGTTAACGTGAAGGAAAATAGAACTAAAGTGCTAAACTGCATCATCACAGCTGCTGCTCAATTCGTCAAGCCATGGCTCTTTTAGCTTCTTAGAGCTACAATTTATTCCGCAAGGAGAGATTTCTTTCATAAAATAGTCACTATAATTACGCCACTCGAATGAGATACGAGCAGTCTGAATTTTTTTACATTGTTTTTAAGAACAAACTTTTTTCAGGCTTTTATTAACTAAAATTATTAACGTTGCAGGTGACAACGCCACGCCAAAGAAAGTGTTCGAACTGCTGAATGATATCATCATTACGGCCATCCCAAATCTCTACGAAGTCACATGGTACATGCGAGGATAATCAGGTGATGTCACCACTCCTCAGCTGTCGGTCAGATTTCGCTACCTGCTGAACGTCTTGTTCAAGACTCTTTGTCGTGTTAAGCTTGCACATTGTGCTTTTATGCAAGATCTCTGATAAACAGCTTTTGATGCTCAATTTCGCGCGGCTTGATGCCTCCGTATTTCTTTCACAGCACAATGGTTTCTCCATGCACACAAAAATACTCCCGCACCGCCATTTCAAACCTTGCTATCTCCCTGTATAACGGAAACCTTTCCTGCAAACGATAGATCGCTTTTGTTTTCCGATCACTGCAGCTGTGAAATATCTCGATCACAAGCCCCGTGTTTGGAGCAAAGGCGACTTTGAGCACGAGCCCTCACACTATGCAAACACTCGGCTCTGTCAGTTAAAGGTCCGGCGACGCCTTCTTGCGGTCGTGCGCCTCAGCGACCGAAGCTGGATAAAGCATCAAGGTACGAGGTGCAATGCACGCAAAACCAGCGCAGTGTTCTCTGAGGTCTTGCCCTTTGCACTGGTCGCCCTATAAATGCACACAGATTTGGTTGTTTAAAAACGAGACGGCAAAGAGTTCAATAGATGCCACTGTACGATCGTGTCGCCCTTACTGCTAAAATTGTCGCGAGCATCATGCCCATAATCTCTTGTTAACCTAGCAAAAAAATTGTCTATTCCATCTTTGAGAATAGGTTTAAATACATGCATTTCAGAAAAGGGCGCAGCACATTCTTAACCGTATGAATGATAGTGGAAGCCACAGTCAAATTTCGGTCAGGTCCCTTGGCTGCGGCTCGAGCCAACATCGTTCTCTCCTTTTCTTCAATCCCGGCACGTGCTTGGAGTTCTTGCATGCTTCGCAGCTTCAGGCGCTGCCGCAATCAGCCTCTTCGCTTCCACGCGAACAGCAAGCGGTCGCTTCTCTCGGTGCTTTTTGATAGCCGCGTTGGGCCGATTCTCCTTTCCACGCTGGGAGACGCGCTCAGCGTATTTCGTGGCTTAGCGAACCATAGCACTGTTCTGATATTACCGCGACAGTGTTAAAGCGAACGTACTCAGGAGAAGACGTGCGGATTAAAATTCGAGGCAAAATGTGACTATGAGGCCGTAGACTGACTCAGAGTTTCTGATGACATGTAGAGTTTAAACAAAAGTAGTTACGATTAAAGAGAAATTGGGATAATCACTTGAGAATCCAACCGAATCGAACTTGAGAATGTACGCTGATGAATGTTTGTAGTTCGAAATGGGTACTAATTCAGAAAGTAAGCACCAGATAATCATTAGAATGTTGCGTGATAGCGTTAAGTTGGTGCTTAAGAGTCCGACTTATTCTTTTCAGCCTCAGGTACGTGATCCGCTCTTTTGGTCCTTTTGTTGCAGTCGGTGTGCTCATACTAAGCAGCCCTATACAATACAAGCGAACATTTCCGTTAGCCTTCAGCTCGAGTGAACGGCAACAGCTGCAGCACTAGACACACTTAGATTTATCAGTATTGTTAATTAGGGAATTCGCTTTACTTCATAATGCTAATGAAATTAGGGTACGATTCACTTACGAAAATAAGTCCTATAGATTTCATGCACTGAGGAGTATAGTGGTATCGTCAGCGTACATAAAAAACATTCACGGTATTATCAATTGCTACCAAATAATTTGCATATATGAAGACCAGGGGCACTAGGACACTGCTCTGGGCCACGGCTGCGTGAAGTTGTTTAATGTGAGATATACGATCATGTACAACAACCTGTCACTGGCGGTGCTATAGGTAAGGTTCTAATAACACACGAACGGGCCACGGAATCCGTAGTAATCCAGTTTCTTGAGGAGCGTGAAGCGGTTTAAACATTCGGAGGCCATTGAGTAATCGATGAATATGCCTAACGTAGACATTTTTCGTTCAAAAGCTTCCGATATGCCCTCTTTTGGTGCTACTAAAGCCGTTTCTATTCACATGCCTGAAATGAATCAAAATTGTGCGGGTGTAATCAGTAAATGTTTGAAACCAAATGAGTACATACGACTATGCTTAGCTTATCCGAGCCAATAGAGGAAATTTTTGCAATAGAAATGTGTCTGTTGTTTGAAAGTTTCTTTTTATCTGGCCCTTCTACAGAAGTATTACTCTGGCCATTTGAGCTTTTCAGTTAAAGTTCAACCAGCAGAAAGAAAGTAGAAAATATGTCCGAACACAGGTGATATCCGATCGAGCTTAACCGGTCGAATGATCGGTTCGTCTATGTTAGTACTATTACTTTATTTCAGAGAGAGGACCACACAGTTTGTTTCATTTGTGTTTGTTGAGGACAAAAAATCAGTAGATTGAGCCCATATATTTATATTGTCACGGGTGGTACAGCTCGGTTGGATACGTCAAAGTAGGTCATTAATGACACCGGTGTCATTAATGACACCGCCCATTTATCGTCGTCGTTCTACTAGAACCACGAGAGCGCGGAATGCGCGCGCGAGCTGGCCTTAGAAAAAGAAGCCGAAGTGTCTGGCTGCGAATGCTCCGCTTTTGGGACTGCTACTGACGTCCGCTGCAGTCACCTACTTTGACGTATCCAACCGAGCTGTACCACCCGTGACATCTGGTGGAGGGCGCTGGGTAACGCATTCCATGCCTCGGAATCCCCCGGCAAGCAGGGATTCAAGTCCTCGAGGGTCATCTGCCATCGAGGTGACGCCTGTACACCACGGCAGCCGCCGGCTCCAAGGCCTTCAACCCGAGTTTGGGCTTCTGGAGTCTCGCTCAACCCAAGCGGTTCGTTCAGCGCCATCGTCGACGACCGTCCAGCCCGAAATAGGCATGCAGACGACGATTAGTTCACCTTCTGTTGTGCTGCAGCAGCCTCGGGAGCCACCGATCTTCCAAGGTTCTCCAGGCGAAGACCCGGAAGACTGGCTGGAGAAATTTCAACGCGTGGCCCGGTACAACAGATGGGCGGAAGACTTTAAGCTTCAACACGTGTTCTTTTCGCTGGAGGGCGCAGCTCGTACGTGGTTCGAGAACCGGGAGTCGTCCATAACGACGTGGAACGTATTTAAAGACCAGTTCCTGAAGGATTTCACCACGGTGATTCGAAGAGAACGGGCCGATCTGCTCCTTCAGTTACGAACCCAGCTACCAAATGAAAGCATACTGGTATACTTCGAAGAGATGGCAAAGTTATTTCGTCGAGCTGACCCGGACATGACAGAGCAGAAGAAACTCCGGTACCTTATGCGAGGTGTCAAGGAGCAAATCTTTGCCGGACTGGTTCGCAATCCACCGAGCACGGTCGCATAGTTTCTGTCGGAGGCAACCACCATGGAAAAGACACTCGATGTGCGGTTGCGGCAATACGAGCGTCAACCTTTGGCCATGACTGCGGCAACCACGGACATCAGTAACACCAACATGATTCGCGAAACCGTACGAGCTATCGTTCGCGAGGAGCTCCAGAAGCTGTTCCCGGCTACGCCGCCTGCGCCAACGGTTACTGCTCTATCCGAGGTTATTCGGGAAGAGGTGCAACAGGCGTTTACAACACCAGCTCCCTTTCAGCCGTCCACAGCCCCACCGCAACTGACATACGACGCTGTTGCTCGTCGCGCACAACCGCCGCCGACTCGTCTTCAGGAAACCCCGGCCTCTTTTCGGCCGCCACCACTGCTCGTCCTGCTCCATCGTATCCCCGTAAAAGTGACATCTGGCGCACTCCCAACTACCGTCCTCTCTGCTATCACTGCGGTGAGCCGGGCCACCTGTACCGCAACTGCAGGTATCGTCAGATGGGCCTGCCGGGGTTCCCTGCAGATGCACCACGTCCGCAGCCTGGGCAGCGACCCGGAGAAATCAACGATTAACTGGCCGAATCTGCCGGTGGGACCCGCAGGTCGCCATCCCCACGTCGTCGGTCTTACGGTGACTTCCCTCGGGGAAGGTCGCCAAGCCCCCGCCAGGAAAACTAAAAGCAGCAACCTTTGAGGGGGAGGCTGCTCACCGACGAAATGTAACAGACCCTCCTACGCCGCAACTAGGTGGCCACCCGATGCCACGACCGAATGCCGTCCAACACCGTGAAACGCCGACTCGACGGGAATGCCACCTGACGTATCGAAATGAACCCGCGCCGCACCGCAGCCGTGACCGAACACCGCGCCGTACCGCTCACACGCCGTCTACGACAGCAAACCTGAGCATTTCCCTCGACGGAACAGACGTCACTGCACTCGTCGACACAGGGGCGGATTACTCTATCCTCAGTGGAAATTTCGCCGCCACTATGAAAAAGGTCACCACTCCGTGGATGGGCCCACAGATTCGTACAGCCGGGGGTCACTCAGTTACACCGACCGGGACTTGCACATAAAAAGTAGCAGTTCAAGGCGCAACCTACCTGGCAACGTTCGTTATACTCCAACATTGTTCACGTGACGTCATTCTCGGGATGGATTTCTTGACCGAGAATGGAGCGGTCATCGACCTCCAGTCAAAGGCCGTGTGTTTCTTCACAGAGAACGCAATACACAGAGATCCTGACCATCCGACCGCACTTTGCATCCTGGATGACCATGTCACCATCCCACCTCGTTCGAGTATTATGGTTTCTGTCGGCGCCAAGACTTTGCGGAATTTCGAAGGCGTCGCGGAAGGCAACCAGATCTTGCTTTTTGCCAGGAGCCTTGCTGTCGCCAGAGGAGTCGTTAATCTCGTCGACGGAGAAACAGAAGTGCTGATAACCAATTTCGGTGGTGCACACCAACATCTGAACGTGGGAACCGTTGTGGCTCACGTTGATGCCATCGCCCATGTCAGCAGCACACCCAGTATTTCCACAATGTCGTTGTCGCAAGAGCAGAGCCCAATCACTGGTTTCACGTTCGACGTCAATCCAGCACTCTCCCCGACGCAGCAACAACAAGTTAAAGATCTTCTTCTGCGCTACGGCGACATCTTCTTGGTATCATCGTGTGTTGGACGAACTCACCTAGCGAAGCATCGCATTATTACGGACGATAACGTGCACCCTCTCCGACAGTCCCCCTACCGAGTGTCTCCCGCTGAACGCGACGCTATTGGCCGCCAAGTCAAGGAAATGCTCCGCGACGACGTAATTCGTCCTTCCCGGAGTCCCTGGGCAGCGCCAGTCGTCCTTGTGAAGAAGAAAGACGGAACATTGCGGTTCTGTGTAGACTACCGTCGCTTAAACAAAATCACCAAAAAGGATGTCTATCCTCTCCCCCGGATCGACGACGCTCTGGATCGCCTTTGTAGCGCTAAATACTTTTCTTCGATGGACCTCAAGTCAGGTTACTGGCAAATTGAGGTCGATGAGCGGGACCGTGAAAAAACAGCTTTTATTACTCCAGATGGCCTGTATGAATTTACGGCCATGCCCTTTGGACTGTGCTCTGCACCGGCAACTTTCCAACGCCTCATGGATACCGTCCTTGCTGATTTAAAATGGCAGACGTGTCTCGTCTATCTTGACGATGTTGTCGTCTTCGCCCCGACTTTCCAGGAGCATCTTCACCGCCTCGAATTGGTCCTACAAGCAATACGGTCTTCTGGACTCACGCTCAGAAATGAGAAATGCCACTTTGCGTATACAGAGCTGAAGTTCTTAGGGCACGTTGTGAATCAAGCCGGTGTTCAGCCTGATCCTGAAAAAAACAACAGCTATTGCCCATTTTCCGCCGCCGCAAGACATGAAAGCTGTCCGCCGTTTTCTTGGATTGTGCGCGTATTACCGTCGCTTCGTGAAAGATTTTGCTCGCATTGCCGAGCCGCTGACGCGCCTAACAAGGTCGGACACACCTTTCACATGGGAAGCAGCGCAAGAAAATGCATTCCGCAGCCTTCAAAGCCTCCTGCAGGCGCCTCCCGTTCTGGCTCACTTCGACGTAAGCGCCGACACGGAGCTCCATACTGATGCCAGCAACATCGGCTTAGGTGCTGTCCTGGCCCAGATCCAAGCAGGTCAAGAACGGGTCATCGCTTACGCAAGTCGATGTTTGTCACCAGCCGAATCAAACTATTCCGCTACCGAGAAAGAATGCCTTGCTATTGTATGGGCCACTTCGAAATTCCGACCGTACCTTTACGGCAAAAATTTTAAGGTGGTGACCGATCATCATGCCTTATGCTGGCTCGCAAGCCCTAAAGACCCGTCCGCTCGCCTCGTCCGATGGAGTCTGCGGCTCCAGGAATACGATATGACTGTCGTGTACAAATCCGGGCGAAAGCACTCTGACGCCGATTGTCTGTAGCGCGCCCCAGTATATCCTTCTACCGACGCCTGTAATGATGACGACATCTTACTGACTGCTCTCAGCGCCTCCTGCCTCGGTGACCAACAATGCGCCGACCTCGAACTTCGAGACGTAATGGAATTTCTCAACGGCAGCAACACGACCGCCCCACGCGCTTTCAGGCGCGTGTTGCCATCTTTATGCATCCGCAATGGTCTTCTGGTCAAGAAAAATTTCGATCCAAACAATACGCAATACCTAATCGTCGTACCGCCTAGCCTGCGCAATGAAATCCTCCAAGCCTCCCATGACGAACCCACTTCTGGACATTTGGGCATAGCCCGTACGCTAGCCCTAATCCAAGAGAATTACTACTGGCCTCGTCTCCGTGCTGATGTCACTCACTACGTCAGAACGTGCCGAGCCTGTCAGCGTCGCAAGGTACCGTCAACCAAACAAGCTGGGTTCTTGATGCCCATTAGACCACCCACAAGGCCCTTCCTACGAATAGGAATGGACATGCTGGGTCCGTTCCCACGTTCGAACTCTGGCAACAAATGGATAATTGTCGCGACGGACTACCTTACCCGCTATGCAGAAACGTCAGCTCTACCCAGCGGCACCGTTTTAGAAGTCGCTAAGTTCTTCGTGCATCAGATCGTACTCCGCCATGGGGCACCTGAAGTGCTGATCACTGACAGAGGCCCTAAGTTCATGGCTGAGCTGCTGCAGGAGATCTTGGTTTACAGTCATACCGACCACCGCCGAACAACGTCGTACCACCCTCAAACGAACGGGTTGACTGAAAGACTGAACCGAACCCTTTCTGACATGATTTCCATGTACGTCGATATTGAACACAAAACGTGGGACGAAGTGCTTCCTTATGTCACCTTCGCCTACAATACGGCCATGCAAGAAACAACGCAGATGTCCCCATTCCAACTCGTCTACGGCCGTGCAGTGACGACGATGCTCGACGCAATGTTACCACATCTGGACGACTCTAGCCTTCACACTGATACCTACACGGTCCTGGAACGCGCCGAAGCTGCTCGCCAACTGGCCAAAGTTCGAATTCAGGATCAACAACTTCGAGATGCAGATCGCTACAATCGGCGCCGTCCCGACGTCCATTATGCGCCTGGCGACCGTGTGTGGGTGTGGTTCCCCATTCGGCGACGAGGACTGAGCGAAAAACTCTTCCATCGCTACTTCGGACCATACCGCGTGGTCAGGTCATTGGGCGACCTCAACTACGAGGTCATTCCCGATGGATTTCAGAAGTCCCGACGGTCCCCGTGCCCTGAAGTGGTTCACGTGGTCCGCCTGAAGCCTTATCACGATCGGTAGCCTCGCCCAGTAACCCCGTTCAGTCCTTCCGACATCTCCACTCACTCCCAGCATCGGGACGATGCTTCTTTTTGCCGGGGAGTAATGACACCGCCCATTCATCGTCGTCGTTCTACTAGAACCACGAGAGCGCGGAATGCGCGCGCGAGCTAGCCTTAGAAAAAGAAGCCGAAGTGTCTGGCTGCGAATGCTCCGCTTTTGGGACTGCTACTGACGTCCACTGCAGTCACCTACTTTGACGTATCCAACCGAGCTGTACCACCCGTGACAATGTTACGTGGGAAGTCAAGATCATATGGGTCGCTGACAAGTGACAAAAAACAATTGATGAATTAATTATCCAACTCTGCGAATGAGAGAGGCATTCAATTCTCAGTAGTGCGTGTTGTTGGGCGAGGGCACAAGGACGGACGCAGCCGTCGTTGTGCCCTTCTCGTCCATGTTTGTATTATTTTGCGCAGTACCTTTACTCAACGATCAATTCTCAGTGTTCTTATTCAATTCAATAGAAGTGCAGTTCTTAGAGTTTAAGACGTGGTTAAGTCGTTAGAGAGTAAATAAGATCCCTGAACTTCATTGCTGTTCAACGGATTGCGTATAAACTATTTTTTTCTCGTAGGCTGGAAACATTATTTCGCTGGGTTTGAAACAATTTGAGTACTTATTCATTATAGTCTCAACACAGCGCTTATACAAATTGCGTTTGATAGGTACTTCTTAAAAGCAATTTATTTCGAGCACGCTTTCTTACCTTTGCGCGTAACAAATAATGGAAAGTAATCTGTACAAGCACTTTCAAATTTTTTATTAAACCTATCTAAGCTTTTTCAGAATTTTTATTGGAGCGGACGTAACGCCAATCAGTTACTGACACATATTGTCAAAATTTGTCTAAACTCTTTGAGTAACGTAGCGGACAATTCTAGGAAAATTTCTTCTGCTTGGCTTGTGTACAAATCAGTATTCATCGTAAAAAATATTGGAAAGTGGTCGCTAACAGGGGTGCCTACCACACCTTACAGAAGGCTGAATTCATGAACTCTTGCGATAAACTAATTAATTAAAGTGGATACGCCATTCTGAGAGCGGGTGCCATTAGTAGTGACATTAGAACAACAATTTAAAACGAGGCATGTGCAGAAATGGTGTTGCAATTTAGCCACGTTTGCAATACCACCCGCTTTTGATACCACCCGCTAAAATTAACCGACAGCCATTTTTATTAACCCTGTTTAAACATTTGTCCGAAAAGAGTTAGAGGCACTTCCACTAGTCGGCCGTTACGTTGCACGAGAAACAATGCCACAGTTTTAATTCTCAGAACTCCGTAATCTTCTGAAATCATAGAATGCACCCAAGGAGGTGGAAATTTAAGCTATTTTTTGGCACTTACACGACATAGCCTCCGCTTCAATAGCGGTGGTTTACAAAATACGCTGTGTAGCCCTCAGGCTTGATAACATCAAGATCACTTTAGTATAGCTTTTACTACTCATGGGAGCATCCGGAT
Organism: Amblyomma americanum; assembly: GCF_052857255.1. Lineage (NCBI taxonomy): Eukaryota > Metazoa > Arthropoda > Arachnida > Ixodida > Ixodidae > Amblyomma > Amblyomma americanum. Next base: position 16,423,547 of record NC_135501.1, read on the forward strand.
CAGAGCCTGGGAAGACGAGCAAGGATTTCGTTTTCAATATCTCACGCTGATTGCGCATTGATATAACTGAGATGGACATGAATAATAGACGTGTTTTTGAGGTTTCTAGCATGTATAGTCTCTACTTTACGTGGCGAGAGATAATCAATAGCTATGTTTATCTGAAACGCAGGGGGCCGTCAAAACGAGATTAGGAGGAATTCAGTTCCCTTTTCTAGAGCGAACGCTCTAGCGTCCTTGGAAAAATCCTGCCAACCGTTGTCCTTGCGTACTTTGAGCCTATTTCCTTCATTTTGCAAAGGTCATGCCGAGTAGTTTGCTTAGCTTAGTTGAGGGCGCAAGTGTTCGTTCACAAAGCCTCAGAAAGAGTCAGTGAAGCCAAGGTAGGAGGCTGAAACACGCTTTTTTTTTTCTCGCTTTTTCAACCACAGCGTCCCGCCTGATCGGGCGTAAAAGAAAAAAACAAAGGTGCAACTATACTATCGCAGCACAGCAACACGATAAAAACAAGAGGACACACAAGTGCAACTGCAAAGGTTAAAGATGAAGCTTCCTAAAAAGAAAAAAAACTGGGCCTCCAATCCACGCTGCGAAGGTGGTTGGACAGCGAAGCTGTAAAACGACACCGCATGGCGACGTCACTCGAAATTCACAAATTTGGCACCACAAACATTGAAACCAGAGACAAATGAAATGCACTTGAGCTGTATGCTTTATGCATGATTTCAAAGGAGATATGCTGTTTGCATTAAATTTTTAGCTTGGCGTTTTTTGCTTACGACAAGGACACGAAAACGCAACTGTAATCTTTACCGCTAAACACACGCGGAGAGAAGGAATGTGCTTCGCATTCCTTGCAGGCGCCGTTGTCATAAATTATGCAGTTTGCACTTCAAACGAGGGTTTCGAATGGCGTCAACCGCTTTCGAAGCAGCTGCAAACTTAATGCTTACCGGAAAACCTAGTTGTAATTGTCGGCACCGCGTGTCAGAAATATTCCTTCCCTTAGGGCGCGGTCTGAGTGTCCACCGACATATGTGAAACAGCCGTCATTTTCTTTCCTTAAAACCAAATTTCATTTCATTTTCCTTGCCTTAAAGCGCGGTTAGGTGTGCCCCAAGGTATGTTTCCTTTTCTTAAATTGTCCAACGGGCAAGGCATCACGCCGAACGGACGATGGCGTTCCGCGGACTCCATGTACACGCTGCAACACGCTGCCGCGTCCCGTTCCTAATGATGAAGCATGAGCGTCATCCATTTTCTTCATTTCTTTCACCTTTTAATTACCCGCCGCGGTGGATCACTGGTTAAGGCACTCGACTACTGATCCGGAGTTCCCGGGTGGGTTCGAACCCGACCACGGCGGCTGCATTTTTATGGAGGAAAAACGCTAAGGCGCCCGTGTGCTGTGCGATGTTCGAGCACGTTAAAAATCCCCAGGTGGTCAAAATTATTCCGAAGCCCTCCACTACGGCACCTCTCTCTTCCTTTCTTATTTCACTCCCTCCTTTATCCCTTCCCTTACGGCGCGGTTCAGGTGTCCAAAGATATATGAGACAGATACTGCGCCATTTCCTTTACCAAAAAACTAATTATTGTTTCACCTTTCAATTATTTTTAGCCAGTTATGCCACAGCTGTTATAGAATATGCGGTCTTCATTTCACTCGAGGGCTTCGAATGACGTCGACCTCCTTTAAAGCAGCTGCAAACCTAACGTTTTCTGGAACGCGTCGGACAATACTCCCATTGTTCACACGCGCCTTATCATCCATCATGTGGTTTTGATGCTTGGTTTGTGGTTTTTCTTTAGCCTGGCGCTTTTTGCTGGCGACGACGTCGACATGAAAACTTCCTTGGATGGTCGAAGTATACAGCTTCGCTGTAAAACAGTGCGCCCTAAACCTAGCCAGCTGTTCTGTAATCAGCATGCACTCAGACCAGATAGTGCGTGAGATTGTGGAGGCTGCCGAGATGGCCAAGCTGCGTGAAAACTGCGCTAGTGAGCTGCCGATCGCTCTGAAAAAGGCAGAAGTGAATTTTTTGAAAGTAACTCGCTAGGATTTTTGATATTTTCTGGTAATGTGATGGGGGGGGGGGGGGCGGAAGGGGAAGTCACCATATATGTAGTGTTTCATCCATGAAATATCAGTTGGCAGTCAGCGCTTGTGTCATCTTGTCTTCATTATGTCTTTTGCTGTGCTGCGCTGGTATACTTATGTCATGGAACACCAACTAGTCCGCACTCTTACCTTACTGAAACTAAACCAAACTATGTGATATGTCTTTATTTTTTGTGAGCACCCCTTTACGGACATTTGCATAAGTTTATTTAATTCTTTCGCTGATGGCTGTGCCTATATTGATACGGGAATAAAAGAAGAGGCGGAGAGCGAGCGCGAGCGGCGAGCGCACGGCGCTAGCACGAGGGAGATAGAACGAGAAAGCTTGGCCGCCGCCGGTCGTGCTCCGCCGGCTCTCCTCCGTACTGCTGCTATATTTCTCTGGGCGGGCCCGTGGCCACCCCGTGGCATCCCACACCGTAACATTTTGGTGGCAGCGGTGGGATCATGCCGCTCACCCGCTCCCAGAGTCAAGCACCCGACGTGCCAGACGACAGGAGTCCACCATCAGCCGATAGCGCCGACGACGCGGCGGCCGGCGCCGCTAGACCTAGGCGCTCGGAGGGGCTCGGCTCTTCGCAGCAGCCGGACGCCGGTGTTGAGCGCCTCCTGGATACAGTCACCCAACGGATGGACGCATGGGAGGCCCGTCTGACTGCCCAGGCTGGGGAGATGGAAGCTCTCCGGCGCGAACTCCGTCGCCTGGTGCCAGCCGAGCCGAGCACAGGTCAGGTGCCTTTGGGCGTCCCCGCCGCCGCTGTTTACGGCTCTGCCGTCGCTGGGCCTGCGGTCGTGGCCGCCAATGGCGTGCTCGGCGCGGGTGCGTCCTCGCCGCAGTGTTCGTTGGACGTTGTGGAATTGCCCACATTTGACGGCACCATCTCGTGGGATGCTTACCGCATCCAGCTGGACGGTATTGCGGCGGCGAGAGGCTGGGACGAGCAAATGAAGGCATGGATGCTCGTTGCAAAACTGAGGGGCCGCGCCACCGAGCTGCTGCAGAACGTGCCGCCCGACCAGCTGGGCTCTTACAGTGTTCTGGCGGGCCTCCTCGCCGACCACTATGGTGCCTCAGGTCAACCCCGTGTGCAGTACCACCGCCTGCGAGCCCGCCGTCAAGAGCCCGGGGAGACGTACCAGGACCTCGCCGCCGCCATTGAGCGCCTGGCTCTGCAGTCGCTGCCGGGAGCGCCTCAGAACGCCGTGGCCCTGGTCGGCACCGAGGCGTTTGTCGACGCCACCCGACTCCCCGAGGTGCAGCGCTTGGTCCGCTCTGGCCGTCCTGATTCTGTCCGCGCCGCCATGGCGCTCGCCATCGAGGCGGAATTGACTTTGCTGGCCACGCGGGGGTCGCCACCGTCTGCCGAGCGCAGCGTCCGGGTGCAGGCTCCTCGGTCCGCAGCCCCAACTGCGGCCTCTATCCGACGCCTGCGTAACGACGTCCGCATGACCTGCTTCCGCTGCGGCCTGCGGGGACACTACGCGAGGGACTGTGCCGGCCCTCCAACGTCGGGAAACGATTTAAAGTCCGTCCCCACACTCCTTCGTTCTCCGCGTCCCCTCCTTTCGTCGGCTCCGATTACCACTGATGCTCCTTACGTGCTCGTCGACGTCGCCCTGCTTGACCGGCACGTAAAGGCCTTGGTTGACACTGGAGCGGCTGTCAATGTACTGCACAAATCGTTTGTTGCTAACGCGCCCCACCTGCTTCTGCCAGCCGCCAAAACCCGGCTCTTAGCTTTTAACGGCACCCCTGTGGAGCAAGTCGGACGTGTCGTCGTCAACCTGACAGCACTCGGAAATACCATCTCCACCGAGTTTGTTGTCGCAGACAGCCCTATTTGGCCAGTGGTCCTCGGGTGCGGGTGGTGCCAGCAAGCCGGAGTCGTCCTTAATTTTACTAGAACCAAACCACGGGCGAGCCGAACTCTCTGTGGGCCGGGCTGGCTTAGCCGGGTTTCCAGCCTCGGTGTCGCCCTGTGGCAGTCCCTGGTGTCGGCGACCAAGCGTGCCTCAGCATCTCTGCGTGACCTCGCGACGAAGTGGCCGTGTCGAGTCAAGCCGTTCGACGTCACTACCGTGACTGTGGCGTCCGCCGTGACCCTGCCACCGGGTGCGGCAACGTGGGTGTATGCCAAGCTTGACAGTCCGGTCACAGCAGACGTGCTATTCGAACCCATCCGGTGTTCAGCTCCAGCCCGTCAGATGACCTCCCCTCGAAGCCTTCTGCCTGTGCTCAAAGGATAGGCCCACGTATTTCTACTCAACATCAGCAGCGTACCTCTCGCGCTGACTCCCGGCACGCAATTGGGTACAGCTTCAGTTTTGGACCCCGGGTCACCAGTGGCGTCTCTGCAACCTGAAGCCCCGCCTCGCCACCCTCCAGCGCCGGCGATCCTATCATGGGAAGAATTTAACTTTGGACCCAGCCTGACCTGCGCGGAGTTCGCCTCTCTGAAGACCTTGCTGCTCGAGCATCGCAGTTGTCTTGCTCTCAGCGCCGGTGAACTCGGGTGCACTTCCTGGGCTCAACACCGGATCAACACCGAAAACCGCGGGCCCGTTCATCAGCAACCTCGCCGTGTAGCGCCAGCCGAACGGAGAGTCATCCAGCAGCACGTGTGCGACATGCTCGACCAGGGAATCATTGCCCCTTCTTGTAGCCCTTGGTCCTCCCCTGTCGTCCTTGTGCGCAAGAAGGATGGAACACACCGCTTCTGCGTTGACTATCGGAAGCCAAATGCTATTACTAATTGCGACGTGTATCCGCTGCCTCGCCTCGACGATGCGCTTGACCGCCTGAAGGGGGCCCGTTATTTTTCCACGCTAGATCTGCTCTCGGGCTACTGGCAGGTGCCTGTTGACCCCGATCATGCGGAAAAGACGGCTTTCGTGACTCCCGACGGCCTTTACCAGTTCAACCGTACGCCCTTCGGTCTCTCGAACGCTCCAGCCACCTTCCAGCGTCTCATGGACCGAGTCTGATGCCATTTGAAGTGGACTATGGCGTTGGTCTACCTGGATGACGTAATTGTCTACGCGGCTACATTTGAAGAACACCAGAGACGCCTCAAACTCGTCCTCGAAGCCCTTACCTCTGCTGGGCTTCGCTTAAAACCAAAAAAATGTTTCTTCGGTTTCGCGGAGGTGACGTACTTGGGTCACGTTGTGAGCCGGCATGGCATCCGTCCCGACCCTGAAAAGCTAAAAGCGCTTACAGCTTACGAAGCTCCCACCACCGCCAAGGAGCTCAAAAGTTTCCTTGGATTTGCTTCGTATTTCCGTCGTTTCATTCCGGATTTTGCCAAGCGCAGCGCTCCATTGACCGCCCTGCTGAAGAAGAATGCACCGTGGAGTTGGACGCAGGCCCAACAGCTCGCGTTTCTTGACGTCAAGCACGCCCTCCTCGAGCCTCCTACATTGGCCCATTACGACGAATCGGCCCCCATCGTCCTCCACACGGATGCCAGCCATGATGGGCTCGGCGCTGTCCTCCTGCAAGAAGACGAGTCTGGTGACCACAAAGTCCTAGCTTATGCCAACCGCCAGCTTTCCGACGTTGAGCGCCGCCGCCACTCTTCAGAACTCGAGTGCCTCGCCGTTGTCTGGGCCGTCGAGAAGTTCCATCCCTACCTGTACGGCTGTCACTTCACCATAGTCACGGACAATAGCGCTCTCACTTGGCTGCAGTCCGCCAAACATTTGAATGCCAAGATTGCACGCTGGTCCCTGCAACTTCAAGAGTACAATTTCACAATAGTGCATCGGCGCGGCTCTGCCCATCAAGATGCCGATTTCCTTTCTCGCCGCCCTTGTTCCGTGACGGCTTTGACGGACCTGAGGACTGCACAAACGCAAGATCCCGCCATTGCTGCCATAATCCACTCCCTTGGCACCGCCGCCGGCGCAGGCCTCCGCCAACTACGCCGGGTCTATCGAATGAAGGACGACCTCTTGTGTCATGTGAAGCGGCTCCGTGGTCGACCACCCGTCTGGTTGCCAGTTGTTCCGGCAACACTGCGGTCGCAAATCTTGCGCGGCTTACACGACGCTCCCACGGCTGGTCACCTTGGTCGCGGCAAGACCTACGCACGAGTGTCGGAGCGGTTTTGGTGGCCTAATATGTCCAGAGATGTCAAGGAACACGTGGCGTCCTGCCAGACATGCCAGTACAGAAAACCGTCCACAGGTGTAACCAAGCCGCCCCCGCAGGCTTTTTCGCCACCAAGTTCACCTTTCGAGCTGGTTGGACTGGATCATTTGGGCCCGTTTCCGAAGACGCGTGCCGGCAACCGGTATGTTCTGGTTGCGATCGACTACTTCTCCAAGTGGGTCGAAGGACTGCCCGTTCCAGACACGTCGTCCGCTCATGCCGTCGCGTTTGTGGAACAGCATCTCGTTCTTCGGCACGGTGTTCCCCGGCGCCTCATCACGGACCGTGGGAGCTGCTTTATGTCCCATGAATTCGAGCGAGCCCTCCGCTCCTTCGGCATTGCGCATTCCACTACATCCGTCAATCATCCGCAGTGCAATGGCCTCGTGGAGCGTGTTAACCGTACCCTCACGGATATACTCGCATCCTACGTCGCTCCGTCCCACACAAACTGGGATCGTTTTGTTTCTGCTGCAGCTTTTGCAGTCAACACTGCAGCGCAAGAAACAACGCATGTGACGCCGTTCTCAGTCGTCTATGGCAGAACGCCCTCCATCCCTCTCGACGCGCAGTTGGGCCTTCCCCATCCCACTGCGTCACCAACTGAATCTGCTCAACGACTTCATTCCGCCCGCCTCGACGCCCAGCGCAACCTCCTCACGGCTCACGCGCGTGTGCAAGCGGCCAACGCGGCAGCACCACCACATCCCCCCTTCCGGCCCGGTGACTTGGTCCTCGTTCGCCGCACCATCCGTGCGACTGGCCGTGCCGCAAAGCTCTTGCCCCGCTACCGCGGCCCTTACCGTGTCGTTGCCCGACTCGGCCCCGTGACATACCGCCTCGAAGACCTGCCAGAGCATCGACCATGCGGTGTGCACCACATTTTCCCAGAGCATGTTTCAAACATGAAGCGATATGTCTACGGCGCCTGCGGTGACTCCGAATTAGCTACCGGGTCCTCATCAGTGCCGTCGTCGCCTGCTGGCTCCATGCCTTCCCCACGCAATGCAGTCCCATAAACGGATCGCCGCTCAATATGCATAAAACTCCCTGAAGTTAGCCTAACCGGTGTGGGACCTTCTTCGGCGACTGCAGACACCTTCGCCCAGCTCACACACTTCGAATTCAACGAAGAGTGTGACCGTTTCCTATCTGCGACCCCACATTGCATCGCCCCAGGAAACCCTGCATCAAAGCACGGCCTGACTTCTCCGCCCCCCCCCCCCCCCCCCCCCCCCCCCCCCCCCGGTGGAAAGGTGATACGGGAATAAAAGAAGAGGCGGAGAGCGAGCGCGAGCGGCGAGCGCGCGGCGCTAGCACGAGGGAGATAGAACGAGAAAGCTTGGCCGCCGCCGGTCGTGCTTCGCCGGCTCTCCTCCGTACTGCTGCTATATTTCTCCGGGCGGGCCCGTGGCCACCCCGTGGCATCCCACACCGTAACAATATGTTACTGAATTCCCGTCAAGTTTTCATGCTTTGTGACAGGAATGCCTTCGATCGCAATATTTCTATTTCTTGAGTCCTGTTCCATTTTCACTATATTCACTTCACTTTCAAGGTGTTTTGTTTGACCTGTGCACTCAAAGGAAAGCAAGGCCTTTGCAGCCTGAATTTCAGACTTTTCATTTTTAATTTTTTTCAGGCTATTCAAATATTTATTTATTTACCATCAGGGTTGTTAGGCGTTAAAGAGGGGAGTGGGAATAACATACAAGTACAAAAAACAATAACAGCAGCTAAAATATTTGAATATATTTACAGCACACACTGGTACGGTAAAAAATCAATAAGAGCATTAACAAAAGGCAGCATTACACAAAAGAAACCACAAATGAAAATTGCAGCTAATAAAGTAAAACATAGTTATAGACAGAGCCTTATATAAAATTAATAACAACGTTACGAAAACCAGCAGTATGAGTAATTTCAGCACTATTGTGGGGAAGGTGATACCAGCGGACACAAGTTCCGGGTATGAATGAATCGTGAAAATATGTGTGACAAGAAGGGATCCAAACTTTGTGGCGGTGATCAATGCGTGCTGAAATATACGGTGGTCTTTTTAATAACTTCTCTTTAAGATAAGGATTATAATGAATTTTGAGAAAAGTACATAGCGAATCTATTGACCTGCGATGGGAAAGAAGTGGTAGTTAAAGGTTAGCTTTCATGGCAGTTACACTACTAGTACGATGATAGTTTGAAAGTATGAAACAACAACGACGGTTTCAAGCTGATTTTAAGTCAGAAATGAAAGATTCGACCCCAGGGTTCCACACCGATGAAGCTTATTCCAATTTAGAGCGGACCAATCTTTGGTAAAGTAATAGTTTTAATGAACTCGGTGCACATGAAAAATTTCTGCGAAGGTATCCAAGGATGCGGTTGGCGTTATTTATATAGTGGTCAACATGAGTTTTCCAAGACAGGTTAGAAGAGACGTGAACAACCAGACATTTATAAGATGACACAGTCTCAAGAGTGATGCCATTAATGCAGTAGGTAGAGAGTGCAGTAGATAGACGAGCAATTGGCGAATGCTTGCATTTAGTAATGTTTAGCGTCATATTCCACAAATTACACCGATCCAATATCTTGTTAATATCTGACTTAAGAACAGATACATCATTATTATCATTAATTTCGCAGTAAATAACACATTCATCGGCAAAAAGACAAATGGAAGACTATATAGTAGTTGGTAAGTCGTTTATACTATTTAAAAAGAGGAGGGACCCAAGAACGGACCCCTGAGGCACGCTATAACACACAGGCGAGGAATCTGAATGAACGTTATTCGGTGTTACGAACTGACTTGAGTTTGAAAGAAAATAATGCAACCATGCAAGTAATGTTGAATCAATGTTCAGGCTGTTTAGTTTAAGAAAAAGAAGCTGATGTGAAACCTTGTCTAATGCTTCATAAGAACCCGTAAATATAGAATCAGCATGAGACCCGCGATCTAGAATGCAATGAAAGTCATTTGCGAAGCATATGAGTTGCGTTTCGCATGAAAACGATTTACGGAAGCCTTGTTGGGCATTTCAGAAAAAGCAACTGGTTTCTAAAGAGGAAGCAAGATGAGAGTAGATGACATGTTCCGAGATTTTACATGGAATTCTGGTGAGCGACACAGGGCGAAAGTTATCAGGGCAATGTTTATCCCCAGACTTGTGCAGCGGAATCACCCTCCCAACCTTCGAGTCATTGGGATTACAGCCTGTTTCCAGAGACTGGTCAACAGTTTGGTAAGCATCATTGAACTGTATATCTTTGTTTTAACCAGAAATTTCGAAATAATGTTGTCGGCGACATAGGAGGAAGAAATCCTAAGGTTTTCAATTACCCTCAGGATGCCAGTTGTGTCAAAAAGAATTGTATCAATGGGAAAAGCATTCAAGACCGGACACTCCTGATTGGTAAGGCAGACATTGCCAGAAAAAGCAGCAACAAAAACACTATTAAGAACACTAGCGCATTCACTAGGTGAATATGCAACGCCGTTAGATGTAAGTAGTATTGACGAACTATCTTTCTTGTTCACAGTGTTGCCAAACTGTCTAGGGTTATTAATCTGCAGAACACGCAAAGTACTGTTAAAAAAGGAGTCCTTAGATTTTTTCAGAGCTAATTTGTACTCAGCGGCCGCAGAAAGGTAACCGTCCCATCGTTGTTGCGAATTCGATGATTTTGCTGAGCGAAACAAACGCTTTTTTCTTATTGGATAGCCTTTTTAAAATGTTATTAAATCACGGTCATTGGCAATAGCACCGCGAAAGTCTTAGTGGCACAAATGTATTAGTGAGACGTTCAACAGCGTCCCTAAACAATTCCCAATTAGTGCGGACAGAACGCTGTGAAAATTCTGGTAACTGTTTAAGAAAAGAGCTAATTCACGAAAAAAGGCATCATAGTCCTCCCGTTTGTAATCTAAAATAGACTTGAAGGCGCACCGGCGATTAGTAATATTAATTTTTAAATCGAAATGAAGCAAGCAGTGATCACTAAGACCAGGTACGTACGCGATTGAAGGGCTAATATCCGGCGCGTTGGTTAGCACAAGGACTAATACATTGGAATATGATGGCGTGACTCGAGTTGGCTTAGTAACTAGATGCGAATGGTTGAATTCCAAACAGCTTCGCAAAAAGTTATTGCATTCGGTAGAAAAGGGGCGAGGATACGATGATGTATTAGCCCACACGACACTTGCATAATTGAAGTCACCAGCAAGAAGGATTGCCGCACTCGGATAACGTACTGAGATCATGTTAAGAGTATCATGAAAATCTTCAACGAAAGTTGCACACGAAGACGCAGAACGGTAGCATATGCCCAGAATCAGTTTCCTGAAATGAACACGATGTTTAACCCAAACCAACTGTAAAGTGTTAGATAGGCTAATTAGTCAAGGCACAATATTATCGGCGATGGCTATTAGAACACCTCCTCCACTTCTGTGACATCTATCAGAACGATAAACATTGTAGCGCTTCTTGCAATCAAACAGTTGCTTGCTCTTTATCTTTGCAGAGAGTCATGTTTCAGTCAGCAATACAACATCAGCATCACATGAGTCGATAACCGGGTTTAGATCTTCCCGCTTTGGTATTACGCTTCTTATGTTTGTGAAAATAACTGAAAGCACTGTCTTATCTCCAGTCACCCGTCTACTGCCCCTCCCGCACCTCTATGGTGAAGCGTGTGGCAAGACAGAAGCAGGGAGATAAGGGGCCACTAAAGATCCCGGCGGGTCAGCTAACTCGAAAACGCTATCGTGATAAGGGTCGTAGCTGTGGCATTTTTTGTTACAGTACAGTTTATTGTATCACAGCTTATACTTAAATTCCGCACCCTTCGTGAACTGAACAAGCTTATTTCTAGCGACACGTGCCTGCAAAGAATAATCTTCACTTACAGTGACCTTTTTATCTATAAGTTTGGCAGACTGCACTAGGATTTGTTTTGAAAGACCTGAACTTCGCAACAATTGGACGACACTTTTCATCCGAGAACACACCTATCCTGTGGGCTTGTTCAAACATGTCATTCGTAAGAACGGGATCAAAGCAGCCTGAAACAAGGTTCAATAATTTTTCTACCGTTTCATCCCACGTTTCGAACAAACTTTCGGGTACGCCGAAACACAGAAGATTGTCCCAGTGCTGCCGGTATTCCAGCTGAGCCTGTCCAAGACGTAACTTGTTATTTTCATTGACAATCTGATCGGTTAGCTCAAGCAAAATCCGCAATTCCTCATGAGCCGCATCACTGGCGGATCATTTAGATTAGACTGCCGACAGTGTGGCGTCAATATCGGTGATATTCCTAATAATAGATTCCTGATTTAGTTTCATTTCATTTATAGAGGCTACTAAGTGTGATTGCACTAACTTCATATTAGCGGTCCTTGATTAACACCTTCCATCATAGTCAACATGTCGTTAAGCTGTTTCTGCAGAGAATTATCAACAGCGCTGTTTTCGGACCGCGTGGCAGCGCCATAGCCCGCCCCAATGCCAGTGTTAAGCTCAATATCCCCCGACACCAAAAGCAGTCGAATAGAAACATCGAAGCACTGGGCGAGCAAAATCAACAGCACTCCCGGGCGTGGGAACAGGAGGAGGCACATATTGTAAGATTTCTTAGCAAACATTGAATCCTTATTACCAACCAGCATGAAAAAACACATGCCGTGAAGCTGCCGCATGACGACGCTGTCCCCACGCCCACTAAAAGGCGGAGGCCGCTGCAGTTCGTTTTTATAAAGGTAGAAAAGTGATGTCATTGACGATGCCCAGTACTTGTACGATGGAGCCATAGTGTAGGAGGGTTGCCAGAGCTCTCCAATTTCCACGCTGCCAACTTGAATGTAGACAGTCACAGGCGCAGCCGGAATGGCATCAGCCGGGGCCATAAGTCCCACGCTGAGTTGAAGGATTGCCGCTATCTGCATGAAGAAACTCATGCCGTGAAGCAGTCCGCATGACGACGCTGTCCGGACGCCCACTAGAATTTCGCAAAGGGTTGTGGAAAAGCGCAGCCTCTGAGCGGGACACTGGAGCTAAGGTTTCCTTAGATCATGACAATGTCAAGATTAATGGTGAAATCTACGCGTGGGGACAACAGTACTTAATGAGAGTTCCCTTTATCAGAAAAGATGAGATAAACGGGCTTCTAGCAAGCCCCACGACGCAGTGGTGGATGTTTCACAAGAAAGCGCAATTTATTTATTTTTATTTATTTATTTCTAGATACCTCTAAAGGCCCTCGTGACAAGGGTATTATATAGCGGGTGGTAAAAATTCGGACATGAAGATACAAGAAGGAACATCTAACATGAAGAACAAAACAAAAACAAAACAAGAAAAGCAGAATAACTGATAGTCAGCAGGTATCAAAATGCGGCGGAGCAACAAAACGCTAAATGAACATATTGTTACGCCGAAGTGGCAGTGGAAGACGAAGGGGCCTCTCGCGTGAAAGGACGAGCGAAGAAGAGTTTAATGCAGCTCCCTGTTCGTGTTGGTGTTCCCTGCTAGGAACTCTTTATTCTTACTCCAGCACTTGTAGATAAATGTAAATAGTATTTCCCCGTAACAATATTGTAAAAAATAAAACAACGTAATAAACAGAACTAAAATCAAGACCCAAAGACATCATGATGAGCAGAAAGTACTAGAAGAAAACTATGCATCGTTTTGATTTTTTTTAAGTTTATGAAATGATGTGGTATTTCATTTGCGATTGTGGAAGGCAGCCGGTTCAAATAATTAATGGTTATATAGGTATTAATGATTTGACAAAAGCTGAGGTGTGACATGTGATGCGCTTGATGTTGAAAGGATGGCTACGCCGTGGAAATACTGCTATGGGTGAGTGAAGGAAATCGTTGTGAAGCAATGGATGATAGTAATTTTTGTGGAAAAGAGTTAAGGGAGCGAGTTTGCGACGATAGGAAATCTTGTCAAGTCCAACACGGGCTTTTAACGCCGTGACGTTAGTAAAACGTGATAGTCATAATAAATGAAACGAGCAGCACAGTTTTGCTGGGATTTGGCGTAATCTTTGATGTAGGCTTGATCAGAGTTTCATATGGCTGATGTGCACTGAATTTTAGGTCGAATTAATGTAATATAAGCAAATTTACGCACGTACTCCAGGCCATGCCGAATGCTACGTTTTAAGAGGCCAAGAAAATGGTTAGCAGCTGCTACAGTCAAGTTAATATAATAGTCTAAGAGCACTTGCTGCTGGGCTAGTTGGTTTTGGTTCATAATTAAATAGTTTTTAGGCGCAAAAAAGGACAAGACACAAAGGGTAGGTGACAGGATGGCGCTTCGTCTTGTCACCTACCCTATGTGTCTTGTCCTTTTTTGCGCCTAAAAACTCTTTAATATGATAGTTCCAGGTTAAGTCTGACTGAAGGTTAACTCCCAGACAAAAGTAAGTGGAAGTTGACTAAACTGCTATGTCATTGTGAGAGTATGTGGTTGGGATGCGGTAAAAATTTCTTGTAAAGGATAAGGGCTTTGTCTTAAAGGGATTTGGGTCATAAACCACAACTGGCACCAAGTGTTAATAGAATCGAGGCCAGTTTGTAAAGATTTTCGGTCAGTCATTTGTAATGGTTCGGTACAAAACACAGTCGTGAGCAAAAAGTCTAATTTGGGAAGAAATGCAATTTTTGTGTCATTAACAAATATTAGAAAGACCAGGGGACCAAACACGCTCCCCTGAGGTACTCCAGATGTGGCGTGGGCCATCGCAGACTTAGAGAAATTACCAGAAGTGAACTGAAAGCGAGATGAAAGGAAGTATAGCTTGATAGCTTGAGAAGTAGTCTCGTGGGGGGGGGACCTGATCAAAAGCCTTCGAAAAATTGAAAACCAAACCATCGACTTGTATTCTGGCATCCAAACGAGCATCGGGATTATTGGTTAGAATCAACTCGTGAATATTTGCAGTGGTACCTGAGGATCGCATGGGCTTTGTAATGAGCTGAGTTAGGTTTGTAATGAGCTGAGTTAGGTGAATACCTAGACAACTCTCTAGGAAAGCGTGCGCATACTTATCACCTGGAGAAACAGATAGTGTTTTCCAATCGATACCTGGGAACTTAAAGTCAGCAAATATAATTATGGCAGAATTTGAAAAACGTGTACACACATCGTTCAGAAAGCTACGAAATTCATAGGCGAAGCCGTCATACAGGTCGGGTGGACGATACAACACACCGGCAAAAATGTTTGTAGTAGTAGATTTGAAATAGACGGATACACACTCGAGAAAATTAGAAGCAACAATTGGTATAGAAATCAGCTTTCTTAATCTCAATAAGCACTCCACTTCCTCTTCTTGTCACATCGAAAAATTTAAAACATGATTCGCATAAAAGGATGCCATCGTCTGAGATATAATCGGCTAGCCACGTTTTCGTTAAAGCTATTACGACGTTAAAGAGGAGTCGATGAGTGACGAGAGGGCACCACTTTTCGCTGTAACGCTTGTGATGTTAGTGTTTACAACCCTTGTCCGTTAAAAAGTTTCGAGACTGATTTATTTTCTTCTCTAGAAATGATTCCCCAAAATAAATGTTGGTGTGTAGCATCATCTTTTCGGGCTAACCTCGGATATTTATGTTAATTGCTATGGCAGCCGCTAGATGGCACTACATGTAGATAAATACGTTGTCACTAGTCTTCTGCGCATTCTACTGTGAGTGAATGTGGAGAAATGAACGTGCATCTCTAACAGCGTGTAAACATTAAGTTCTGAACGAAGCTTTGCAAGACAGCCACACAGACGTATGAGCTTCTTCGTGGCGCGTATCGCAACGAGACATTATCGCGGGCGGGAGTTTTCGAGTGGCACAAGAGGTTCGTTTCGGGGAGAACGTTGGTGGAAGACGACACAAGGCAGGGGCGCCCTTCAACTTCAAGGATGAAAACAACGTGGCTCGGATCAAAGAAATCGTACAGCAAGACCGCACCATTACAGTCCGCCTGCTATCAGGTGCTATCGACAATAGTAAGAAACATGTCGCCAAATTTTGTGTGAGAAATTGGGGAAACGAGAGCTCAATGCCTGACTTGTGCCGCACTGCCTCACACAAGACCAGAAGGACACGCGGGCATCAGTGAGCGCTGATTTGCTTCTCCGAGGCAGAGAAGGATGCTGTATTTGTCGACAGCATCATTCCTGAAAACGAAACATGGTGTTTTCAATACGATCCTCAAACAGGCAGAGCGCCGAATGGCGGTCCTTTATCTCGGCGATGTCAAGAAAGGTGCAGCGTCAGAAGACCAAACAACGAGGATGCTGATATATTTTTTTAGAGTCAGAGGCCTAATACACAACGAGTTCGTCCCACATGGACAGACGGTGAATCGGGAGTTTTATATCCGCGTGCTCCAACACATGTGTGATGCACTGCGATGCCGTCGCCCTCACTTATGGGCATCTGGACAATGAAGCCTTTTCCACGATAACTCAAGACCGCATATTGCTCTCAGTGTGGCAAAATTTCTCGCCAAGCACAGAATGACTGTAGTTACCCATCCGCTATACTCGCCTGACCTCTCCCCATGCAATTTTTTTCCCTGTTTCCTCGTGTGAAGAGACCCCGAAAAGGTCGATGGATGGGTAGCGTTGAGGCCATTCAAGACGCCACGACAAAAGAACTCACCGCCCTGACAAGAGAAGCGTTTTACAATTCTTTCCAAGACCAAAACAAGCGTTGGAAGCTGTGTTTAGACTGTAAGGGAGTCTATTTCGAAAGGGTGCTGCACAAATGATTTTAATGTTAAACGCATTTTTTTTTCATGAACTCAGTCTCGGAACTTTACGGACAAAGGTGGTGGGCAGCAAACGTTACCTATCACTTCGGTCCCGCCAAGATTTGCGGTGCGCGATCGGAAGCAACATGATGATTTGAATGTTGTTATTCAGTAGAATGCTCAGTTAGACGCAAAAGCCGATTAGCCAGTAGTGTCCCAGAGATAAACGTGGTCGTTTAGATGATGCTTATTAAAACACAGGCGAATGCGGTCCGCCTCCTTCTTTATCGCCTTAGTAAACTGCCAAAATTTCCGACTTTTATCACGAACAGCCTCAGAGTAGACAAGTTATATAATAAAATTGGTGTTCTTTAATGTGTAGTCAAGACTAATGACGGATTCAACTTCTTTCTCATTATACATTTCGGCAATAATGGGACGTTTCTTCTCAGTTCAAAGACGCCCTAGGCGGTGAGCTCTGGCAAAAGATGAGACAGTAATACCAAGTTTTTGTGTGCAAAATCCTCCTACATACCCCTCCGAGTCTTCCCAAGGCTTAGATGAATGAGAGTCATCGAGGCCAAAAACGATACGTTCGACCGCCTTGAGCGATTTTTCAAATCATCTTGTCCTGAATTGTCTTCGAGATATCAGTGACACAGGTTGACTGGAGGTATAGTGTTTCAGTTTTGAATTGCAGCTCAATTAACTCTTTTAGTTAACTGTTCTAGGTCTTCCCTAAGGGTGACGTGGAGGTTCAAGACTTGAGTTATCGATTCAAGAATGCTTGTGTCGCTCGCCTCAAGACGTTGAGCGGCTAAAGCTACAACATCAAACCTTTCTTCATGCGCATCAGTTATAGGACCTGGGTTTACCTCCACATCACAGCCAAGAACCAAAAAGCGCCAAATTTACGAAGCAGCAGTGCGAACATACTTCACATAATCCACCACAACAAGTGGCCACGACACCGCAAAGAGGCAAACATTATTTTCAAGATAATTAACCAGTACAAGTGGCATTCGTGAGGACGGATGCATAGCAACAGTATCATGGCCCACGGTATCAGCAGGAATGAGGCCCTTTTCAAGCAGCCGGATAGGTTGCGTGGCCCCATGTTGCTCGAAGAACTGCGAAGTGGTTTCCACATTTAGCGGTGAAGAGTAATGCGGCCAATTCGTAGGGAGGCATGAGGCATCAAACGGCTCCGTAAAATAGCTAGTTGCAACACCGCTCTCCCAGACGTTCATTCAGGGCCCATCCAGGCAATAAGGTTGATTCGGTAGCTGGCCCATAAAAAGCAGCAGCAGCGCCTGTACAAGCACCATTCGCGAGGACGGATGCATAGCAGCAGTGTCGTTGACCACGGTGTCAGCAGGAATGACGCCCTTTCCATGCAGCCGGATAGGCTCGCGAAGGAAGAAACTACTGCACTGCATGCATTACTAGGCTTCATTCTGGCGAATGCACGAAGTATAGCTAACAAATGTACTAAGCTGGAATACCTCTTGCTTCATGAAAACCGATACGCTATTCTAATCAATAAAACATGGCTTACTTCTTCCGCACCTATGACTGTATTATTCCCTCGCATACACTATATTAAAGGGACACTGAGGGGAAATTGATGTTGGCGTGTATTGATAGAATACCAGCGTCTGATCAAAAAACGTCACTTTTCTTGAAAACAAAGGTCTTTTAAGGTAGAAAAGAGCAAGAACCAAAATAAAGGTATCGCCGCCACATGCCAATCTCGCAAGTACAAGCATGAAGACGTCATAGGACAAGAGACATCACCGACGCCACCATAGACGAATTTTCCTTCCGCCATGGATAATACGAATCTCTGAGGCAGACAAGGAAGGTTGCGCCGTTGAATATTGCAGTAAGTTTGTTCTGAAACCGATAGTGCACCTTTATCACACAAGGAAGACAGACAAAAGTACTTGGATGTTGGAAGCAAAGAAAACCGATACTTGGCGGCGCCACAGGTGGCCAGGAGAGTTTCGGTTACTTTATGGCGCTTCGCGTCTATGCGGTTTGCGTGCCCCGTGGTTTTGTTTCTGACTCGCCTCGATTTACAAGCGCCGAAGAGCACAGGTACTCCATGTGCCGTTTCAAGTACTAGTTAACCTTTGAAGGAGCCGGTTACGGCTGGTCAGGTGATCGCCACGGTCGATGAAAAACTATGATGACGATGGTCGGTGATCGTATAGGGCAGTTAATTAGCAGTATAATGAGTACTTTGTGACTTCGTACGCTCGCTCGGTGAAACATTGCCGGCTGTGCCAGTCAACTTTGAACTACTTAACGGAAATCGTTTATTAGGAACGGGAGACAAGATGCAAGGCAGTTAAGAAAAACATGTTTGGAACCTGCCGAGACCGAGACTCCGCGGTCCTCTAACTAGTTTGTTTGCGGCTCCATTGATTAGCTTAATTCGGCACTTGGGCGGTATATTCTATTCGAGCTCTCGGCTAACTTAATCCATTCACAGTACACATATGAAAGCACATTCAAGTCGGCGCCAGAGCCAGCTCCAGTCGACCCCGTACCTCAGGAAAAGTGTAGGGCGCATGGTTTCGTGTGCACCGTTTTAATGTTAAGCGGCGCAGAACCCGTTGAAGCATCGTGCGTCGGCTTTACTTTTAAGCGCCAACTTAAATGCGAGCGCCCTTGAGCACCAATCAGTTTTTGCAGCAAGAAAGTCAGGTGCTTGCAACCGTGGGAAACCTCCTCGACGCCGCCTGCTGCGCCGTGCAACGGCACCGTTCTATAAATCACAATCCATTGGCCCCAAAGCCTCGGACTGCCTCCGATGCGCTCGAACCGCCGACCTTGTCCTCGCCTCTCGTGAATCCCTGCACTGAGGTTATGATATTTAGTTAGCAACGGCTGATCACGGCGGAACGGGGAAACGACCCGCCGGCGCCTGACCTGAATGTGCTCCCCGGAAAACGCTGATGCCTCGGCAACAATTTCTTGTCCTGTACCGCAGTATACCCTGCGCCGGAGCAGTGTGCGCTACTTCGTGCCTCCGTGTGCGTCGCGCTCAAAGCCAGCGTACGTGGACGTAATGTTTCGTCGGTCTCTTTATGATCAACACATCAACGCTGTACTAGAAAAACGCAGATGGAGGCTGCTGTACAGCAAAAGATCTGGCAATGTGACGTCGTAGGCTCTTTTAAAAGACATGCCGATTCACAGCAGGGCAGTAGCAGAGCCAGAGGGGTGGTGTACCATGAAGTGTAGATATATGAGCCACGGCGAACCACTTGGTTGTGTGCTATGCCGCAACAAATGGTGAAACGCAGAGTATCGCTGTATGCGCATGTGTGTTTGCAGCATTTTCGTCCCAAAGACTACATGATAGATGCATCCTTGAGAGCTTCTTTCAGGATTCCATGGAAGAGCCGTAAACTATGCCAAGGCGCGGTTCCATAAATACTTCCGGCAACAAGTGGACAACAGCCCTTGCTGCAGCGTGACGACAGCAGTTCTGTGGGTGTTCCACTTCTACGTCCGCAAGTAAAATAACGAGCGTGAAAACACCATAACTTCGACGACTTATCGGCTAGGTTTCCTCCAGCTCCTATGTACAGTCAAGCCCACTTATAACTGACGGTCACGGGGCTCCCGTCCGCTGTGTCCAAAATTCATAGCAAGTGCGATTATTAAATCACTTCGAAAAATGCAGTCAGGCAAAGGTGGCGTTTTTTTCTTGAAAATATTTGTTTCGCACGCCTGCATTTGGTAGGAAAGTACTTTCTACCAAAATCCAAGCACTTCTGTGTAACCAAGTGCTACTCATCAAAATTATTTGTGCCAACGAGCTGCTGTAGGGACGCCCCCAAATTAGCCGCATTTACATATGAAGACTGAGCGCTCAGTGAGTCTGCGTAAGGATACATGCAGAATACTGTCCATGATGTAAGAACATTGCAGCACATAAAGCAAAAGGAAAATTTTGTCGACATGGTAATGATTGTTAAAAGCCTCGGGTCATATTTTCTGACCTTTCTAGCACACTCTTGGCGGCCCTTCATTTTAATGCGAATGGCAAGATGGACCAGGCAGCAACAAGTGATGGCACACCCATGCGGCACGTAAAGACGGCAAATGCCAGGCACGGTGCCACATTCGTCACCCCAAAGAAGACAGCGCCGACTTTTTTCAAGTTGCTGTGATTTGCATATTATACTGTTGTGTAGTTTGTGCTTGCGTGTAAACGTGCAAAAGAATGAACCAACCCCGGTTCAAAGCCTTTATTAAAACTACCAGCAGTCTTCATTATGAAAAAAAGCCTAATACCACTGTTTTCATCAACGCAAAGGTGCGCATTTGGTGAAAAGTCATTATTGCAACTAATCTGCAAAGCAAGAGCTCAGCATTCACGACTCATTCACGACGTTTGTTCGCTCCCACATGGCAGAACTAGTCAGGCTTTAGTTTCCGCAGACTGTGGGAAATAAAAGCATGTGAAATCAATCACTGAGAGTCCAATGCGTTCGTCTATTACAGGGTATGGAGAGGACCTACAAATGCAGGTCATCAAGATGTGTTTTTTTGTATCCTAGCTTCAAAGATACCTTAGAACACAGTGAACTGATAGTTGGAGCAGCGGACACAAAACATGTGCAGTCCACGCCATTCAAGACTGCTCAAAAAGCGCGCTTTGCAAAGCCATGAAATCGCTGCTGCACTGAAATAGCTTTGGGAAAATTAATTGGAAAGCCTACAATTCATGTCCAGTATCTTGTGCCGTGAAGCAGTGCAAGAATATACCTATTCAGATCATTTGCTTACCTCGCTACCATAAATTGTTCCACAAAAAATTGAAGCATTTTAAATACGACTGATTTACCTTGTGCATTGTTCGCGAATTTTTGTTTTTATCCTTGGTCTTTATTGGTTTTTGTCTAACCTTCTATGGCAACCTAAATAGCTTGTATTACAAAGTAATGTAATTAATGTGTCTTATTTCGAAATCACAATTTTATTTTCATCCTGTAAGCTTGCCTTGCAATTTTGTGTTTATTCGCACTCTATGCCCTAGCAGCCCTATATATTAGATGTCAAAGCCCACCCTGTGTCCTTCTTTTGCTCAGGTAAAAAACATCGCTGTGGTTTTGTCACCAACTACCACAGTGAACACCTAGGCATCAACAGAAAGTAAGCTCAGTGTACAATTTTTAAGGGTTTTACTTTGTTAGAATTTCTGAATGTACCTTTTTTATTGAATTTTAGCCTCTATGCGCATTCATCTGTTACCTTGCATATTCTTCCAAAAGTGAAATATGAGACAAACCAACATTTCGTACTTCACCACAATATTGGTAACTTGGCAATTACTTGATGCACTGGAGAGTCTTGTTTGAAGCGTCTTTGTTGTGCCCAACAGTGTTACTAGCTGCACAATTTCCAACAACTAAATTTTAAAACTAATCGCTTGGCCAACTGGTGAGCTGGTAAATGAAGGCTGTACCTCTGACAGGAAAGGACAAATGTAACAGCGGGCATGCACAGCACTTCTTGAAGCTCGTTTATTTGACGAGAAGTGCTATGTATGCAACACAAGGGTTGTATGCAAGCCCTGGCATGATGTTATACCGAACTGTGCTGTCTACTTTCATAACCTAACAGCAGCAACAAGCACACAGCCTTTAGTGCCTTTTTAAACAATTCCAGCGGACCTTTAGGCAATTCTAGACTGCTCGAAACTACGTTTTTCTCATAACAGTGCAATCACCCAGCGGCACATATAAACGGCCATGCCAGTGCACTAAAAACAACTAAACCGCCCCCTCCGTCCCCCCTTTCCTCCGTCGCCCCTTCGTCGTCAATTCTAGTCTAATTCGGCAGATTTTCCATTTTAGTCCTGTACATTTTGATTATTGTAAGATGTGAGCATTGTTTTATCCATATGTAGACAACATGGCTTGTATTTTACATGTGAAATGCCTGAGGGTACATTTTGCAGTTTTCAGATCTCAACATTGAGTTCTATCTCTGAACACCTGAACATTGAGATCATGTGAGGGAAGTAACTGAAGGAGAGCGCAGCAAGATATGGAAAGGAAAATGATAGATGTAACGTTAAGTGACAGGAAGAGGGCAGAGTAGGTCAGAGAAAAAACGTGGGTTAGATTCTAGTCGAAATCAAGAAGAAATAGGGTAGGGCACGGCAAGTAATGCGCAGAGAAGATAATAGCTGGCCCTCAAGAGTAACGGACTGAATGCCAAGAATAGGCAAGCGCAGCAGGGAGCGGCACAAAGTTAGGTGTGTAGATGAGTTTAAGAGGATTGCGGGGCTGGGTGGCCCCAGCTGGCATAGACGAGGCTTAATTGGAGAATTCGGGCAGAAGCTTCTGTCCAGCAGGGAATATAGTCAGGCTGATTATGAAGTTGAACTGATTCATGAATGTGTTCTTTCAGCAACTGGCGACTGAGGATACATAGGCACGTGTTTTCTGCGAAATAAAAATAAAGCAGCTCTGAGTGGTGCTCAGTCCCGTTGGTTTCCATCCTGGAAAGTGTAGTTGCTTTGGCACCTTTAAATAGTTACAATGAAAAGCTACCAACCCATCCAATAAGAAGCTCTCTTGAGATGTAAGGAGAACCAAATTTTTCTGCTCTTACCTTTAGTGACAAGGAACCTAGCCCTCAATACAAGATGCTGGGAAATCGGCTGTACTTGCCTGCTAATATTCAATGTGCAGAAACCCTGTAAGTATGTCTGTCGGTAATGATGCCCTTATCTTCGCCACAACACAGGCAGGCAATGATTTTTTTTTCCAGGCGACGCCACAGCCACTGAACGAACTGCTGGTATGCTGTGTACTGGTACCTTCTGGGAAGAAACAACAAAGCCACTGAATTAATCATGCACTTTGATGACAATACGCACATGCATGCATGTTAGATGACACCTAAGGATGAATAAGTCACATAGTGCCATTAACTCTATATGCTACAAGGCTTATTCGTACGCAATGCAGTGCACGAAAAGTCAACTTTTTGAAGTGCATGTAGCATGAAACGCTTACGCATAACAATATAACTCCACTAGACTTTTTGCACGCAATGCTACGAACTGGAAATTTAATTTTAAAGCGAAAGCAGCTGTCGCAACTCGCAATCAATATATATATATATATATATATATATATATATATATATATATATATATATATATATATATATATATATATATATATATATATATATATATATATATATATATATATATATATATATATATATATATATATTGTCACGTGCTGCGCATGGGCTCTGAGGAATAAAGAAGACGTGCGGCGGCTGGAAGTAGGAGAGGAAGTCAAGGATCCCTGGTCAAGGTCTCGGTCCTGGCAGTCTTTTTGCCATAGGTAGCATAAGAGGGCTCTCGCACAGTTTCCGCCCTCGCCGTTAGATGACGTTCTACGTCAGACTCGCGGTATTACAGGGCGTGTTACGTCCACCGCTACGGTCGAGGGTGGTGCTGTTGAACACTCTCAAGGTTCGCTTACATGCAGTAAACATAAATACCCACGAAAGCAGCAGATTGGACAGCCGTCGCCGTAGCTCAGTTGGTAAGAGCACCGGACGCGATATTCGGAGGTCGTGGGTTCGGATCCCACCGGCGGCATGGTTGTTTTTTCTGCTGCTTTATAAATAATTTTCTTTAAACCAATTGATGGGCACTAAAAATAAAAAAAGATTAAAAACATTCCTCTATGCCCCTTGGTTTCGGTGACTGTTGGCTTCCTTAATATGTTTCTCTAACAAGCCTCTCATTTCCTTTACCTTGTCTGCTATATATATATATATATATATATATATATATATATATATATATATATATATATATATATATATATATATATATATATATATATATATATATATATATATATATATATAATTCAAAGTTGAAGACGCTTCATTTACCAATTGATTTATTTTGAGTCGACGTTTCGGACAGAGCCTGTCCTCTTGAGAAAGGACAGGCTCTGTCCGAAATGTCGACTCAAAATAAATCTATGGCTAAATGAAGCGTTTTCAACTTTGAATTTTTGCCTCTATCAAAAAAATACGTTTATCTTTCTATACTATATACATACATATATATATATATCTATATATATATATATATATATATATATATATATATATATATATATATATATATATATATATATATATATATATATATATATATATATATATATATATATATATATATATATATATATATATATATATATATATATATATATATATATATATATATATATATATATATATATATATATATATATGCGCGCTTTGCCTCAGTGGAATCTAGTCGTAATGGAGAGATGCCAGAAGAACGCGCCGCACGACTCGTGACTCGTCGTAACGAAGATGCGGCTAAAAGAAGTCGTGCAACATCCCGGAATGTCTCTTCAATTGCAGAAGAGACCGGTTTGAGTTCTGGAGAGCGTCGGAATGATACGCTCCGTAGGCGACGTGTCGAGGAAACGAAGCTTTCGCAATTCAACTAGGGTTAACCGAAGCTGAACCATAGCGAATTTTTTTACAGTGCGTGTAGCATGAAACGTTCACGTATAAAAAAAAACTGCACTATGATCTAGCGTAAATAAGAACATTTGGTGATGAACGCCTTGAAATGAAAAGTTCTACCGTGTGCGCAGCCTAAAGCATCATCGAACGAGAACAGAACCTCACTTGTTGATATCGTGGCTTGTTGATATCGTCTTTTGCCTTATGACTCTAGGCACTCCAAGATTGTTAAAAGGGCTATAGTGTCGCATTGCCTGGAGTCTTCTCTCAAGAAATCGTGCCCGCATCCGTTGCAAGACAGCTTTCACAATCAGATGGGCCGACTTTCGGCGGCTGGGTTCCCCTGCTCTGTGTTGGTTGCTGTTTGCGAGACCCACCTCCAAAAACTAAAACACGGAACCCGAAGAAAGTCCAGAGAAGATCGTGCCAGGACACAAAAGCCGCTAGTTGTGCCTTATTTACACTAGACCTCGCACAACTTGAGGAAAGTGGCCAACAGGTATGACGTGAGTGTCGTTTTTTCGGCTCCCAACAAGCTGGGAAAGTTTTGCCCCCGAATCGCCAGCTCTAGGAAGCGGGGTTGCCAGATAAAGCACGACACTCCGTTTATCAAGTGTTCCGTAGGAGTGGTCTACGCTATCCCTTAACATGTGGGAAGTTTTATGTTGGTCAAACTGGCCGCTGCATCAATGAGCGCTTGGGGGACCATGCCCGAAATTTGTCAGAGTTAAAAGACAAGTACGCACATTTGGTTGCGCACGTAATGAGCTGCGACGGGTGCGAGGCGCTTTTGAATGAGACGAAGGTTCTTGGCAAGAGCACAGATAAGATGGCGCGTGTCAGTCCGGAGGCTTTCTACATCAAGAAATATGGCAGCAGGTGCATCAGTACCCCTTCTTTATCTCTTTTGATTCAGAGTATCAATTTTTAGATTCAGTTATCATGTAACTTTTTCTTTTTCTTGTATGATTTTTTTGGCTGCCTGCCTGTTTTTTTGCGAAGCGATGTTCCCTTCGTTCACCTTCTCCTCCTTGTCACCCTTCTCTCCCCTTGAAGCTTCACCGTATATAAACTGCATCCTGCTTCAATAAAAAGCCAGTTGTGAGTTAGCGCTTGTGTCTCGTCTGTTCTGTCTTTGTGGTTGCATGTTTTTGCGCTAGGTTTTCTCTAAATCAAGTATGCACCAATTAGCCCAAAAAGAGGTGTTAATGCAGTTTCCCGTTGTGTGCGTAGCTCGAAGTAATTAAGCAACGCGGAGCACGGCGATGTCGAGGCATACAAGGCCGGGTGCTCCGTGCTCCCTTCCGGGTGCTCCGTGATGCAGCCCATCGGCTGAGCCGCGACGAGCGGTCTGTCTCTTGGCAGCACACACACTCGAGCTCCCTAACATTCGAAAGTGTTTGGCACTGTACACAACTGCACTTGAAACAGCCGCAATGCTACAGTGCAAAAAGCAAAAAAAGCTGACTGGATGCGCTTGTCTTCAGCAGCAATGCAAATTTCAAGTGTGAGCCTATAGCGTTCTAAATCAATAAGAGGATTTTTCATCACAGCTCTTCGTAACGGGAGGCAACATAGCTGCTACCAGCTTTTAAACGTTGATTTCGTGCACGTTGTAGTCATATGATTCGAAAAAGGAAGATGAAAACGCCTACGGCTACCTAATGTTGCACGAGCCTCCATATTAGCAAACGCACCGCTCGGCGAGTTAGTAAACGTAACTAGACGCTGGGAGCGCTACGATCTTGGATGACTGTTGATTACAGAATTCACGTATGTCCGCACGTACAAGTCTTTACTCATCAGTCGTGACGGCGGCTCGGCGATGACTGCTCTCGCACTTCCTGTGAGACAATGCCGGCTCCTCGGTGCTTGGACATTCTTGCTATCCGGCCGCACCAGCCGCTTCAGCCCTCAAAAGCATCGCACGCTTTTTGGGGCTGAGGTCGCTGAAGTGCAGGCCGAAGGTCTTTGCGAGAACTTCGTGGTCGGGTTCGGAAACGGGATCCACCTTAACGCTGGCAAGACGCCGGTGTAATCATAAACGAAGCGACGGTTGCGACGGACGATAGATGCCTTTAAAGTGCGGCCGGCGGTCGCTTTCA
Source organism: Amblyomma americanum (assembly GCF_052857255.1). Taxonomy (NCBI): domain Eukaryota; kingdom Metazoa; phylum Arthropoda; class Arachnida; order Ixodida; family Ixodidae; genus Amblyomma; species Amblyomma americanum. The sequence goes on from NC_135501.1 coordinate 16,450,271, forward strand.
TTTTGGCTGATGCTAGACCGCACCGCCAGCTGCCAAAATCCACGGAGTCTGCGTTTACGTCACGTTTCACGTCACTCCGTCCTATGACATCATAAGAAAGTCTCGAGTTTGAATCAGAGTGGTGGGAACATTTTTTCAACATCGAATCCAAATCTCTTTGAAATAAGTGCATCCTTCGCAGCCATGAAATGCCGAACTATCGGATTTGGCTAACAAACAAAAATTGATAGATTTCTCTTGACTGTTCCTTCAAGCTGGGACAGGGACACTCGCGGTTGGGGTGTGTCCACTGTAATGAAATCATCACTCAAGACAGCAATGGTGGAGCGCCGATAGATGCCCTATCGGCACTCTCGGAATCTCTCTGGGATCGGCACTATCGGAATCTGCAATATCGGAATCCGTCTCGTTCAGAGTACACTTCGAGGACGCTGTGTATTTGTTGGAACTATTCCTCAGCCGTGTAACACTCTCCCTGATTTTCTCGACGAATTGGGACTGTTTCTGTCCATGCATGTAACGGGCGACTCGGGGCTGATAATGGCCTGCGATTTTAACCTCCCTCATATTCATTTAGATTATATTTTACCTGAACACAGAGGGACTTAGATTGCAGAAAAACTGTTAGAAATTTCATTTTCTATAACCTCAGACAAATTGTCCATGAAGGTATCAGCGTGGCACTTCATTCTCAATTTTTACTTGGCCTTGTGTTCGCTTCTGATAAAGTCGGCATTCGTGAAGTGACTGTCATGGATGGCTTATCGGATCATAAGATATGATTCTGTTTAACCCCTTAACTGTTTTGGACGAGCTGCGCTCGTCCTTGCCAAGCCGTCCCCAAACCGTTTTGAACGACTGTAGCTCGTCCTTGCTGAATAGGTTCTTCCCTTCAGCGGTTCGGATGAGCAGCGCTCGTGTGTGGCTTAGATGGCATTGTGCTCGACAGATGGCAGCACCGACCTGTTAATTTCGTTTTCTTCTACCGCATAAATGTTTTTTTTTGTTATGGCAACGTGGGTTTTAATTGGTTTTTGGGGGGAAAGGAAATGGCGCAGTATCTGTCTCATATATCGTTGGACACCTGAACCGCGCCGTAAGGGAAGGGTAAAGGAGAGACTCAAAAAAGAAAGGAAGAGAGAGGTGCCGTAGTGGAGGGCTCCGGAATAATTTCGACCACCTGGGGATCTTTAACGTTAAAAATGGCATTCAGGGGAGGCTACGCGTGTATTGCTGGCCCGTCTTCTCGGAAAAGGCGCTTTTCTTCGTCGTCATCTTCTTCAGACGATGGTAATGAGACACCGAAATGTACAATGTTTTAGGTAGCGAGGACGACAGTGATGACGTGGTGCTGAGCAGTTTTTCCGATGAAGAAGAGGAAAGCTCAAAAGCGAACTTTGCGAGCGCCCATCAGTGGATGATGGGCGCTCGCTCAATATTTAATTCCTCTCTTTATTCTTATTCTTATAATTTTGAAATAAAAACTCTCATGCCTTTTCTGTTCATGAGGAACAATTCACCGGTGTTGCGCTCCCACGTGCTTTTTCTTTTTATTACCTGCGTTCAGGTGAACAGCCACCCGATCCTTGGCCGATCCCCCAGTGTGGGTATGTGCCATCTTTTGATAGGCTAACAACAACAACAACATCAGTGGATGAAGGTCGACGTCAGTAGCATCACTACGCAACCCTTTCGGTTTCCTTTTCTGGCAGTTCCCAGTAAGACGTTCACTATAAGCCCACCTGATGACTTGCTTGAATATACTGAGCGTTTCCTCGACGATTAACTCATTTCAATGGTGGTCGAAGAAACTAACCACAACGCTGCTGAGAAGGTGAAGGGCTGCCGTCCGTGTGAGCACTCCCGCGTCAAAATGTGGATGCCAGTGACTGAGGAGGAGATGTGGGTGAGACAAGAGCCTGAAAATTAGGAAGTAAACATGGTTTCGGTGCAAGAGCTGCAAAAAACCGTTATGCGTGACCCCTTGCTTTGAAATTTACCACTCCGTCCCAAAACCTTCCTCAGTGAAGCAATCAACTGTTTGTCACCAGAACTCAGTGAAAGAGTTAAGAAATTGTTGGCAGTGGTCATTCTTTATTATTTATCGCTCATTACCAGCAGGAGGTTGGTTTTCTGTATTGTGAGAAAAAATAAACTTGAATATGCTAATTTCACATCGTGTTTGCTCTAAATACTTTTTTTAAATATCGAATGCATGCTTTTTATTGCAATATTAACTGAAATCAGCAATAAAAAGTAAGCAGTTTTGTTAACAAATTTGGTGATATAACAAAATGGTGAAGGGGTTAATGTACGTGTTCACAACAGTCCTTGTAGAGAGCCTTCTCCGCAGGTGCTAGTGAAGGATTGCCCACGTGCGGACGACACGTCTATATTGGATTACTTCGAAATTTCTCTCAGTGGGTTTGCGTTCGCCCTCGAGCAGGAATCCGTGCAGCAATTACGCCAACGGTTTAGAAGTATAAAAGAATTTTGCGTGAATTGTTTTATTCTAACACGCCGCAAAAAGATATGGAAGCACAAATCATGGATAACCCGAAATATACACATGAAACAGACTATATAGATTACGTAAAAAGAAAGCTAGTTTTGCCACCCTTCTTGAAGTACGTCACAGGCTAAAGCTGCTTTATCAGCATCGGAGGAACGCTTTTTCAACAACATTTTAACTTGCTATCTCAAATCCTTTCGCCTTAAGTGTTGGCGTGCTAAGGTAAAAAGACTCAAGCTATAAATCAGATCAAAACGGGATCAAGCGATTTTGACCGAAAAGTCGAAGATAGCGCATGGATTCAAAATTTTTTGAAGCGAAAAGTTTCACTACAAAGCTTTTCGAGCCCTCAGCGGGGAAGCTAGAGGTCAGCACGGCTGCAAGTTTGATCTTGAATGTAGCTAGAGGACGAGAAGTTATTGGCGTGTAAGACTTTCATTCCACCAGTGCTCGAGTATGCTTCAGCTGCCTAGCATCCTCAACAAAAGGTGCTGCTAGGTAATCTCAAGAAGATAAAATGACTTGTGGCACGTTTCATCTGTGGCAGGTAGAGGAGGACCTGTTGGGTCACCGAAATAATGAAGTCTTGCAATTTTGAGAAGCTGCAGGGAAAAGGAAAAAGCAAAGGCTGAAATTTTTCCACCAAATATTGCATGAAGATTTAAAGATAAATAAGAAAAACTACTTCTACCCACCTGCTAAGCTTAGCGGCCGGATTAATCATGCGCAACGATAAGGCCTTACTTCGCACGGACTGCCTTATTTCGCTGTTCTTTTTTTCCTGATGTCTAGAGCTGTAGAATAAACTGCCTGCTCAAGTTGTAGAAAGCGCCAGTAAGACAGGATTTCAGACAGGCCTCGACGAATACTTGAATGAATGATAACATGTTGCTGCCTGTTCGTCGCGTCCTATTACTTTGTATGTGCAGTTTTGCTTTCTATGCATTTATACCAACATAGGAGCTTATTTGAGATGGTGTTTATACAATTCCAGCTCAACCTGCTCTTCAGTTTATTTAGTCGTATTTGAAATTTTTAGTAGGTGTTATTTTTTTGTGTATGTATTATTCATTCCTTCCCTGTCATGACCCTCAGTAAGGCGTAAGACTATGAATAAATAATTAAAATACATCAAACATTTTGCTAAAAACTCCGAGCTTGTTTTTTCTTCCCCTGTGCTCTTTTCTGAACTCTCTTTTACGACTTGCAAACATGTTCCTAAAGCCTTTTCTCACTTCTTTGAACCGTTAGAGTGCTTCACGACTCATCTTCACCAGAACCAAAGTGAAAAACAAAACAAGAACAGATAAAGTTCTTTCCACACGATACCATTTGAATAGATGATTGCGAGATGTTTCGAAAGTTTAATACGGCAGCATAAGAAAGGTCACTGCAAGCGGAAATAGCGGGAGGAATCTGTCAGCAGCCAGTGGCAGGTAGGTCACTTAGTATAAAAGATATAATTATACACTCGACATGCTCTCCACTTATTGCCGAAATCTTTAATTTATAACTGCCTGTTGATCGTCAATAAAGCGTCTATCGCGTTGAATGTATGCAGCATAACCAACAAGGCTTAGTTTTCGCACTTTTAGATATAACGAAGCTTTGTATGCCGCCTGGTATAAAAAGCCCTTTCCTCGGCTGACCTCAGATATAACCAAGCTTATTATAGCGCCTCGAATATCATGGTCTTTGGCGTGTTAAACTCGAATAGTATGCCGCCCCGAGTATAAAAACGTTCGTGTATAAACCTAGGATATAACGAACTTTCATGTGTTACCTCGGACATAAACAAGCTAAGTACATAACTATGGATATAACAAACTTGTGTCTGAACTTCAGGTGTAACGAAATTGTGTTGCCCGCGGATATATTGAGCCTAGGAGTACAACCACTGATACATCTAATTGTAGTACCTCAATCTCTGACATAACGAACATTTCGTTGCAAAAGCATTCAACCGATCAACCTTGCATCGCACAAGTCTTTTGCTTCACGCTCCGCTTCCGTTTCAGCGGCAGTTTCTCCACAATTTTGGGGTATTGTACGCGTGTTTGCTAATGATTGGAGACATAAGCATGGTATGCTGAAAAAACATCACCGTCGGAGCTGGCATGCCAAGTTCGTTTGTGCCGGCCTTCGAATATCAGACGGCAGCTGGATCGCGACACAGAGACAAATCTGAAAGTGGCTGAAGCGAGTTCATAGCGTGTCAAACGAACCACTGCTCAAAATAATTTCACATTACGATGTAAAAGAAACACGTTACGTCATACTGACAAATTTGACTGCTGAAAAGCGACGAAATGCAAAATTCTTTCGTAATTAAAGATTGTAAATAGCACAAAACAAACTATGCTACTACCGGCAGCACAAAACCATGGCTCGGGGAAATGTGATAATTGTTTCAAGAGCACATTACGTCTTCCAATTGCTAAACGTTTTTAAAGATGCGTTATAGTCGCCTTATTGCGCTTGCTGAATAAAACCAGTGCTTCTTTCCCATCACCAGTGAATACTTTGAGTTTACTACACATTGTGGTACCCTATGGTCCTCGTGGTACCCCATGGCTCTATTTCCTCTCAGAGAGGGTCACAAAGATCACGTCTGGTGGTCACCAGCTGTAGAGCCCTGGTGGAATCAGGTCACTAACCAATCGTCTGCTGGACTCCAGAGCAAGATATTTTATTTTGTTCTCCTCGAGCCGACCCGCAGCCTGAGCCTTTCTGCCACACGGTTCGTGTAATCCGCCCCGAAGAGGTGGCGCTGCTACAATATAAATAGCGTCAAATGAATATTCGCCGTAACGATCATAACCGAGTAGATGGAAGAGTGAGGGCAGGTATGTGGTTTCTTGACACACAAATTGAACAAGGGAAGGAAAAACCACGTTTTTGTAGATTTGATAGCAATAATCGCTTCCTAGCAGTGTGGACACTAATGACATAATTCTTTCGCCGAACGTGATGGCAGGAGAGTGGATTGCGGCTCTGCTGTGCTTCCTGTTGGGTAACTTGTACTTACTTATTTGCTTGCTTTATAAAGACGTGCGCCGGGGACTCAACCTCCTTACAGTCGGTAAATAGGCGTGAAACTGCCAGAGTTCGCGTGGTTTTTGTGCGGACAAAAACATTATTTTCAAAATGCACAAGATGATGGTAAGCACTGAGAATTAACCAATATTACATCATGTGGTTTGCTATTGTATAAAATATTTAGGCCATCATGTGCAATTTCAGGGCGAAAATAGGAGGAAGCAGTGGGCATGACTATCTTACAGTGATCGAAAATCACGTCAGTGCGGGGAAGTCAAACAAACACAGCCACAGCTTCTTGGCACTTGTTGCACCAAGGCGGAAATGGACCTTCAGTCTGAGTGTACAGGCGTTCTGGAGGCAGTACTGCAACGGCTGTGTGGAATATTTGGGCAGCAGTAGGCAGTAAAGCCAGAAAGCGGGGCCAGAGCATTGGTCTCTTGTAGCAGCAATGCCCACGCAAAAAGTTTACCTGAGCGCAGTCGATCACGGATCTCACCTGCCTTTTTCAGGAAATCCCAGCAGTTTCATTGTAACACATATCGGTGGGTTTTCAATGTTGAATCTATATTTAGGAAACAGAAGGAAGATTAGTTATCAACATCTTTTTCAGTTGCTGCAGTGAAGCAGCTCTAAAGAAGCCGAGTAGCCTGTGTTGTTGCACAAGGGGCAAGCGATGTGTGCGCAGTTGACAGCGTCACTGGAGATGGATGAGTAGTACTGCGTTTCAGCGATTGGGCAAGTAAGGCCCCTTTTTTAGGACAGACGCTTAACCTCCTCCTGCAGAACTGCTAGCTGTTTTCCATTCTGCAATGTCATGTGAATATTGTCGCCGACAAACGTAGGGCGGCACGAAAAGGGGCTTTTTTAATCCGAAGGCCAGAAACCCAGCAGCGCGCGTTCGAACGGGAACGTCCTCTTCGCTCCCCCACGAGCCCAGTAATGCCGCTCGGCCGCATGGCGGCGCTCGCAGAATGTGAGCAGTGTGGCAATATTGCCCTTCAAGGGTCGGTTGTTAGGATGGTTTAGCAGAAAGTGCTTCTCCCAGCTCCAATGCTTGACCGCACGTTTGGGTGGCGGTAAGACCTTCATCAACATCAGGTTGTCGGTGGTGTCATCTTCGCTAAGCGCCAGTAGTGCAAAGCGGATCGATGTAGGCAAGACACTATTTGACGACTCTGGCATTGGCTTCGGGCGTGCAACCTTGAAATGTTTACGCCGTTTTCGTGTGGCGCGACGCTTCGCTGGGCAGTCTTTGGAAGTAATATCGTGATCATCTTGCGACAAAGGCCGCAGCAATGTTGCTCGGAATCAGAAGAAGCCTTGGAGGTGCCTACGGGCTGCGGGCAAGACGCGCTCATGTGTCCTAGCCAGAAGCAACTATAACAGTAAGCGACTGCAGGTTTGTAGAGCAGGTGCTAAAAGGTGACAAAATAAAATGAAATCTTAGTCACCCCAGACAGAAGACCCAGCAGAGTGAAAGACACATACATCCCGTGCCCATGTAGCGAGTATCGACCACCTTATGCTTAGAGCAATCCAACGAAGAAACAAGTTCCTTGGCTGCCGACAGCCGACACGACATAATGCCAAAGGTCTGAGCAAGATGTCAGGTAAGTTTTAACAGTCACATTAGTCGAAGCAGAGGCTGGCAATTTCCATTTCGCGGAGGTATAGCGGTAATACGCTAGGTTGAGACGAAAGGCGGCTCTCTTCTGAACGGTTCCTTAGAAAGATGTTTCATACTGGCTTGTCAATGCGGCAGCATTTTTGGAAGGAGTCGTAGAGCTTGGAGTAAGAAAGCGTTCCATCGTAGCCCTAGTTCGTTGCAGTAGCGGAGCGGTGGGATCACCTCTGAAATCGGCGAAGGTCACCGACTGCGGGTAAAGAGCGACCGCGATCAGATGGCGGCTGATCACCGCACGCAGTAAAGCTGCGGCGAGGTCTTTGCAGACAATCGCTGGTCAAGTGGTCAAAAATGATGGAGCGCACTGCAAACACGTCCGATCCGGGCTGCGCTTCACCTTGCTCCAAATATATTATTTGGCTTCGTCGAAAGTATCTTGCAACACAATCATATCTCGGCGCCTTAAAAACGAAACGATGGCTTTATTTTGCAAGGGAAAAATCATTTTCGTAACTGCATTAATGTCTTGCTGTTGTTAGAGAGCCCCGTATATTTGTTGTGGTCTTCGAGCTGCACAAGGATCCCTTGCGCAGTTTTTTAGAATATCTAGAAACACTGTTGCATTCTCTAACAAAATGATTACACATTATGCTTGAGGGAGATTTTAACATACACTTTCTCTAAACGTCATCCCCGGAACATTTGTTTCAAACAGTGCTCTCCTCACATGGCTTTAGTAACGTGGCTCACATTCCCGCAAGCATAACAGTCAACTCAATCACAATAATAGCTTTATTTATAAGAAATTTGATTATTTGAATGACGAAGCAGGGATGGCGTACAAATAGACCATCCGTCTCGCTTGCAAGAGGACCACGGTTCAAATCCCAACGCTGCGCAATTCTCCGCCAGGTTAAAAAAAAAGTAAACTCTGCGTGTCAACGGGATTGCATAAACATGCCTGGCGTGCGGCCTGATCTCGGTCATCAGAACCGACAAAGCACTCCCTCGTCAGAACAGGTTTTGGCCACATTGGTGTAGTACTTGGCCGCAACCTTCTATGAACAAACCAATTAACCCTCGGCCCTCAGTCCCAACACCTGCGGACCAATTGAACAAGGTGGCGGTCAGAGCTATGACGCAGTGGAGGATGCTGAGAATCTCTGGCTCCCGACAGGCCATCATTGGAATCTGAACCCGGGAACGTTTAACGCTAGAACCTTATCCAGTGAGGCTAGCCTAGCAGTGCTGTCGAGGAACTGGCGGGCATTAAATGGGATGTCATAGGGCTCAGCCAAGTGAGGAGGACAGGTGAGGCGTATATAGCACTAAAGCGCGGGAACATACTGTACTATCGCGGATTAGAGGATAGACGTGGACTAGATGTGGAATTCTTCATCAATCAGGATATACCTGGCAATATAGAGGAATTCTGTAGTATTAACGAGAGGGCGCCAGCTATTGTATTTAGAAGGTGAAAATAGTGCAGGCATACGCGCGTACATTTAGCCATGATCGTTGAAATATTCTATGAACACGTGGAATTGGCAACGAACAAAGTAAAACACAGTGCATTGTACTGATGGGCGACTACGATGCGGAGGTAGGCAAGAAACAGGCTGGCGACCAGCTCGTCGATGTCAACAATTTACGGATCATGAATACTTTCTTCCGCAAACGAGAGAACAGGAAGTGGACCTGGATGAGCCACAATGGTGAGACTAAAAATGAAATAGACCTCATACTATGCGTCCACCCTGGCATTGTGCAGGATGTGAAGGGCGTCGGGCGTCGGAAAGGTGCGTTGTAGCGACCACAGAATAGTGAGGTCTCGAAATAGACTACATTTGATGAGGGAACAGGAGAATCTCGTGAAGCACCAGCCCATAGTTACTGGTAAGAGGGAAAGTAGAGGATTTCAGGGTATCGCTACATAACCAACATTTGGCTTTAACTGATGAAGACAAATTTAATGTTTACAAAATGAAGGATAATGTCACTGCTATCGCTACGGAGTGCGCCGTAGAAGGAGGCGGTAGGTTTGTTCGAGAGGATACCGGCAAGCTTTCTCAGCAGACGAAAGAGTTGACTAAGAAACGTCAATGCTTGAGGGCGTCTAACCATGCAGGCAGAATAGAACTAGCAGAGCTATCGAAGGTAATAAATAAGCGTAAGGTAGCTGACATAAGGAAGTTTAATATGGAGAGAATCGAGCTTGCTCTGAACAACGGAGTTAGCCTAAAGCTGAAACTGGGCATAGGTAAAAACCATGTGTATGAGTTAAGAGGCGAGCGGGGTGCGTCATTAGCAATAGGGATAGGATAGTTAAAGTAGCCTAACAGTTGAACACAAATCTCTACAGTAGCCAATCTAATCATAACGTTAATTAGAGAGACAGCACAGCACTGCTATGTGTTATCCCGGCAGTAACCAAACAGGCGGGAAAGAAATCCTTAGAAGTGCAAACAGGGCAGGCAGCTGTTGAGGATCAGGTAACAGCAAAACTGCGCAGAATATAACGAACCCCTATATATAGCCTTCATTCATTGCGAGAAAGCATTTGACTCAGTGGAAACCTAAACAGTCATTCAGGCATTGCGATATCAGGGTGTTGAAGAGAGTTATGTGAAAATACTGGGAGATATCTAGAGGAACCTCACATCTGCCATAGTCCTCCCGGCCCTGCTGACCCTAAAGATGCGAATTCGATCTAATGACTTAGACAGGCAGCGAAGAATGGTAGGTCTTAAAATTAAGATGCAGAAAACCAAAGTAATGTTGAACTGTCTAGCAAGGAAACAACAGTTCACAACTGGTAGCGAGGTGCTGGAAGAGGTAAATGAACACATCTACTTAGGGCAGGCAGTGACCGCTGATCTGGGTCATGAGAGGGAAATAACTAGAAGAATAGGATTGGGGTGGCGCGCATATCGCAGGCTCTGTCTTGTCATGAACGGCAGTTATGTCCCTCAAGAGAAAAGTGTACAACAACTGTATCTTACCTGTGCTCACTCACGGGGCACAAAATAGGAGGCTAAGGAAATGAATTCAGCTTAATTTAAGGACCACGCAGAGAGCTATGGAAAGAAAAATGATGGGTCGAACGTTAAGTGACAGGAAGAGGGCAGAGTGTCGGGTATCAAAGATGGGTGTCAGGAGGAGTCAGGTATAAAAAGTTGGTTAATGACATCCTAGTCAAAATGAAGGGGAATAAACCGGCTTAAGCAGGGCATGTACTACGAAGGCAAGATAACCGCTGGTCCTTAAAGGTAATAGAGCGGATTCCAAGAGAAGACAAGCGTAGCAGGGGGCGGCAGAAGGTACAGGCGGATGAGATTGAGAAGTGGGCATACGATGGGCGTAGCTGGCAAGGGACAGGTTTAATTGGAGAGACATGAGAGAGGAATTTGCCCTTCAGTGGGCGTAGTCATGATGATGATGATGGTAACAAATTTACTTCAACGCGAAGATATAGCACATACATTTTAATACAACGTCAGTGACCGTTTTCTGCTACTCTTGATTAACAGAACGACATCTAAACGGGCCCATTCCATCACCCTTGCGGTCAGCAAGATTCAAAAGTGTATTCACGCAACAATTAACATTTTTTCACTTGAAACTGGTGCAAGCAAACTGGAGCCAAGTTTACAGGCTGTCATCAACTCAACATATCTCTAATATTTTTCCACCGTCCTACTAGGAACATACTCACAATCATTCCATCTTGTTACTCTAAAAAAGGTGCAAAAATCTCCCAGACAAAGGATTGTTTGGAAATGCTAAAGAAGACAACCAGTTCCCTTTATTTTCAAATATGTGTATATGTTCAGGAAAGGCCACAGTTCAAGAGCAAAAAAATAGCTTGAAAATATCTGTGCCCTTTATAAAAGGTGTATCCGATAGGGCCACTGTAGCATGACTGCGCACCCTAAATGCGCAGATACTCTCGGCGCACGTTCCCGCGCCTATATTATCAAATGCTTGAATAAAGAAATCGTTCTTGTTCTGGCCATCATGCTGTTGCGTCGTCCTTGCTAGTTACATGGTGTCAGAAGTGGCCGCCGCGGACCGAAGCCCAGCAGTAAAGGCGCGGAATGGACCTAATGAAGGTGCCGGAACCTTTGCGTCTATCGGGCAACCTATCGGAAAATTGGCAGCGCTTCAAGCAAAAGTTTGAGCTGTGTCTGCAAGCAACGGCAGTAGAGAAGGCCCCGAAAAGTGATGCTTCAAAAGCTGCACCCTTGCTGAGCTTCGCAGGAGACGAAGCGCTCGAAATCTTCAACAATTTCCAGTACGGCACCGCAGAAAGCAAGGAAAGCTGCGGAACTGTGGTGCAGAAGTTCGACGCTTATCTGAGGTGAGCAACGAAATTCATGAAAGATATGTATTTCGTACAAGGAGCCAGATGGAGAAGGAACCTTTTGAGAAATTTGTGCGCGATTTAAACAGACAGGCAACCCAGTGCAATTTTCGGGATCGGCACGATTCACTGATTAGAGAATACATTGTGTTTGGTACAAATAACTCAAAGCCGTGGTAAAAACAGCGCAGCGACGACAGACACAGAGAAGACAGAAAAAGACGGACAAGCGCAATAAACTTTAGTTGTTAGTCAGCGCTTGTCCGTCTTCTTCTGTCTTCTCTGTGTCTGTCGTCGCTGCGCTGTTTTTACCACGGCTTAAAGATGCACCAACTAGCTCAGTTGTCGGTTCTTCTGCAAATAACTCAAAGCTTCGTGAAAGAATGCTCGCCGAGAAAGACCTAAAGCTACTAAAAGCTGAAGAATTGTGCAAGGCTGCAGAATCGGCGACACTAAGGAGCCAAATTCGGAATAAGTCAGAAGACTGCGTTGGCAGTATTTCAAGTCGCACAGTCTCGACGAAAAAACAGCAGCAACACGATAAAAAGCTTTGTCAAGATAATAAAGAGTACTGCTGCAGGAAATGCAACCATAAACATAGGCCTAAACAATGTCCAGCGTTCGGTAAGATATGTTATTCTTGCCGCAAGTTCAACCACTTAGCAAGTTGTTGCCGGAAGTCGACCACCGTCAGTGAAATCGGTAAAGTCGACTAAAATGACTGAAATTCTTGAAACCTCCCAAAATGGTCACAGGAAGAACTGGACAGTTAAAGCACGTGTAAGTGGCCGCGAAGTTATGTTCAAGGTGGACACTGGTTCACAGGCAAGCTTGCTACCGTTTTCAATATACCGTAAGCTTCAAACCAAAGAATCATTGCAATCTACCTGCTCAGTGCTGCGAGCATACAACGGGGGTGCAATTTCAAGCTACGGAACAACGTCACAGAAAGTGTCCGTGGGAGCCACCGAGATTACCATCAAATTTTTCGTCGTAAAGAATGGGCGTCAAGCCATCCTTTGACCGCCAAAGACCTATAATAGTGAAGCTCTCTGCTTTCAAAACCAAAGGGGTCATTCTTTCGAATGGCCCTAAGCTTAAAAATACAGATTTCAGTATCGGCGAAGATTTTTCTCGGCCCGTCCGAAATGCCCGAAAACACCTTGTGGCTTTCGCCAGAACCAAGTCAGGATTCTTTTCCCTTCGATACAAAACGCTGCACATGGGACCAAAACGTTATATGTTTGACCAAGACACACAGACCGTGAAAGAAATCGCATAGGAATCATGTCGCCGTCGGATCGCGCGCAAGCAACCACAGGCTACCCGTCGAGTTAATCTTTCTTTTTCCATAATCTACACCAATATACGCAGTTTCCTTCCAAAGCGCGAAGCCCTGTCTAATCTCCTGTCATCTTCAGGCAGCAACATATTAATCTTAACTGAAACGTGGCTGACAAGCGACGTGACAGATAATGAAATTCTGGATGAATTGCCAAATTTCAATGTTTACCGCAATGATCGTCAAGGCACACGCGGAGGAGGTGTTCTTATTGCCATTAACAACCAAATATCTTGTTCTCATGTTAACATTAGTTCAGATCTAGAAATATTGTGGTTAAAATGTTGCGCTCCACCGGAAACAGTTCTACTTGGCGTCTGCTACAGGGCCCCCAACAGCAACCCAGGATTCGCGCTTAGCCTGAACGATGCACTAGTCCAAATTACTAAAAAAACACCCTGGTGCGCAAACTGTTCTCTTAGGCGATTTTAACTACCCTGGCATCGATTGGCAAAACGTAGGACCACTAACCGCCGGTAACCCTGAAGCAAGAGAATTCGTAGATGTATGCTTAAACTTTAATCTGACGCAAATGGTGCTCGAACCGACACGCGTCGCTCACGGATCTTCAAATATTCTGGACTTAATACTGACCAACAACCCTGAAAGCTTATCATCGATTACTTACCTGCGTGAAATCAGTGATCATAAGGTTATTCATGCCATATTCAAGTTCTCCCCCACATCCCGTCAAACGTTCAAGAAAACCATCCGTATGTACGACAAAGGCAATTACGAAGAAATCAACGAGCTAGAAGCATTCCTGCCTTATTTTCAATCCACATTTCATCACCGGTCTGTCAATGATAACTGGTCGATTTTCAAAAAGAAGATCGAAGAACTGACAAACAAATTTATTCCCTCTATCAGCTTTCGAGCAAACCGCCAAAAACCGTGGTTTTCACACAACCTTAAGAGATTAGAAAGAAGAAAAAAACGACTTTATAGTGCAGCGAAACGGAGCCCAGACGCAGATGCATGGGATAGGTACTATCAGGCCGAGGACACGTATTACAATGCAATTCGCTGCGCCAAACAAGCATTTTTCCAAACTGATCTACCAAAAATCCTAATGAATAACCCCAGGAGGTTTTGGGAAATAATAAACCCGCAAGCAACTCGCATAATCGCTCTAATGAATGCCGCAGGCGAGGATGCCAGTGATACTGAATGTGCCGAAATATTTAATCGCGCGTTTGTATCTGTTTTCACAAACGAAACTGCCTCACCATTGCCCACTCCGCCTACTCTAACACTGCCAGCGATGTCTCACATCGAAATCACAGCGCAGGGTATCGAAAACCTTATCGACAGAATTAAACTTTCGTCAGCCGCTGGAGTGGACGAAATGAACTCAAAAGTACTGAAAAACACAAAACACATTTCTGCCATTTATCTCTCATTACTGTTTCTGCAATCGCTGTCGACAGGAACTTTTCCGGACGACTGGAAGGTGGGGAGGGTCATCCCGGCCCACAAATCAGGTCAAAAGGATTCTCCGCTAAATTATCGTCCCATTTCCTTAACCAGCGTGCCTTGCAAAATCATGGAACATGTCATCTATTCCCATATCATAAACTTTCTGGATTCAAACAGCTTCCTTGATCCGGCTCAACACGGGTTTCGTAGGGGGCTCTCCTGCAAAACCCAACTGGCAATCTTCACTCACGACGTGCATGCTAACCTTGACCGCAACCTGCAGACCGATGCGTTATTTTTAGATTTTGCGAAGGCATTTGACAAGGTACCTCACCAGCGCCTAATACTAAAACTCGCCCTTTTAAATTTACACCCTAATATCCTGCAATGGATTAAAGAATTTCTAGCTAACCGATCTCAGTTCGTTTCTATTAACAACCACCGCTCAAGCGCTCTCCCTGTTAAATCTGGCGTCCCTCAGGGATCTGTGCTCGGCCCACTCTTGTTTCAAATATATATTAATGATCTAGCTTCACATGTGTCATGTAAAATTCGTATCTTCGCTGATGACTGCGTAATCTATCGCACTGTCACTAACATTTCTGATCAAATGGCCCTTCAAAACGACCTTAACAGCGTCCATAAATGGTGTGACCTCTGGCTAATGACGCTAAATGCTAACAAATGCAAACTCATCTCCTTTCATCGACAACACAACCCTCTAATTTTTTCCTATGCAGTTGCTAACTCGTTTATAGAAAGCGTCCAATCGTTTAGGTATCTTGGTGTCACCCTCTGCAGCGATCTTTCTTGGTGAACACACATTACCACAATCATATCATCTGCTAACAGATCTCTAGGATTCATGAAACGTCATCTTCGTCATGCGCGGCAACACGTGAAGCTTCTCGCTTATAAAACCCTCATCAGACCCAAACTTGAGTACGCCAGCCCCATCTGGAGCCCACACCATGCATACCTAACAAATGCACTCGAGTCAGTTCAGAACCGCGCCATTCGTTTCATTCACTCTGCATATTCATATACCACCAGCGTTTCAGCTCTGAAGAAGAATTCCGCTCTTGAAAGCCTCGCAGACCGCCGCCGCATTGCCAGCCTCTATTTGCTCCACAAGTTTTTCCATAGTTCTCTAAATCAACCAACCTACATTACTCATCCGAACCGCATATCTCACCGCACTGCCCATCCGTTTCAGATCGCCCGCCCTGTGTCGCGTACTGCAACTTTTTCAGCTTCATTTTTTCTCCGAACTGTTGTGGACTGGAATGGCCTCCCCACCGATATCGCTGCCATCACACACCTGTCTGCATTTTCAGATACGCTAAGCAATTATTTCAAAGAAATGACTCGTACTTGTTGATCAACATATTAACCCACCCCTTATGTAATACCCCCTGAAGGGGGTCTTTAAAGTGAATAAAGTGAAGTGAAAGTGAAGGACTCGATGCCAATGAGGCGCTCGGGTTTGTTCAACGCTAGGTGGACACTGTGAATGCCTTCCCTGAGTATGAACTTTTGAAACATTTTAGGCATGTCTTCCAAGGGTTGGGCTGCTTCAAGATTCCGTACAGCATGGTCCTGGAACCAGGTGCAGTTCCAGTAGTTCAGCCGGCCCGTAGGGTTCCACTCGCACTTCAGGAACCCCTGGAGAATGAACTCCAGCGGATGACGCGTGCGGGAATCATAGTAAGCCATTTGGTCTTAGTAAAGAAAAAGAACGGTGCTTTAAGGGTTTGCATGGACCCCAGAAGAGTAAACATGCACATCAAGAGGCAACACTTCCCCTTACCAAGGCGCGAGGACTTGGAAGCACGACTAACAGGAGCTACCTATATTAGCGGTCTGGATGCAAACGCTGGATTCCATCAGGTGCCCCTGGACGAGAAAACGTCCAAGATCTGTACGTTCGCTTCACCTTTCGGCAGATGCCGCTTCTTAAGGCTACACTTTGGTATCTCGTCCGCTCCTGAGGTGTTTCAGCAGGCGCTTTGTCAGATATTTGATGGTCTACCTGGGGTGCTTATCAATATAGACGATATCCTGGTCTGGCGCTCAACGAAGGAAGTGCACGATAAGCGCCTGGTAGCTGCGTTGAAAGCTGCGGAAACAGCTGGGTTAAAGTTTAATCCTCAAGTGCAAGTTCGGCCTAAGAGAGCTACGTTTTCTGGATGATATCATAGGCGAGAAAGGCATATCGCCAAACCCAGGGCTCGTTAAAAGTTTGGTTCAAATGCCGGTGCCGACATGCAAGGCCGATGTTCACCGTATGCTTGGTGTGTTGAACTACTTCGGCAAGTTCATGCCGCGGCTATCTGCAAGAACGGCGCTATTAAGAGCCCTTATCAAATCTGGCACGGAGTTTGAGTGGACAGAAAAACCACGCCAAAGAGCGGAAAAGCATCACGCAAATTTTGACCACCGCGCCCGTGTTAGCGATCTTCGACCCTCGAAGGGAAACAAAGCTATCTTCCGACGCATCGCAGAACGGCTTCGGCGCCGTTCTTTTGCAGTGTCACAACAATGAGTGGCGGCCCGTAGCTTACGCATCCCGAGTCCTTACTGAAGCAGAAAATCGTTATGCTGAGATAGAAAAAGAGGCCCTAGCAATTTGCTTTGGATGCGAAAAATTTCACCAATTTGTCTATGGGCGGAAAGTGACGATCGAAAAGGACCACAAGCCACTTTTGGCAATTGCTCAAAAGGAAGTCGGTGACATGCCGCCTCGTCTTCAACCATTCTTTCTGAGATTGCTCAAGTATTATTTTGCCTTGCAGTATATTCCTGGGAAGCACCTTGTGCTTGCTGACATGCTGTCCCTATCGACTGCTGACAACCAAGACAAGGCTGGTGCCACGGACGACGTCGAAGTTCACGCAGTCGAGCTACTAGGCAGCAGAGTCACAGCAGAAACGCAGAAAGAACTCCAGGAGGCAACTGCTCGTGACTGCTACCTGCAGTCTGTAATCACTAGTTTGTCGTCGGGGCTACCGGTACAAGGTGACCTCAGGCCTTCTGAGCAAGAACTCTCATTTGTCAGCGGAATAATTTTAAAGGCATCGAAAGTGGTTATCCCGAAAAGCATGCGTCAAACAATGCTGCAAAGGATTCATGCAGGTCATCTCGGCATGCAAAAATGCAAGGAAAAAGCCAGACGTCTCGCATTTTGGCCAGGGCTCAACGCTGCGATCACTTCGATGGTGCAAATGTGCCCTACATGTCGCAAGTACGCTTACAAACAGCCGCAGGAACCGCTTCAAATGCGACCCGTGCCAGGTTGTGTATGGTATAGAGTTGGGGCTGACATTTTTTCGCTTGCGGGAGACGCGTACATCGTTGTTTTCGATGCCTTATCAAACTTTCCAGAAGTCCAGAAACTGCCAGACACATCGGCGCGATCAACCATTGCAGTCCTCAATGCTAGCTTTGCAAGATTTGGCGTGCCAGTTGAAGTATGTACTGATAATGGTCCGCAATTTTCTAGCTATGAATTTGCTGTATTTTCAAGGAAATTTGACTTCACACGCATTACAGCCAGCCCTCGTTATCCACAGTCTAACGGGCTTGCGGAAAAATGTGTGCAGATTGTGAAGCGCATCTTGAAGAAAACTGCAGACTCGGGGGATGATTTCTGGTTGGGCCTGCTGGCTTACCGCACTACCCCACTGGAGGTCGGGCGATCCCCTGGTGAACTCCTGCAAGGAAGGCGTCTTCGCGCCAAACTCCCGGGCTTCAGTGCTGTGACTGTGACCGACGTCAATAAGCACAGTCAAAAACAAGCTGGAAGGCCTTTGCCTCCTTTCCAAAGGGTACCATCGTGAGGCTCAGAGATACTGCATGGTCCCGAAAAGCCCAAGTGATGGGTATGCCCTACCCAAGATCGTACCTGGTAAAAACGGAGGACTAGAAGCTCCTCAGGCGCAACCGCCGTCACCTACTGCAAACCGGCGAACGGCTCTTAGAGGCAAGCGATGACTACATCAATACCACCCCTGCGGACAACGACGTTGGCTACAATTCAACAGCGACAGCTCGTACCTCGCTGCAAACAGTCACGCGTCAACCGTCGACAACGGGCGACCCTGCGACCCCGGTTATACCACCGGCAGCTTTGAGAAGGTCGACCCGAACCGTGAAGCCACCGCAACGTCTTCAGTATGACGAACGTTTTAATCAAATGTCTGTATAATCCTTAAGTGTGGTGCGATGAACTTTCAACAAGTTTTTACTTGTTACCGGAGGTTTTACTTGTTGCCGGAAAGGGACGTATCCGATAAGGCCACTGTAGCGTGACTGCGCACCCTAAATGCGGCGATACTCTCGGCGCACGTTCCCGCGCCTATATAATCAAATGCTTGAATAAAGCAATCGAGCAATTGTTCTCCTTGTTCTGGCCATCATACTGTTGCGTCGTCCTTGCTAGTTTCAAAAGGCAAGTGCAAAAGAAAGATACACGAGCAGTGGAGGCCGATCGCACAAAAGCACACTGGTGGCGAATTACGATGAACAAAAAGCAATGATCCTCATACTGAGTACCGTAATCGTCAGGAATTAAAAACAAACTTACAAAACGGATTAGGTTTAAAGAAATAACATTTTAAGCGTCCCACTGAATGGCGGTGACAGCAGAGAAAGCAAAAGGATGCACACCATCATCATCATCATCAGCCTGACTACACCAAATGCAGGGCAAAGGCCTCTCCCATGTCTCTCCAATTAACCCGGTCCTTGGCCAGCTGCACCCACCCTATGCCTCAAGACTTCTTAATCTCATCCGCCCACCTAATCTTCTGCCGCCCCTGGTACGCTTACTTTCTCTTGTAATCCACTCCGTTACCCTTAATTACCAGCGGTTATCTTGCCTTCGCATTACATGCCCTGCCCAAGCCCAATTATGCCTCTTGATTTCGACTAGGATATCATTAACCCGTGTGTGTTCCATCACCCACTCTGCCCACTTCCGGTCTCTTAACGTTACACCTATCATTTTTCTTTCCATGGCTCGCTGCGTTGTCCTTAACTTAAGCCGAACTCTTCGTTATCCTCCAAGTTTCTGCCTTGTAGGTGAGTACCGGTAAGATACAGCTGTTGTACACTTTTCTCTTGAGGGAAATTGGTAAACCGCCATTCATGAACTAAGAGAACCTGCCATATGCTCAAGAAGTACTTTGGTTTGGGCTGGTTGGTGCATAGCTTTTTGAAGATGTCAGGATGGCGCGAAAACAACAAGGACCAAAGAGGCACACGAACACAACAGGACAGACGCCTGTCCTGTTGTGTTCGTGTGCCTCTTTGGTCCTTGTGTTCGCGCCGTCCTGACATCTTCAAAAAACTGCCATATGAGCTCCACCCCATTCTTATCCGTCTAGTTAATTCCCGCTCATGATCCGGATCAGCGGTCTTTACCTGCCCTAAGTAGACATATTTCTTTACCACTTCCAGGCCCATGCTGCCAATTGTGATCTGCTGTTTCCTTGCTAGACTGTTGAACATTACCCTGATTTTCTGCATGTTAATTTTTATACCCAGCGTTCTGGTCTGCCTGTCTAACTCATTGATAATGACTTGCAGTTCACCTCCTGATTGACTCAACAAGGCAATGTCTTTAGCGAATCGCATATTATTGAGGTATTCTCCATTTAGTCTTATTCCCAACTGTTCCCAATTGAGGCCTCGGAATACCTCCTCTAAACAGGCGGTGAATAGCATTGGCGAGATCGTGTCTCCTTGCCTGACGCCTTTCCTTATTAGAATTTTATTGCTGATTTTATGGAGGATTGCAGTTGCTGTGCAGTTGCTGTATATATCTTCCAGTATTTTGACATAAGGCTCTTCTACACCCTGATTACGCAATGCCTGTATGACAGCTGAGGTTTCTACTGAGTCGAATGCTTTCTCGTAATCTATGAAGACTATATATATAGAGGTTGCTTATATTCTGCGTATTTCTCTATCACCTGATTCATAGTGTAAATATGATCTATTGTGGAATATCCTTTACAAAAGCCAGTCTGATCATTTGGTTGATTAAATTTTTAGGTTGCCCTGACTCTATAAGCGATTACCTTAGCAAATACCTTGTAGGCAACGGATAGTAAGCTGATCGGTCGGTAATTTTTCAACTGCTTGGCGTCTCCCTTCTTATGAATTAAGATAATGTTTGCATTCTTTCAAGCTTCTGGTACGGTCGAGGTCATTAGGCATTGCGTATACAGGGTGGCTAGTTTTTCTAGAACGATCTCCCCCCCCCCCCGCCCATCCTTCAACAGATCTGCTGATACCTGATACTCCGCTGCTGCTTTTTCCTTTTCCATTGCTCCTAATGCTATCTTTACTTCAATTCAATTCAATTCCATTTATTTTCCAGAAAATTGTGGCGGCTGCCTGGACTAAAAGCTGTAGGTATACAGCTTCACGAGGCCCAGGCAGCCGTTACAAGGCATAGAAGCAGACTTGGGTTGAGAACATTTACATACACACACAAAAAAACGAACACATAGTCAGGTTACAGTTTTCACAAAAAACAGGACAGCCAGAAAGCACAAAATCATCAATAAATTACAATAGGGAAATACAGAAAACATATTTACATAAGATACAAGATCTTTTGTTACTGGCGGAATGACGCTTTGCTCTGCACTACTGTCTCTCATTAACGCTCTGATTACATTGGCTACTGTACAGATTTGTGTAGAACTGTTCGGCTACGTTAACTATCTTATCCATATTGCTACTGGCATTGCCCTCCTTGTCTCTTAACGGATACATCTGGTTTTTAACCTATGCCTAGTTCCCTCTTCACCGCTTTTAGGCCACCTCCGCTTTTGCTTATTTATTAACTTCAATAATTGGTTGGTTGGTTTTTTGGGGAAAGGAAATGGCGCAGTATCTGTCTGATATATCGTTGGACACCTGAACCGCGCCGTATGGAAAGGGATAAAGGAGGGAGTGAAAGAAGAAAGAAAGAGGTGCCCGTAGTGGAGGGCTCCGGAATAATTTCGACCACCTGGGGATCTTTAACGTGCACTGACATCGCACAGCACACGGGCGTCTTAGCGTTTTTCCTCAATAAAAACGCAGCCGCCGCGGTCGGTTTCGAACCCGGGAACTCCGGATCAGTAGTCGAGCGCCCTAACCGCTGAGCCACCGCTCTATCAGTCCTATTTTGTATTTAGGGTTAGACGCCCTCATGCTTTGGCATTTCTTAATCAAGAAACGTTATATAATTGTGCATTATGTATTCCAGTGGAGCACATGCAATACTCGTTAGAAAAATGAGCCTAAATTTAAAAACATAATCCTCCTTTCCAGGTTGGTGAATAAGGATTATTTTTGCCAATTTCATTGCGCAAGCACTACTGCACAAGCACTCCTGCAAAATCCGATGTCTGTCTAAAGCCTCTCAGATACCCGCAGAGAAAAATAAAATATTGTTGTAACTTGGTGTCGAACCCGCGGCGGCTCGAAAAGATCAGCGTCGCTGGGCACCGCATGAGATCGCTATGCTATCGCCTCAGTTTTTCTTTCTTTATTGCATAGAAATAGGGCCGAAAAGAAAAGTCTAAGCACGCTTATGCCACAAAACACAAGGCCACCGTACCCCTGTATGACCCCTCCTTCCAAAACTTCAAAAGTCTGGGAGGCACACGCATGCATTCAAATAGGGGAGCGAGCTAGGCGGCTCTTGCAGGGAAGCACATACCGCCCGCACCCAAGCGCATTGTTCACGAAACAAAGATTTAGACGACCGTGGTGATTCGGCGTGGCGGTCCATCATGCGTCTCTTCCAGAGACTAAATAGTCCCAGCAGCAGAAAGAGTTCATTTGGCGCAGCGCAGGTTTTCTCCACGGGGAAAAAACGGATACTGAAGGGTGTATTGTCAAAGTCTTTCTTAATTGTCTGTTGTATTATACCCCAGAAGAACACAGCATCAATGCACAGAATAATACAATGGCCGATTGTCTCCGGTGTACTGCACAGGTGGATGTTCACCGGCCATAGTGCAATCATGTCCTTAGCATGAAGCCATGCCTTCACAGGCAGCGTAGATGTGTGCAGTTTAAAGAAGAATGTTTTTTGCAGCAGAAGAAATGTGCAATAGCACAACACGTTTTGAAACACTGATGTCAAGGAACTCAAGAAAAGGTTCCCGATACATTGGTACAGGGAACAAATACTCTGTAAGAGCCTGAGTCAGCTGCCTTCTGGAGAGGCTATACAGGTGCTCTAAAGAGAATCGCACAGTGAGAAAATTGAAGGTGTCAGCCACTTCCTTAAGGAATCCCCTTAAAGGCCCCTCACGAGTGTATCCAGCCGGTGCGAATAGGTAAGGCAAATGAGCACTGAGACGCCTAATAAGCGCAGCTACTAAAGAAGGGGGGTTTGACGATTTGAAAAAGAAAAGACGCGAGTCAAGCTGATGCACGAATAAGTTAACAAGACCAATCCCACCATACTCTAGAGAAAAAAAATAGGTTATCGCGACACATGGGTTCCCATCGGAAACGCCATACGAATGCAGCAGATATTCTGTGCACCACCTGCACTTTCTTCCTCGCACAGTAGAGAACCTGCAGCACATAGGCAAATTTTGCAAATAAAAAAATGTTGCAGACTTGAGCCCGAGCAAACACTGACAGTTCCCTACACATCCGAGCCAGGATTCGTCGCCTCAAGGAGAATATCTATGAATCTAAGAAGGCTCCACTGTTGTGAATTTGGTGAAGAAGAACCCCTAGGTAGTGAAGGGTCCCACAGTCCCAGCTTATGCCATCAAAATGATTTGGCGTTGTATCACAATGGCCCATCCAAAACCCTGAGGATTTATCTAGATTAGGAGCCGTCCCTGATACCTCGCTAAACTCTTCAGTCAAATGTAATGCCTCAAGCAGACTCTTTTTGTCAGAAGAAGAGAACGTGATATCTCTGCATAGGCTAAAATCTTTATTTTTGATTGCGCCAGGGAGAAATCAGGGTCAAGGGTGGTAAGTTGGGCTTGTTGGTTCATCACAGAAAAGGAAAATATGCAGTGCAAAAAACGCTTGGACGGCAGAAGAAAGACACTCAAAGCGCTGTGTTTGTCTTTCTTCTGTCGTCCATGCGTTATTTGCGCTGCATATTTTCCTTTTCTGTGAGAAATCACGGTTAGTTGCGACGTTAATATTACTGAGGCAAAAGAGTTCAAGATATTGGGCAAACAACAAATGCGAGAATGGACAGCCTCGTAGAACAAATAATTTCAGAGGAATTGGTTTGGTTAGCTCTTGGTTAACAATAGCCTTGTATAGGACTCCTTATAGCACAGTCTTGTGCACCGAAGCAAACCATCTGCAATATTTGCATGCTTTAAGACCGCAAACAAGAAATCGTGACGAACTTTATCAAATGCCTTGGCAAGATACATCTGAATTAAAGCTACTTGTCAGGTCTCATATGATACGGTCTCCTCTACTGAACGTGCAAAATGGAGATGGGTTTGGATGCTGTGGCCTTTGATATCGCAGACCTGATGCATGCCTATAAAGTGAGAGACAACTAGCTGCAGGCTATTGCAATTAACCATTGTAAAAAGTTTGCAATCTACGTTACAGAGTGAATTTGGACGACATTCCTCAACTGTTTTCAACTGATTTGTATCTTTGCTTTTTAGATGATGAATTTTTATGGCGCAAGGACATCTATGGCCAAAGAGCGCCATGATACACGGTAATTTCTCTTCCTCAAGGTGGGGTCGAAGACCAATTTCCCAAGCATTTATCTCTAAATAAGCCGAGCACCAGACCACGGGAAAGCTTGTACCCATTGTGTCACCGGTCGGCACCCTACTGATAAGTCTCTTGGGTGACTAACGATAACATTGAATTCTGACAAAAAAGGCTCGACAGAAGCTTCAGTTTCGTCATCGGAGGACAGATTGGTTTCCTGGGGATCAAACCCCGCGGCTCCCGCATGCGAGCCAGATGCTCAACCACTTGGCCACCTCCGCGGTCCGCTTTGTTCTTTAGAATTAATTTAGTATGCCCCGAATAGAAAGTGGGGGGGGGGGGCAAAAACCAGCATCCTAAAAAGCCTGGAAAACCTCCATCAAGACAGGCGCTAGACAAGTGGAAAATGTTTTCTAGAACTCGCTAGCGATGTCATCTGGCCCAGGAGATTTCTGTGTCGTCAGGTCAGAAATGGCAGATTTAATTTCGTCCAAGGTGATATGCCCCTCAACTCCAGCACGTTGCTCATCATCAAGTCGGGGAAAGGCTTCGAATATAAGCGACTGTAATCTGATCTCACCTTTGTGCCAGCACAGCCCCCAAACAGCTTCCGATAATAAACAAAGAAAGCCTCAGTAATACCAGGACCAGCGCTGTATGTGCAACCACCATACTGAATTTCCAATATTTCTTTAGGAATAGCAGTTGGCCTTTCATCACTTAGGGCCCGACGAGATGGTTGCTCGACAAGAAACCTACGGGTCCTTGATCTTATCAATGCCCCTTTGTATCTTTAAGTTTCAAACTGCTGAAGCTTTGATTTTATGGCAGTGATATCTTCTACACAGACACGTGGGCTAATCCTCTCCAACTCATGTAGCTCAACTAAAGTACGGCCGAGCTCTCGAAGGTGATGTCTCTTCAAAAACAGGATTCTTGCTGAGACTTCAATAGCAATGTTTTTGTTACCTGTTTAAATAAGTCCCATTTTTGCAAACCTGAGAGATCACCGCGTGGCCATGTGTCCTTCAAGCAAGTAGATACAGCACGCTTGAAGATTTCATCTGAGAGCAGGCAGCTATTCCACTTCCACAGCTCCCATCGAGGATGGAGTATGCGCCGACTGTACCTCCCTATCTGAAGAGACACCATGCAGTGACCACTGAAGAATATGGCCCGCACCCAGTAACCCAAAACGCTGGATAACATGTCTGCTGAAACGTAAATCCTGTCAAGCCGAGCAATAGAGAAGCCCTGAAAGTGAGTTTTATGAATGTTATGTCCCTTATGTTGCCCAACACCCACCAGGTTGCATTCGCATACAAATCAGTAACTAAAGCAGCACTAGGGTCATAACGCTTACTTTACACTGCTTGGTCTTCATCCCTGCAAACACAATTAAAATCACCCAATAGCATAATTTTTCGATCCGTGGACAAATGATCGATTGGTGACAAGAAAAATAGGCTTCTATCACGCTGCTTTACAGGGGCATAAAAACAAAGAATACGCCACTGCACGCCCAAAATAGCGAGGTTACTGCAGATAGGTCGCCCGTCATGATCTGTGCCATACGACACGGCAGTAGTGTTGGCCAGGAATAGCATGCACCCTCCTGATAAGCCTTTCGGGCGACTAACGATAACACTGAATTCTAACAAAAAAGGCTCGATAGGAACTTCAGTCTCGTCATCAGAGGACAGATTGGTTTCCTGGATAGCTGCCACACTCACACCCCATTTGTTTAAAAGATGCCGTAACTGATGTTGCCTTCAACGGTTACGCAAGCCCTTAATGTTAAGGGTAGCGACCTGATATGCCGCGACGCCCGCAATTTTCTGTGCTTGTCTTACTGAAGGCCATCCCTCGTACTGGGGTGGCCGGCCTACAAATCGGCGGCCTGTACGCCAAACATCACCCTTCGTTTTGAGGTGACCCTTCCAAATGGCTTCACACTAGGTGCCTTCTGCTGATCGCCATCGACACATCTCCATCATCTGCAGGGCGCTTCAAAGTTTGCTGTTGTCCATTGCCTCTTCTGAGGCAGCCAAGCCTTGGGCCCATGAATCTGAGTGGGCCACGTCAATTGCAACCACGCTGGCAGCCGGCGGGGCACCGAACACACTAGAAGCTGACACTTCAGGCGAGACACTGCTGCACTCCAGCGACAAAGAGGGATCGCCGGCGCAGAAGGCATGTCACATATTCACTGGCTGTAGCGCCTCCACTGACTCTAAAAAAGGGGTGTTCTGTTCTCGTGATCGCTGGGTGACAGATGGCTCCTGAGCAGCAAGCACAGGACTCAAAGTAGCAGGCACGGGCAGACCCGGGTCTGGTGGCTTTGCGCCTGGAGCCGGGGATTCCTGTTTGTCGGTACTTGCAGCCGGACTCTTGCCGTTATTCGGTGCAGAAGCCTTTGGTTCCTCAACATCCGACACATTCATAATGTGTTCTGACACCACATCATCCTCATGTGTCCAGTTGCCCTGGCGTAACCTGTCAGTATAACTCGTAACACAGTTGTCTACTCTGTGCCCAAAGCGTCGGCAGTGGGTGCATCGAGGCTTACGACACTGATGCCACACATGACCCGCACGGCAACAACGAAGACGCAGCGGAGGCCTCCTTGGGATCACAACTAAAGCTTGTACCCCGAAAACGTTGAGCGTGTGAGGAATTGTACTTGCTGACACTCCGTCCTTAATCGTCAGCGAGATTTCGCGGTTCGCTATTTTCATGTGCTCCATTCCGGAGCACCGCCACTTCTCACGCTTGATAGTTTGTACAGTTCCAAAAGACTCCAAAGCTTGCACAGTCCTCCGGTGCTCTATGTAGCGCGGTAGCCAAAGAACCTTAAGCTTCACGTGTTTGGTGTCCGGGTCAAACAGGATACATTTTAGACCTTTGACGTGGAACTCTGCTTCTTCAATAAGCTTCTATTTTGGGGAACTGCTCTCGCAGGTAATCATTCAAACGTGGCTCATTTGGTACTGGCCAATACTCAGAATATCATGGAGGTCCACAATCTGCGCGAGCGCGTCTCGGAAGTCGGGAGCACGGTATGGGCGACCCTTGAGGTCACCATACAGAAAGACGGTGTTGAGGACCACATTAACGGTAGATAGTCGAAGGGGGATCACTTTTTACGAGTACGTGGCAACTTCAGATGTTGAGACACCTCGGCCAACGGCCGATGAGCTGTTTCCGGCTAGAAGCATATCAACACACAGCCGTTCAGAACGGCTTCCTCATTCTCTCCTGCTATCTGCTTCTGCTTCTGCTATCGTCTGCTTATGCTATCTACAGTTTATTTCTCGTATCAGCGCTGGTTTGTGTGTCTCGTCTCCTACTTGGTCTGTGTGTGCTGTTCCGCTGTCGAACCACTATGCATCACCAACTAGCCCAATCTGCAGTTCTCTACAGTTTAATTTTTGTATCAGCGCTGGTTTGTGTGTCGTCTCCTACTTGGTCTGTGTGTGCTGTTGCGCTGCCGAACCACCACTATGCGTCACCAACTAGCCCAATCTGCAGTTTTTCTGCAGTATATTTCTTGTATCAGCGCTGGTTTGTGTGTCTCGTCTCCTACTTGGTCTGTGTGTGCTGTTGCGCTGCCGAACCACCACTATGCATCACCAACTAGCCCAGTCTGCAGTTCTTGTACAGTTTATTTCCTGTATCAACGCTGGTTTGTGTGTCTCGTCTCCTACTTGGTCTGTGTGTGCTGTTGCGCTGTCGAACCACCACTATGTATCACCAACTAGCCCAATCTGCAGCTCTTCTACAGTTTATTTCTTGTATCAGCGCTGGTTTGTGTGTCTCGTCTCCTACTTGGTCTGTGTGTGCTGTTTCGCTGTCGAACCACCACTATGCATCACCAACTAGACTGCGTTACAGACTGCGTTAATTTCAAGGAAAGGAAAGGCGCCTTATTGCATCCCTGGGTCAATGGACACCTAAATCGCCCGTTCATGTACGTGTCGTCTGTGTCCATCTGCAAAAATCTGCTCTCCCACAATACTCCGTGCTTAGCAATGCTAAACCACCATCAGTGTCTTTAATGTTCTCGAAAGGCATGCGACTATACAGGGATATTTTGCGCCTATTCTGAACATCTTGTTAGGAATGTGTTCGGTATATTTTTGGATCCTCGTCAATGTTAGTATCTGGTTTTAACAAAACGCATGCCATCTTGGTCAACTGTTAGGGGCCCATTACGCTCATATTTTGTTTTTTTTGGGCGCTCGTTAGGGCATTGATGTATATTAGTAGCGGGGGTACAACTACTATAGTCCTCGATAAAGTCAGCAATAAAATTTAAAAAAAGGGTGTCAGGCAGTGAGACACGATCTTGCCAGTGCTGTTCACCGCCTGTTTACAGGAGGTATTCAGGCGCCTTGATTAAGAACATTTGTGGAGAAGTTCGTCAAGAGTGCACATGTTGACACAGTCGCTAACGTTACCTGCACTTTGCAGCTAAGAAATCCGGCACTTCATCGAGCCAAGTTCCCAGAATCAACAGTTCGCTGTAACCGGACACGGGGCAGATCTCAATCACCGTCCTGAAGGATCGCGGACCTATCGGTAGCTTCTGCGCCTGCGCGAACGGCTGACCAGCCACCTGGTTCGCCGTTAAATAGCCGCAACACATCGGATGACACCCTAGTTCGGCAGCAGTGCACATCTTGACGCAGTCGCAAACGTTTCCTGCACTTTCGAGGTCAGCTGAATCTTTCCAGACACTATCTGTGGTTTTTGTATGTTTTATAGTTAATGGTCTGCATACATTTTTTGTACAATCGTAAACCCTCTTATCACGAGAGTACTGTATTTCCGTTGGTGCTTTCAAGTGTACATTGTTTGTTTTATCTTTTTCGTCTCCTGCGGTAAACCATGCCTAGAGACCTTGAGAAATTGCGTGATGAATTAAGAAAACAATTTACGAAAGAGATTGCGGCACTGCTAAACATTCTTGGACGTGACTTGAGAAAGGAGCGGCGTGAAGTTTCACAAAGTATAGACTACTGTAGCAAGCAATACCATGACATGGTCATTGAGTGTGCTGCACTGAAGGAAGAGAACAAATCCTTAATGGGTGAAAATGTCGCATTGACCTCTGACCGCGATGCGCTAAAAAAAAACTAGTTGGACTACGAGCTAAGGCTCAACAGCTTAGAACAGTATTCCAGAAACCGAAACGTAGAGATCACCGGTCTGCCGGTAACCGAGAAGGCAAACCTTCCAGGGTTTTTTTAAAAGATCGGTGAAGTTTTTAAAGTACGTGTGACATCCGACAATATTGAAGTGTGCCACCGTGTGCCTACTATAAATTTGTCGTGCCAGATCATAGTGCTAAAGTTTCAGAAACGATCAAAACGAGATGCCTTCATTGAACAAAGCACAAAACAAAGAATTACCACAAATGATCTTGGCCACCCTGAAGAAAATAAAAATCCTGTATATATAAATGCGCATTTGTGCCCATCACTCAAGTAGCTGATCGGACTCACTGTTGCTCGTAAGAACGATAAGCAACGGAAGTCTGTGTGGACGAGGAACGACCGCATTTATGCTAAGAAGGATGTAACTTCGTTCAGTGGTCCGGATTGATTGCGTCAACGACCTGGAAGAGATAAACTGAAACTTCGTGCACCTACTGAGATTTCGTTTTTGATTAGGCATGGCGTCCCAGTTCTTTCTGCCTGCATATATCAACAGCCTTTTTGCAAAAAAAAACTAAAAATAACAATCTCTGTGCAGTAAAGAGCATAAAATAATCGCATTTCTTGGCTTGTTTGATTTCGAGTTTGATATAATCTTTTCTCACCGAGACCTGGTACCGATCTGATCATGAAGCCTTTATCATGCCGCAATATAACTAATACAAGCTAAAACGCCTAAATAAAAATCCTTTCGGCGTTCACTTTTTCCTGCCTTTACTAAATCTCGTGAAGATTTTGAAATGCTTTCTCCAAAGGCTGGTCAGAACATTTCTTTCTGTTTTGTACAGACCTCCATGTGGCAGCGTCCCTAACTTTCGTTTCTTGGCAATTTTTAACACGGATCACTGAAAACAGACCTTACTAAGTCCTTGGCGGCGACATCAACATAGACTTTTCTACACCCTCCGCTCAGCAGCGTCAAACAATTAACCTTCTAGGCTTTAACGGTTTCAATAATGCCATTATTGACCAAACGCGCCTGTCCACATCGACCTCAAGTTCAATAGATGCTTTCATCCCAAATTTTCATGAGAAGTCAATCGTGTCTGGCGTTATCTCTGGCCAGGTTAGTGGTGACCTACCAATTTTTTATTTCATAGATAGTCGTGCAACAAAGTCTCATACAGCTACTCAAGAAGAGCGACAGTTACTGAATAAGAACACTTTGAGAGACGTTCGATCTAGACTGGAGTCTTGTTTATGAGGTCAAAAATCCTGATAAAACATATGATCTACTTAGTGCTTCCTATGTCTAGTGCTTTACTAAACCAAGAAATGTTCGTAAGCAGAGGATTAACAAAGAATGTTTAAAGATTATAAAACACAAAAGCTGCCTTTATAACGGTTTCATTAAGAATAAAAACACAGATAACTTCCTGATATTTGAGGC
Source organism: Amblyomma americanum (assembly GCF_052857255.1). Taxonomy (NCBI): domain Eukaryota; kingdom Metazoa; phylum Arthropoda; class Arachnida; order Ixodida; family Ixodidae; genus Amblyomma; species Amblyomma americanum. Next base: position 16,480,905 of record NC_135501.1, read on the forward strand.
GTACAGAAACAAGGTGAAATCATTCCTTCGTGAGGCAAAGAAAGAATAGTTTCATAATCTATTCAACAAGGATGTTCTGAAGGAAAGTGATAAACTTTGGAAAGAACTTAATACCATTATTAATCTGTCCAAATCATAATTGAACTGAACGTCATGATAAATTATAAGAGGTTATCATGAAAAAAGCTGGCTGATTCTTTTAAGGATTTCTTTGCGTCTGTTGCGCACCCCGTTCATGACCCTACTTGCATAAGATATCATGGTTTGCCAAACTCATTTACTGCTTCCTTGCATAAACAGACCAAAACGAGATCATGAGATGCTTTAAGAGCCTCAAAAATAGCGAGTCAAAGGCCGTGAATGGTTTGCAGATGCAACCGTTAAAATATGTAATTAATGTCCTTTGTGCTATCTTGGACCATGTCTTTAACTGCTGTTTCATCCAGGGCACCTTTCCCAGTAGCATTCAAACTGCGAGGTTCATTGTAATTCATAAATCAGGGGATGCTAATAATTCATCCAACTACCGTCCAATATTTATACTCCCTTTATTCTTCAAATGTTTCGAAAAGCTATTACATACCAGGATTCTAAGTTTTTGCAAGAAGCATAAGCTGATCACACTCAGAGAGCACATATATAGGAAAATGCACTCCACTGAGACCGCTCTTCTACCACAGAAGGAGCTCTCTTTAGATTATTTTCAACACTAAAACTAACTCTAGGCATTTTTGTAGACTTTTCGAAAGCGTTCGGTCGTGCTAAACAGGAAACAATATTATAAAAACTAGACACATATGGTTTTCGGGGTGGTTTTTATAGTATAATTACATCATATGTAGAGGCCCGTTTTCAGAAGGTTGTAATTGATAACACTCTATCTGACCCCAAGTGTATCCGTGCCGCCGTGCTCCATAGGGTAGCATGCTCGTACCACTACGTTGTAATCTCTGCATTTATGATATTCTAAACATTGACCCTAAAAAAAGCTTTTGTTATCTATGCTCATGACACCAGCCATCTTTTCAAAGAGCCATTTGTATCGAGATTAGAATATGATGCTAGAGGTCCCTACTTTCTTTACACAACTGGTCCCTTCCTAACTGGGTGAATATCAATATAAGCAAAGCAAAAGCTGTGCTTTTTAGACCCCGCCATAAGTCTGTTTCTAAATTAACGTTATCGGTTCGTCATAAATACACATCTCCTCTTAAATTAAAAGCCTTGGGGTCACATTTCACAAGAACTTATCATGGGATATTCATGTTGATATTACAGCTGCCAACATTTCAATAGTAGTAGGTATCCTGTCAAAGTATCGGCATTATTTGCTACAATGCATAAAAAAACTTTTATACGACTCATTTTTCACCACTGTTGTAAATTATTGTTTTTTAGTCTGGGGTATAACCACTGTCTCCAATAGTACAAACCTTCATGTAATACAGAAAAAAGCAGTTCGTGCAATTAACAACATTTCAAATGATGCACACATTAAACCAATTCTACACTGTTCTGTTGCTTAAAAAGTGCACATCAAATAATATTCAAGGAATTGAAGCTCATATTTTTTCTGCGCAACGGCACACAGCCAAAGAAAGGGAGAAGGAAGAGAAGAAGGACGAACACAGCGCTGACTGGCAACTGTTTATTCAGAGATGCACACACAACTTAAATACTCTCAGACCAGCGCAGGCGCACACCGTTATAGGTGGAAAAAAGAAATATAGAAAAAAAGAATCTCATCACATCTTTATCGCAAAAACATTAAAAGGAACGCCTTTTCTGCATTATACAAAATGACCGAAGTATCGCTGACACATTCGGACCCAGCGCTTTGAATATAATATGCCTCTATAATTTCACGTGTTGTTTTTAACTTGCTTCTGCTCAGAATCCTCATTCCCGAAAACATCTGTGTGCAATCCTTGCAAGTTTCGCAGTGCTCGACAAGGTTAGCTAATTTTGTCGAGCTTGCTCACAATGTAAGAAAGATGGCAGGACGGTACAACGTCCAGGCCGTCTTTTCCGTACCGTGCAAGCTGTCGAAGATATGTGTCTTGAACAACAGGGCAAGACAGGCGACCTGCACTACGAGACACTGGGAACGGTACACACACTGCCGGACTGGGGTTGTATATCAGATACCTCTAACGTGCGGTATTGTGTACACAGGCCAGACGGGAAGGTGCTTTCATGTCAGGGCCACGGAGCACCTACTCAACGTAGATAGAAGGTCTGTAGGTAATCTAGCAGACCACTGCAACGAGCCTCGCCACAAGTGTAAGCCTATATAAGAGGATACAAGGTTCTTAGCAACATCAATAAACAAAACAGAAAGGGAGGTCATTGAGGCCTACTTTATTGCTAAGGCAGGGGACAGTTGCGCAAGCACTCCCTCAATTTCACTGGACGAGAAAGAAATGCGCTTCCTTGACCATGCCTAAAGATTCCTGATTTTGCATGTTCGCCTGCCACTTCCCGTTTGCTCATGAAGTTGTCTTAAGTTAGCCGGTGCGCATTCTTCTCCTCAGGCCTTTGGTGCGGCTCATAAGATGTAATCGTCCAAATTGTGTTTTACATGTAGACCGTTTTTTACATCTTACCGTCTTAGCGTTGACAAGTTTTATTTTGCCTGATTTTCGGTTGTATTCGCTTGTTTTTAGCTTTTTGTGGCATCCATAGGGTTGTAGGACGTTTTATCTGGTTTTAGATTTCTGACTCTGCTTTTTCTTCGCTTGTCCGGGCACTTTTAGGCTCGCTCGTTGTTGCTGTTAAAGTGTTCGTGACACCGCTCTTTGGGCACAATGTTGTTTTGCACGTGTGTTTTCTTTGTTTTTTTTTCTGGTTAAAGTGCTTTTTGATATGTCCACTTCATAAAGTTTCACACCCTTTTTCATTTTTTTCTTTTTTTTTGGGGGGGGGGGCGGGTTACTTCCTGCTCATACATGGGTTGGCTGCCCTTTGATGACTATGGATTAGGTTATAATCTTTGTCCCCCTGACTGTTACGGGGTTTTTCGCTTATATCGTTCTGGGTTTTCCTCGAAAATAAAGAGCTGTTAGTCAGCGCCCGTCCTGTCGTCAGTGTTTTTCTTCTCGTGCCCCCGTCTGTTTCCGCGCTGGTCATTTCGAATCATGTCCCACCAACTCGCCCAATCGGCAATTTAGATAAAAACTGATTGATTAATAATGCAGAATTCCTTAGTAATATTGGATTCGCTGATGACATTGCCTTGCTAAGTCACCCAGGAGATGATCTGAAAAGCATGGCAAAACGGTGGGTCTAAAATTAATTTCCAAAAATCGAAGTAATGTTCTACGGTGTCGGAAGGAAACAGCTTAGTAAGGTGTGGGGGCGGGCTAGTTGGCAATGCATTGTAAGACGAAAAGAGCGAAAAAAAAAACACACGGACGCAAAGAAAGACGAAGGACAAGCACTAACTTAATTACAACTGACGTTTATGGCGTGCAAGGCGTGCACCTTCCGGAGTTCGTACGTCGGACACTTTCTCAGGGACCAGAGTTTGCTGTGCAGCCTAAGGAATCTCGACCAGAGCCACTTTCCATAGTGAGGCAAGTTTCCAAGCTAGCGCCGGACAACGAACGGTACCGATGTATTTCGGAGGGCGTGGACGTACTAATGCGCGGCAAAGTTTCATCTGTCAGTTTGCCTTTGAAGCGTGTCGAGCGCTATTTAAAGGAACAGAATCTGTGTGTTCTAGCAGCACGCAAGGACGGGGGATTCGCTTTGATTCCTAGCGTTTTGTTAAAAGAAAAGGCTAGGCACACGATTGAGGCGTCTTTCAAGCCGTTTTTGAATACCGGACTTTCAAAGATAAAAGGCCAAGCAAAAAGGTTGTGCAATACGTTTGAGCTAACGAGACTCGAAAAACAAATTTAGAAAAGAAAGGCCAATTGCCTCAAACTTTTTTCCTCCGCAAAAACGCACAAAGTTGACTGGCCCTTGCGCGCTATTGTCACGGAGCGGGGCACGTGGCAAAAGGCGATTGCCTCCTTTTTGCAGGTGGGGCTGAACCTCCTAAACGTTGACGATCATTTTATGATAAGGAATTCGCAAAGTGTCATTCAGTTTTTACGTAGCCAGTGTGGGATGTACTAGAAAGTTTTTTCTATTGACATAAAACACCTGTTTTATTCTCTACCGCACGAAGGCCTACTGCAGTCTCTCGAGGAGTGCATTGTTAAGTTTGGGGCTTTCAGATTTCAAAAACTCAGCTGGTGTGAATGTAGGCGGGTTCCTGGAAATGCTTTATACGTATCTACAGTTTCACGGCTGTAACATGGTGTGTTGACGTTTTCATACAAAAAGAAGGAATTTGCATATGGTCGAGCATCGCTCCTGTTTTGAGTAATATATTTTTAGCGCAACTTGACAGGGCCTTGCCCGACTCCCTTACTGACTCAAAAGTGTTACGAACCTTTCGGTACGTAGATGACTTTTTAGTAATTTTAAATGTGAACGATCCCGGCTTTGGATAGGAAGTAGCACGCACGTTAGCCATTTTTGAGGCTGGCCTAAAGCCGCTTGTTTTAACCCACGAGGTTTCCGATGGGTCGTCCCTTAGGTTCTTGGACCTCAATCTGGTTTGTTCAGATTCGCGTGTGTGCTGGGTATACGAGCCGCGAGGTAAGAAAGCGCTGCTATTTTCTGCTTAGGCGGACACGAAGCTTGTAAAACGAGGCATTGTGAAAAGCTGCCCTGCCTGTCTAATGCCGTAGAGAAGTCCTGCATCCACTTAGTTGGAGACAGTTTCTGGAGGCAAATTGATCGCCTAAGGGCGAGCGGCTATCCCCCCATCTACTTTGTGCTGTGGCGGAGGGCATCCTCAAGAAGCAAAAGGATGACAGTGGCAAAGTGGCAAAAGAAAAACCAGATAAAGAGAGTGTCGTCTTGCCGTATATCCACACTTTGTCCCACAATCTCAAGAAGAATGCCCGGAGAATGAACATCAACGTGGTGCTTTCAGCACCCGAAAAACTAAGCAGGCTCTGTAGGCTGACGAACCCATCGGGAGAACAAGATTCGGGCTGCAGGGTACGACATGCCAACAGGTATGTTAATTGTACTGAAGGCATCGTTTATAAGATACCACTGACATGCGGCCGTTTTCACGTCAGTCAGAGTGGACGATGCGTGAACGAGCGTTTCCGAGAACATGCCAAGAATGTGAAACAAATGCGGGAAAATTCGGCAATTCACTGCCGTGACTGTGAATGTGAGGGTGGCGGCCATTGTGCTCCGGACTTCCCACAATCTGTACTTATTGTCCGGCATCCTTCGCAAATCACAAGGGAGATATTAGAGGCGCTAGAGATTGATAGGACGTGCAGTGGTTGCGTAAGCACGCCATCAATCGGCCTTTCAAAAAAGGAGATGATGTATCTGAGCGAGTGTGAGTGACATGACTTTTTGTATCTGCTGCCATTGTTAGTTTCTGTCTTCCCCCCTTTCATGTGCCTATATATATTTTGATGTTTCCAATAAACGTCAGTTGGAAGTTAGCGCTTGTCCTTCGTCTTTCTTTGCGTCCGTGTGTTTTTTTCGCGCTTTTCTTCTTACAAGGAAACAGCAGTTCACACTTGCAAGCGAGGCGCTGGAAATGGTACAGGAATACATCTACTTTGGGGCAGGCAGTGACCACAGATCTGGATCACGAGAGTGAAATAAGTAGAAGAATAAGAATGGGATGGAACGCATTTGGCAGGTTCTCTCAAAGCATGAATGTCACTTTACCAATGTCTCTCCAGAGAAAAGTATATAACAGCTGTATCTTACCGGTACATATCTAAAGGGCAGAAATGTGGAGGCTAACCAAAAGGGTTCAGCTTAAGTTGAAGAGAGAGCAGCAAGCTATGGAATGTAAAATGTCAGCGGTAATGTTAAGCGACGGAAAGTAGCTCTAGAGAATGGGTCAAAGGTAAAGCACCGGTTAACGACATTCTGGTGGAAATTATTAGGAAGAAATGGGCTTGGGCAGGGCATGATAACTGATGGTGCTTAACTGTTAAACTTAAGTTAAAGACAGCGCAGCGAGCTATGGAAAGAAAAATAACAGGTGTAACGTTAAGAGACAGGAAGGAGGCAGAGTAGGTCAGCAATCAAACAACGGTTAAAGACATCCTAGTCGAAATCAAGAGCTGGAAATGGGCTTGGGCAAGGCATGTAATGCAAAGTCAAGGAAACCGCTCATCCGTAAGGGCACCGGAGTGGACTCCAAGAGAAGGCAAGCGTAGCAGTGAGCGGCAGAAGGTTAGGTGGGCGGATGAGAATTGGAAGTTTGAGGGGGTAAGGATGGCCGTAGCTGGCAAAGGACAGAGTTAATTGGAGAGACGTACGTAGGAGAAGCTTTTCCCTTGCAGTGAGTTCAGTCAGGCTGATGATGATGATGATGATGATGTGACTGTTGCTGCGCTTTCAATGCTTAAATTTTATTTCTATATGATGCACTTATAAGCACGTGTTTCTTTCCTTTTCTCTGTCTTTCTTTGCTTCCTTCCTTCTATATTTCTTACTTTCTTTATTGATTGATTGGTTGATTTCTATTACAAGCAACGCAGGGAGATCAGATAAAACCTGCTGAGAGGTCCTCGGCCTGCTTTACATGCAGCAGCTCTGATAAAAATAGCATAGAAAATATAATGAACCAGGACGTTCTGGCGGGCTAGTTGGTTCATGATGAAAAGAAAGGGTATAAACTGCGCGAACAAGACGGAACGAGAGGCAAATCTGTCGATTTGTGTGCCTCTCGTCCTGTCTTGTTCGCGCAGTTTATACCTTTTCTGTTCATAGAAAATATAATGTGGGACTCTTAAAAACAAGTTCAACGTCGAAGCAATGATACCATTAGCGAAAACTAGCACGTTTGTATTATATGGCGAGATATTTATAATGTATTTTAAACATGTTTGTGCATTCATGAATGCACTAAAAATATGCCGGAAAAAGGTTCCGTAAATTTTATGCTTGATATTCGAAATATAACCTCAAAATTTTCCAAAAATACCTCATTAAAGCATGCTTCGAGAATGTTTCAAATATGTGAAAAATTATTCATGCGGTTTTTTCATTTTGTCAATGTATTAAAAGTGTGCTTTCGTAAATATGAAATAATTCGCCTGAAGTATACTTCTCTTAGAGCATGTTTCGACCATGTTTCAAACATGTGAAAAGATATGCATGCGGTTTTAGAATCTTGTCAATGTTTTAAATGTGAACTTTCTTAAATATGAAATTAATTCGTCCAAAGTGAACCTGAATTCTAACGAATGAGCTGTCCGCGTAAATGTACTTGCAGCGCACTTCAAGCTTCCATTGAACAGTTGGTGCCCGAAATCCCGTTTCGGGAAATGACATGATGGAAATGTATTTAAACTGTGCTTTCGTAAATACGAAATTAATTCGTGCATTGTATACTTCAATTCTAACAAATGAGTAGTCAGCGTCAGCATATTTGCAGCACACTTCAAGCTGCCGTAGAACAACCTTGTGCTCGAAATCACGTTTACGGGAACAGTCAAAACTCTCACTTTTCTGTCGTCCATTCGTTTATGGTCTAGCAGGAAGGCAATAACCACTAACTTAAATGACGTGTGAACAGCGTGATAGCATTATGCCTGCATGGGCGCCATGTGCACCTCCAGTCCCGAATATACCAGCCAAAAAGACCCCGACTGGCAAGGCCGACCGGCTCCCATAGACGCCCATGTATTTGTTGGTTGACAGTTCGACTCCTGAGCGCTGCCTCACGCAAGTTATGACTAGCAATTCGGTTCTAGATAGACTGAAGATTCGAAAGCGGCCACTCCGACACTTGTGAAACAATTTGGGGGCCTACAGTCTTGCGAAAATAGCGCCTCACCGGGCAAGATGTGTCTCCTTTCGCGGGGGTATATATAAGCCAAGCCAAGCATGACACTTGTCGGAGCAGTTCCTGCTTGCTGGTGTCACTTTCCGTATATCGACATGTCCTGTATGGCGATATTTTTCCCGTTCACGTCCCGTCACGTGACCTTGCATTATCATAGACTTCTTGTTGACAGCACGCTTGTAGCCAGTTAATTCATTACTTCTGCTTTCGACAAGATTGACCATTACCATCCGGTGAATCAGACTAGCGCACCTTTTTTATGCCGAAGTGAACATATCTTACTGTATTAATTGTATATTTCAAGTATACATTTAGATCAATGTAATGTATTTAATGTATATTTTTGTATTTTAATGTGTAATAAATATTGTCACGAAGTGGTGACTGCACTCCGGAGAGCAGAACGGCTGCGAAAATGGTGTCTAAACAAAACTCTTTATTTGAGATGACGTGTGCCCAGAACGGACTGAATCACTTGGCGGCGGCGAAACGACAATCGTGCTCGGCGGTCGTCGATCTGAATGCCCACCGCTGTCGGCCGTGCTCAATTTAAAGCTGATAGAGAACTTTCGATATAAAGCGTGCAATGTTACTAGAACATTCCGGAACAACGTGGAGTCAGCTCTGCCTGGCTGCGATCAATCGAAATAAATCTGGTCACGTCTTGCATCGCAAAAAAAGAGATAAAGTGGCGTGGCGGCAGCTTTGAAGAATGAACAAACACTGCAAAGATTCGCGGCAATATACTAAGCAGACAGAAATCGTATTTTTGATGCATTTGCAAGAATGGTCAAAATACTACTCCCAGCATACTTAGAAAGCATTCGTATTGCAATATAAACACAGGGAGAAACATGCTAATTTAATATGAAATTATTACAATGTGTTCGAAACGCAAATTTAGCCGCAGGCTTTCTTCGCTAAGGGTAACTTCAGTACACAAGCAGTGATCATGAGATGTGCAGAAGCAGTTCGTGAGATTGGCATGTGAGATGTCCATGAGACGTGCCTTACTTCGAAGATAACGAAACATATGGCTACGAACCCATCAAACGGCAACGGCATGGACGGTGTTGTGTGTGTTTTGGCGCTTCTTGCTGGCGGGATCCATCGCGGCCGTCATGTGTCTTCTGTTCATTCTGTGCCTTGTGCTTGTGCCTTGTGTTGTATAGTTGTACGTGGCTCACGGCGTACTGCCCCGTAACATCTTGGTAGATGTGCGAGGTCGTACGGAGGTGGGGCATGAGTTATATAAGAGATTATGAAATAAAATATCTTACATTTTGTCGTTATTATTCAGTGCAAAAAAGTTGGAAAGCCTTAAATTCTGAAAGGTTAATATTAATAATATCAATGACTATTTCATTTACGGAATTTATTAACCTTGGAAGATTGTTCGCAAGAATTTGTTAGCTGTCATTTGTCCTTTTTCTTAAAACATTGCACATTTCCGCATGACGTGTACTGCAGGCGGCAACGCTGTGTTGTAAACAGGCGATTTCTACTAACGTAAAGTACGTTTCTTTGGACTGAAGTAAAACTCTCATATAAGCCTGTATGTTTTAGTAAAACGATCTTTTCCCAAGTAGGTTGCTTAGTTTAGGGTAGGATTCCACCGGTTATTTGTGCTGACGCGCTCGTACATCGCGAGCCAGTCCTCCACGTCAACTCCGTCTGTTCCGCAGATCGTCCCGGGGTCGCGTGGTTGCGCAGTGATGACCGTGTGGTTGGCAGGTTCCGGTGCATCATCCACTTCGAGTGGCAGAGTGGCACAACTTGAAAGAAGGAGTCCGCTGCGGAGTTCCGTCTGGGCTGTTGAGGCACACAGCAGCTCCACCAATAATGTAACGGGTAGAAATGTATACTTACAGAAGGTTATTAACGTATACAGAAAGAGAGAGCAGAGGAGCCATAGAATACAGGCTAGCGCCCGAATACACTTCGTCCTCCTCGTCGGCCACACACACGAACACCAAGCTTCGTCTTCATCTTTGTTCAAGACTACGGCCTAACAATGTTTAAACACGCAATTATTAGTTGCAAGTATCCAATAAATTTGAAGATAGCAAAAGTTGTGCCAGTCTACAAGACTGGTGATCCCAATGACCTCGACAGCTACAGACCCATATATGTCCTTAGTGTACAAAATTAGGTTTTAGAAAAAAAAGCGCTAGAATTGCATAGTTTTTGCTCGTTAATAACGTAATTTCTGCGGAGCAGCATGGCTTTGCTTAAGCTAAATCAAAAACTACTACCGTTGTAACAATTTCGCTTCTAATCAACACTGCTCTTCACAAAAACCAGCTAGAAATAGTAATAATCCTCCGCATAAAAGAGGCGTTTGAATGTGTCTGTCACTGCGAGTTCGTGACAAAATTAAAAACATGTGGCCTTAATAATAATGTTCTCCAGTTCCTCGCTAGATACCCCTCAGACAGAAAACAAAAAGTAGTTGTGAACAACACACATTCCGCATTATTACCCACTACTTGCGGGGTTCCGCAAGGGTATGCATTGAGCCCGGTTTTGTTTTCTATCTTCGCTAATGACCTTCCGCAAGCCGTTTGATTTTAAAAGGTGCAAATATAAGCGGATGACACTTCTGTTTTGTTCGCAGCGGAATCGCTCTTGGTCCTGCAAAGCATGATAACATCTTAACTGTCTAAAATTTCCTCTTGGGTTTCTGTAAATAAATTAACAATAAATGTAGATAAAACTAAATATGTAGTATTCCACTTTAGAAGAAACGTTGAAAATTGCACGATTAACATATCTGTAAATAAAGCGTAGGATTCAGCAGGTGTCTTATTCGAAATACCTCGGCGTCATCTTTGACTAACACCTGCCCTGGCAAGAACACATCGAAAAGGTGTGCAAAAGGATAGCTTTCAGCTCCTACGCACTTATTAAGTCAAAGCAGTATTTTCCGCACAGGTACTCCGTTCCTTGCACTTTGCACTATTTCACTGTAACATCAGCTACTTCTGCGAATCGTGAGGCCATACATACAAAACCTATTTAGTTCCCATACAGAGGCTACAGAAGAGAGCATTACAGGTAATTGGCCATGCTTCGTCACACAATAGATGCAGTTGTCTATATAAGTAGCATTGCATATTTTCATTTGAATTCATGCTTAATTGCATGCTATGTGTATTGGTGAATATTATTATGAGTACTAATGCTCCCCTAACACTAAGTTTTCAATTACTGCCATGCCGTAACACAAGACATGCATTAAATAGAAATTTCAATGTGCCTGTTGCAATGTATACGGAGAACGCTTAGTTCAATTTTCCAGGTCAAAAGTCTGGAATACAGTGCCTAATGATGTGAAGCTTGCAAATAAGTTTGAGCTGTGCTACAAGTTTTTCTTTATTAGCAACTAGGAAGGGCCCTGACCTACACATTTTTTAAACAGTTTGATGATCTTTGTGAAGTTTTCTTCCTTGTTCCTTCTGATTGTTTTTTATTTTTGAATTGTTACTTCAAGTGTGTGTTTTGTTTGAAGAGTTTTTTTCCTTTTGCGTGTTCCTTTTTATTTTACCTTTTATTTTTTGCCCATAAAGCTGCCTGGTGCATTTTATTTTCTCTTGCCCTGGACCGTTTCACTAGCCGGACGGCTGTCGGTACAAATAGCTTTGTTTATGTGATACCGTGCGATTTAAAAATAAAGAATGGTTTGACTTTGACATACCTGTTTAAAAGAGAACCACGTAGTGAAGAGAAAACTCAAGACACGGAGTACCGCGGCACTCACAATTTTTTCACCAATGCATGAGAAATATAAATGCTCCGCTGCGCATGCGCACAGAATAGAAAGGGAAAGAAAGACGCGTGCCAACGACCACTTGGACCATTTTAACGTCGTGTGATTCATGCTATCTTACGACAGAGAAAGGGTCGTATTCCGATTTTTACAAGTGAATCGAAGTATCACTTACGCAGTTATCTCCCCTTTTTATAAGGTATGCTTCCAGTAGTTCACGTGCGGTTTGATCTTTGCTTTTGCCTTGCACTGTCAAAATGCGAAATGATGCGAACATTCATTGCAAGATCTACAATGATCAACAATGCTCATATGTTCAAATTAAATCAAATCAAATCTTTATTTTCTCTCTCAAGGAAAAAGAGGGGGTGGCGGGTAAAAGCCGCATGATTGCGGCTTGACGAAGCCCACTCATGTACAATTCGGCAGAAGTTTTAAAAAAACACATTTAGCTTCAAAAAGTTACAAACAGATTTCGTTAAATACACTTCAGCTTAAACACAATGCCTATAAAATAACCTTTCAACACCATTCAGAAAAAGAATCTGCCGCAGTACAGAGCACTTCATGGCAGTCAAGAACACACGATACAATAAAATAAGCAACAAGTAACAAACATCAAGAACGTCATAAAATACTAACACAAGCATACAAAATTTATCAGGCGTTATTATCAAAATTTCATCCGTGCTCCCTTAAGCGGTCGTTGACGGATCTGCCAGTCTGGCCAACATAGTGTTTTCCGCACGACAGTGGAACCTCGTACATCACTCCTGATTGGAGGAGAATTTGTAGTTTCACCGAAAAGTCTTTTCCGGGAGAAAGCACGTCACACAGTGCCAAAAAATTTCACCCTTAAAAAAAGCCGTCCCCCAATTTCAAAACAGAAATTAGCAAGCTTGTGCAAAACGACGTTGAGAATGACACGTGGTTAAGCAAACAATCAGTATTAAAGGCAATGCGTAGGACCGGTTTTTAAAGCCAACATACATAAACCAAATGTACCGTATCGGTCTATTGTTAGTGCTAATGGCACATAGCAGTTGCTTGTAAGTCGGTTTCTGCAAAGATCTTTGCAAGATCTGCTCATTAATGACCCTTTTCTAATAAAGAATTTCAGAGAAATAGTTGATTTCCTGAATACCAGCTGCAACATTGGCTTCGCGTTCTCAGTGGATGTGGAGGATTTATTTTATTCTATACCTCACCAACAGCTGTTCGCGTCACTGAAACAGTGCATTGGCTAAAGCCGCATCGTTCCTTTCCAGAATTTAGCAGATATGTCTGTTGACAGTTTTTAAGTCTTTTAGAATTTTACCTCCAAGGAATTATCGTTTTTTACAATCAGCACTATTTACAAACCAAAGGAATAGGTATTGAGTCCTGCGTTGCCTCTATTTTTGGCTATATTTTTTTAGCCAGCAATGACCATATTTTAGCATCTATTTAACCACGACGAACTCACAAAAGTGTACCGATATAAAAGAACGGCACATTGGGCGAGTTGGAAATGCTCCATAATGTTAAAACAGCGCTAAGCAACAAGGACAAAGAAAGAAGGGAACACACACAAAGGCGCTGTTCAGCGCCTTTGTGTGTGTTCTCTTCTTTCTTCGTCCTTGTTGCTTAGCGCTCTTTTAACATTATGTAACGATATGTTGATGATTTTTTTCTCTTGTTGGACAAGCAGAGCCCTTTGCCCTACTGCGCTATTTAGTTGAGGGTTCGACGGAAACCCGTCTGGCGAGGGAAATTCAGCATATCCTTTTAAACGAACACTCGCCAAAGTCATAAAGGAAAAAAATAACCGTAAGAGAATTGACGTTTCGGCACCACTACGGGTGCCTTGTTCACAATGGGATGAAAAACGAGACGGGCTGCTGCTTATGTAGGGAAAACGTTGCGTATCGTGCGGATGTATATCTCGGGTAGATTGCCCTGCGTCCTGTTAATCGCTTGGCTTGTCATTTGTATGTGGAGGGATTCCTTGAGCAGACAAGTAGATAATGATTTTTCTTTCTCAAGTATGCGCGTGGAATCCCAGTCAATCAAGTGGCCCGTGTTTTGCTGGTGTTCGGCGAGAGCGTTAGAAGTCACTTTTTTGTTTTTGACGTCACGCTGGTGTTCTTTGAATCGTCTCCTGAAGTCCCCTGTTTCGCCTATATAGGCTGCACCGCATTCTTTGCAAGGAATTTTGTAAACTACCCCAGGGTAACTGGTCTTTTCAAGCGGGTCCTTTGCTCGTACCAAATGGTTTCTGAGCTTGCTGGATGGGACATGGGCAACTTGGATGTCGTAGTCAGCCAGTATCCGGCATAACGTCTCACTGACCCCAGGGGCATATGGGATGGCTGCACGTTTTTTCTTATTGGCTGCTTTTGCTTCGGCTTGAGGGGCCGCAGCGTGTCGTTCTTGTGATTGTAGCACTTGACGCGGGTATCCGTTCTTTGAAAGCTCCTTTCTTATGCGGCGGACTTCACGAGTTCTTTTGCATGGGCTTGAACAAACCTTGAAGGCACGATTGTAAAGCGCCGCGGCAACGGAGCGTTTCTGCCCTATTGGGTGCGCAGAATGAAAATTCAGGTACTCCCCTGTGTGGGTAGGCTTCCTGTACACGCTCGTCGTGATGCCGTTTGCTGTTCGTTCGATGAGGACGTCGAGGAAAGGGAGGCGCCCATTGCTCTCTTCTTCCATCGTGAACTGGACGCTCTCTTGAAATGAGTTCAGGTGCCGTAGAAATTTTTCCGCATCCTGTCGTCGGATGATGCAGAAACAGTCGTCGACGTACCGCAGGAAAAACCTAGTTGGCGGGTCGAACGATGCAAGCGCACGACTCTCTATCGTTTCTAGGGCCAGGTTGGAGCAGACTACGGAAATAGAGGCTCCCATTGCTGTGCCGAAGATCTGCTTGTACATCGTCTTGTTGAACACAAAGTATGTGTTTGACAAGCAGAATTTTAGGAGCCGGCACAAGTCGTCGGTCTCTACGGGCGTACGTTCTGTCAGAGACAAGTCGCTCTTCAGGGCATTCCTGCAACACTCGACTGCGAAGTCCACCGGCACACAAGTAAACATGGACCTCACGTCGAACAACACCATAATGTGATCATTGCCAAAAGTCGCAGTCTTCAGTTTGTCAATGAAATGTGCCGAGTCTTTGACGTGCGTAGGCGTGTTTCCTGCCAAAGGCGCCAGTATCCGGTGGAGGTATCCCGACAACTTGTTCAGTGGTGACCGTGTGAAGTCAACAATCGGGCGAAGTGGTACCTCCTTGTGTATCTTGGGCACCCCGTATATAGCTGGCGCCGAGCCGTTGTGACAAAGCAGGCGATTGTAAAGATATCCTTTGTCGGGGGGGACGAACTTGAAAACATCACTAAGAAGTTTTTGCAGCTCGGACTCGATTTTCTTTGTAGGGTCTCGCGCCAGCTTGGCGTACGTCGTTGTGTCCTCCAGAAGGGCGTACATTTTTCGCACATAGTCGGTGCGGTCTAAAACGACAGTGGCGTTACCCTTGTCAGCAGGCAAGATGACGATGTCTTTGTTCTTCTGCAGCCTGGTCAATGCTGTTTGCTCTGCGGGTGTGATAGTGCGAGTCTTGCTTTTAGCAAGCTTAGAAAGAGCTCCAATGGCCCTTGAGCGTGCTTCGCTTTGTAAGCTGGGGGCGACCTTGCGTATAGCCTCTTCAACAGCGCAGGTCATGTTAACAGCATTTGGAGGAGCGCCAGTATTGAAGTTGAGGCCTCGGAGAAGTAGGCTGCGTTCATGCGGATCAAGCGTGTGCGAAGACAGGTTGCATATACTCGCTGTCACCCCGGCCTCAGGCGGACTGGCCAACAGCTGCTTGAACTTGGCATTTTGTGCCATATGTTTCAATTCTTGATTCTTGGCGCCCTCGCTGTTGGAATGCAGAAGAACATCAAAGAAGTCCGCGGGAATGAGCTTTTCCAGGAACTGTTGGGCGCAATAAATGTCATTCTCCAGGCGTTTGATTGTGCATTTTGTCTCGAGGATCCTTGCCTGAAGTAGTCGCTTTTCAGCTTGAGCTATGGTTTGTCTTCCAGTTGGCGTACGCACGAGGATCGGTAGCCGCAGAGACTTGGGGATCAATCCATGTGATTTGCAACGAAAATTGAACTGGAGGTGGCTTTGGAACGAAGTCAGCCTTGTCTTGAGGTTGACTAATTGTCGAATCTTGGTAACAGCAGGCGGCCCATGTTTCTTGCGAAGAGCAACATAGTTGAGGGTTCGACGGAAACCCGTCTGGCGAGGGAAATTCAGCATATCCTTTTAAACGAACACTCGCCAAAGTCATAAAGGAAAAAAATAACCCTAAGAGAATTGACGTTTCGGCACCACTAGGGGTGCCTTGTTCAGAATGGGATGAAAAACGAGACGGGCTGCTGCTTATGTAGGGAAAACGTTGCGTATCGTGCGGATGTACATCTCGGATAGATTGCCCTGCGTCCTGTTAATCGCTTGGCTGGTCGTTTGTATGTGAAGGGATTCCTTGAGAAGACGAGTAGATAATGATTTTTCTTTCTCAAGTATGCGCGTGGAATCCCAGTCAATCATGTGGCCCGTGTTTTGCTGGTGTTCGGCGAGAGCGTTAGAAGTCACTTTTTTGTTTTTAACGTCTTGTTACCAAGATTCGACAATTCGTCAACCTCAACACAAGGCTGACTTCGTTCTAAAGTCACCTCCAGTTCAATCTTCGTTGCAAATCACATGGATTGATCCCCAAGTCTCTGCGGCTACCGATCCTCGTGCGTACGCCAACTGGAAGACAAATCATTGCTCAAGCTAAAAAGCGACTACTGCAGGTAAGGATCCTCGAGACAAAATGCACAATCAAACGCCTGGAGAATGACATTTATTGCGCCCAACAGTTCCTGGAAAAGCTCATTCCCGCGGACTTCTTTGATGTTCTTCTGCTTTCCAACAGCGAGGGCGCCAAGAATCAAGAATTGAAACATATGGCACAAAATGCCAAGTTCAAGCAGCTGTTGGCCAGTCCGCCTGAGGCCGGGGTAACAGCGAGTATATGCAACCTGTCTTCGCACACGCTTGATCCGCATGAACGCAGCCTACTTCTCCGAGGCCTCAACTTCAATACTGGCGCTCCTCCAAATGCTGTTAACATGACCTGCGCTGTTGAAGAGGTTATACGCAAGGTCGCCCCCAGCTTACAAAGCGAAGCACGCTCAAGGGCCATTGGAGCTCTTTCTAAGCTTGCTAAAAGCAAGACTCGCACTATCACACCCGCAGAGCAAACAGCATTGACCAGGCTGCAGAAGAACAAAGACATCGTCATCTTGCCTGCTGACAAGGGTAACGCCACTGTCCTTTTAGACCGCACCGATTATGTGCGAAAAATGTACGCCCTTCTGGAGGACACAACGACGTACGCCAAGCTGGCGCGAGACCCTACAAAGAAAATTGAGTCCGAGCTGCAAAAACTTCTTAGTGATGTTTTCAAGTTCGTCCCCCCCGACAAAGGCTATCTTTACAATCGCCTGCTTTGTCACAACGGCTCGGCGCCAGCTATATACGGGGTGCCCAAGATACACAAGAAGGAGGTACCACTTCGCCCGATTGTTGGCTTCACACGGTCACCACTGAACAAGTTGTCGGGATACCTCCACCGGATACTGGCGCCTTTGGCAGGAAACACGCCTACGCACGTCAAAGACTCGGCACATTTCATTGACAAACTGAAGACTGCGACTTTTGGCAATGATCACATTATGGTGTTGTTCGACGTGAGGTCCATGTTTACTTGTGTGCCGGTGGACTTCGCAGTCGAGTGTTGCAGGAATGCCCTGAAGAGCGACTTGTCTCTGACAGAACGTACGCCCGTAGAGACCGACGACTTGTGCCGGCTCCTAAAATTCTGCTTGTCAAACACATACTTTGTGTTCAACAAGACGATGTACAAGCAGATCTTCGGCACAGCAATGGGAGCCTCTATTTCCGTAGTCTGCTCCAACCTGGCCCTAGAAACGATAGAGAGTCGTGCGCTTGCATCGTTCGACCCGCCACCTAGGTTTTTCCTGCGGTACGTCGACGACTGTTTCTGCATCATCCGACGACAGGATGCGGAAAAATTTCTACGGCACCTGAACTCATTTCAAGAGAGCGTTCAGTTCACGATGGAAGAAGAGAGCAATGGGCGCCTCCCTTTCCTCGACGTCCTCATCGAACGAACAGCAAACGGCATCACGACGAGCGTGTACAGGAAGCCTACCCACACAGGGGAGTACCTGAATTTTCATTCTGCGCACCCAATAGGGCAGAAACGCTCCGTTGCCGCGGCGCTTTACAATCGTGCCTTCAAGGTTTGTTCAAGCCCATGCAAAAGAACTCGTGAAGTCCGCCGCATAAGAAAGGAGCTTTCAAAGAACGGATACCCGCGTCAAGTGCTACAATCACAAGAACGACACGCTGCGGCCCCTCAAGCCGAAGCAAAAGCAACCAATAAGAAAAAACGTGCAGCCATCCCATATGCCCCTGGGGTCAGTGAGACGTTATGCCGGATACTGGCTGACTACGACATCCAAGTTGCCCATGTCCCATCCAGCAAGCTCAGAAACCATTTGGTACGAGCAAAGGACCCGCTTGAAAAGACCAGTTACCCTGGGGTAGTTTACAAAATTCCTTGCAAAGAATGCGGTGCAGCCTATATAGGCGAAACAGGGGACTTCAGGAGACGATTCAAAGAACACCAGCGTGACGTCAAAAACAAAAAAGTGACTTCTAACGCTCTCGCCGAACACCAGCAAAACACGGGCCACTTGATTGACTGGGATTCCACGCGCATACTTGAGAAAGAAAAATCATTATCTACTTGTCTGCTCAAGGAATCCCTCCACATACAAATGACAAGCCAAGCGATTAACAGGACGCAGGGCAATCTACCCGAGATATACATCCGCACGATACGCAAAGTTTTCCCTACATAAGCAGCAGCCCGTCTCGTTTTTCATCCCATTGTGAACAAGGCACCCGTAGTGGTGCCGAAACGTCAATTCTCGTACGGTTATTTTTTTCCTTTATGACTTTGGCGAGTGTTCGTTTAAAAGGATATGCTACTGCGCTATTGTTAACAAATTTTTAGGCACTTTTTAACCTTATCTTGCGAAATACCAAATCAAAATCATCTTCAGTTTTTAGATATACGTCTCCAATCTGGTGGGAACCACGGGTGGAATAACAACTATTGCGTTATTATTCAGCAGAATAAAAAATAATTAGTAAAGTTCTGCCTCGAATCTGCACAAGATAAATTGTGCGAACATGAAATGGAGGCCAGTCTTGATAGACAATTGTCAAGATATTAGGATTCAGGCTACCTCGGTAGGTCCACACGACTGTTGCCGAGACCCCCCCTGAAGAAGGTAAAGAAGAGTCTACGACCCTGAAGACGAGGAAACATGAGCGGACCTTGCGACTGGAAGTTGCTCTCCACCTGTACAAAGTTTCGCATAATTTGAAGAATGTAGCGAACAGGTTTGGGGTGCCGCTCGTTTTTTTCGGCTCCACTAAAGCCTGGCTAACTACGCCGTCGTACATCTGGCAAGGAGACCATCAAAGCTGAATGCAGAAAAAAGCACGCCAAGCCCTATGTAAAGAGCAAATCAGGAGTGCTGTACGGGATTCCACTGGGGTGCGGAAAATCCTATGTCGTATAATTACATCATTCCAGCGTACAGAAAAACACGGGCAAATAGAGTCGACACCACGGACGCAGGATCTCAACTGAGGTTTATTTATTACACTGACGTAGAAAAACCTAAGTTGAAGTCCGGCATCTTTGGTTTGTCGGTGTGTTTCTGTACGCAGGAATGATATCTCAAAATTATACCCAGAAAGAACTTTCCCAGCTCTCTACGCTCAGCCTATGTTGGCCAAACTATCAGATGCGTCAACGACTGGTTAAGGAACCATGGACAGAATTTTGAGAATAATGAACATATCAGCTTGGTTGATCATTGCAGGCCTTGCTAGAGCCGCCGCGGTGGCTGAGTGGTTATGGCGCTGAGCTGCTGGCCCGAAAGACGCGGGTTCGATCCCGGCCGCGGCGGTCGAATTTCGATGGCAAAATTCTAGAGGCTCGTGTGCTGTGCGATGTCAGTGCACATCAAAGAACCCCAGGTGGTCGAAATTCCCGTAGCCCTTCATTACGGCGTCTCTCATAGCCTGAGTCGCTTTAGGACGTTAAACCCCCATAAACCCATTGAAGGTCTTGCAATGAATTTTCGCCGCGTTTTCATATTTTTATAGTGCAAGGGCTCTAGGCAACGCGAAGATCTGGGATCTGGCGCCGACATGGCAGCCAGACGCTTACATCTTGTTCTTCTTCAGGTGCTGCAAATGATGGCGATTTTCGATGCTGCCGCGATGTCGACGTGCCTGCCAATGAACGGAGCCGCTTCTACCGAGCAAGTCTGTTCTGCTGACCTGGCTTTTTTGGGTGACGCTTCGCCGTTGGACCTCACAGCGCTACCGGCGCTCGAACGCTTCATCTTTACCCCTGATCGTTAAATGTTTGTCCTTTAAAGAAAAGAATCGTGTTCTTTCAAATGCTGCCAAACTAAAAGATACTGACTGGGCGATAAGCGAGGACTATTCGGCCAAAGTACGGCAACAAAGAAAAAATCTCATGCAGTTTGCTAAGGCACGCGGCGGAAAGTTGAAACTGCGGTTTAATAAGCTAAACCTGGACAACAAAACCTATATGTACAGCATTGAAACAGACGATATCACTTGTGTAAACCAATAGCCATCACCGAGGCTTTTAGCTAGCCCACAAACTGCTATTAAAAATGAGCTTGTCTGTATCGTTGTTAATTGCCGCAGTCTAAAAAACAAAACTGACCAATTCCTCTCACTCTTACAAATGACGAACGCACATGTGGTAATTGGAACCGAGTCATGGCTGGACAGCAACATAAGTGATGGTGAAATATTTCCTTCATCCTATACCACGTATAGGAAGGATCGCAATGTACGCGGTGGTGGTGTGTTCATCCTCGTTCATAGCAGTTTGAGAAGCGTGTCTGTTAACTTAGACAACGATTCCTGTGAAGCTGTCTGGTGCAGGGTACGGCTGGGCGATGGTACTTCTTTGGCAATTGGCTCTTTTTATAGGACGCCCGGTTCAACCTGCGCACAGCCATTTTTTGAACTTAGCAACACATTATTAGCTTTAGACGCAACACATATCATCATTGCCGGTGATTTTAATATGCCCAGCGTAGAATGGTCTTGTTTTAAACCAGTAATTCGCACTGCATCCCTCTTGTATACCGCTTTCCGTGAAGTAATTGGTGCTCACTCATTATTTCAGTTTGTTCAAACCCCTACCAGACTCGGCCTTACCAGTGCTAATGTGCTAGACTTGTTTTTCTGCAATGACCCTAGCCTAGTCTTGTCTGTCATAACGCTGCCAGGCATAAGCGACCATGATGTAGTTTTAGCAAAAGTATCCTGTAATGCTATGAAGACCCACCACACCCAACCACGCAAAGTGTCTTTTTATGAAAAAGGGGGTTATGCTTCGCTATCACAGGAACTCGACGCATTTTTTCCTGAGTTTCTTTCAGATCAGCCATCCCTGAATATTGATTCCTTCTGGAACTTGCTTAAAACTAAAATTTTGTCATTGACGCAGACTTTCATCCCATCCCGCTTGATTTCAGCCAAGCGCCGTGACGATATGCATTGGATGAATAGACAGTTGCGGGCAATGATCAACCGGCGGAAACGGCTCTTTCGCAGATATTGTGATACGCCCGCACTAATTTTGTACTCCGAGATGAAAAAGCAAACTAAGAACTTATCGAAAGAAATCCGTAAAGCGAAAAGGGCATACTTCAGCACACTAGGCCAACAACTAAATACAAACCCAAAGGCAGTCTGGAAATACGTTAAAAATAAGAGAAACAGCAGGGTCTCTGCGCCTGATATACTAGACGCAACTGATTTTGAAAGGGATTCATAAGGTAAAGCGAGAAGTTTCAATCTTTGTTTCCAATCGGTGTTTTCCGATCCCATTAATACACATACTGACTTTCAATCTTCCAGCACCCTGACCAGAATGAATGACGTAGAAATTTCTGAACGGGGGATCATGCTTTTATTACAGAAAATTAAAGTTACATCAGCACCAGGGCCTGACAACATTTCCAATTACGTTTTGAAAAATTGTGCAGCTTCAGTTGCCCCGTATCTCGTTGCATTATTTCAGAAATCGTTAGAGAATTCTTCTTTGCCCCTTGACTGGAGAAGTGCCAATGTCGTTCCGATTCATAAGAGTGGTGATAAAACTAAAACATGTAACTTTAGGCCCATATTGCTGACGAGCGTGTCGTGCAAAACATTGGAACATGTCATTTATACTCAGGTAATTAGCCATCTACAAAACAATAGTTTTTTCTGTTCGACACAACATGGATTTAGGCCCGGCTTCTCATGTGAAACACAGCTAGTGGAATTCACACATGACATTCCTGTTTCCTTAAACTCCGCCGGTCAGGTAGATTGTATATTTTTAGATTTTCGAAAAGCGTTCGATTTAGTTGCTCACGACCTATTGTTACAGAAGCTTTCAGAATTAAATATTCCTACCTCACTCTTATCCTGGATTGAGGCGTATCTTGCGGAAAGGAGACAGTGCGTGGTTATCGACGGTGTCAGCTCGGAAAGTGTGGGTGTAACTTCAGGTGTTCCGCAGGGGTCGGTTTTGGGCCCTCTTCTTTTTCTCATTTTTATAAATGACCTCACTAGTAACATTTCAAGTATAATCAGACTGTATGCTGATGACTGTTGTATCTACCGCAATATTTCTTCTGAAGCAGATGCAATTTCACTACAGCATGACCTCAACTCTGTATTCTCTTGTGCAACAACTGGAATATGGCGCTAAACATCTCCAAATGTAATCTGTTCCGGTTTACAAAAAAGAAACAATTCCTCCAAACAGACTATTTCCTTGGTAGCACTGAATTATCCGCAGTTTCAACTTATAAGTACTTGGGAGTATTTTTTTCTACTGACCTATCATGGAATACACACGTAAATTACATATCTGCTAAAGCCAGCCGCACATTAAACTTTCTCAGACGTAACTTTAAGGACGTTCCCCTTACGCTGAAGGAGACATTATACATGTCTACTGTACGTCCGATACTTGAGTATGCTTGCGCGGTTTGGGACCCGCATACAAAACTGAATATTGAGGAGCTGGAGCGCGTCCAGAAACGGGCTGCTAGGTTTGTGTCCGCCGATTACAATTTCCAAAAAAGTTCTTCTGGTTTGCGCGAGAAGTTGGGATGGCCGTTACTTGAAAACAGGCGCAAATATTTGAGACTCTCTTTCTTTTATAATGTGCTTAATAATAAACCTGGAATTCCAAAAGAGAAATACATTAATGAACCCAGCTACATTTCCGCCCGCACTGAACACCCACTTAAGGTGCGCGAGTACAATTGCCGTATAAACGTATTCAAATATAGTTTTTTCCCACGAACAATGCATGATTGGAACTGTCTCCCTTCGCGGGTCCCTACCGCTCCTCCTACATCATTTCTGACCGATTTGCAAAGCCACCTGTCAATATAAGTGCAATAATTTTTGTCCGAGTGTATTATGTTTTAAGCAGTGCTGTATTTTAAAATGTATCTTTTTTGTGTGTATGTGTGTGTTTAGGGTATGTTTGCCTTTCTACAATGGTTTTTATTTTGTTTGTTTGTTTGTTTTTGCTTCCGTGTGCATGGGATTATTGTATTTTCTGTGTAGACCGCATCATTTGCCTAATTTATTATATACTAGATGTTTGTTCTTATTTATGATGTTTCCCCCCTACAATAATGCCCCAATGAGGGCGCTGTAGGTACTGTGTATAACTAAATAAATAAATAAATAAATAAATAAATAAATAAATAAATAAATAAATAAATAAATAAATAAATAAATAAAGATAAAACTTCACGTCAAATACTGGAAGCATACCTTAATAAAAAGGGCCGATAATTGCGTAAGCGATACTTCAATTGACTTGTAAAGATCGGAATACGACCTTCTGTCTTGCAAAAGATAACATGAATCACACGATGTTGAAACGTTCTAAGATGACGTTCGCGCATGTCTCTCCCTCTTTTCTTCTGTACTCTGTGCCCATGCGCGGCGGAGCATTTATATTTCCCATGCACTGGTGAAATAAATGAGTTGTTAGTGCAGCATTTTTCAGTGCCCTGTGAGTTTTCTTCCCTATGGGGCTGTTCTTTTTTGCGCTGCAGCTGTGCCCCAGTCCTCATGCGCCAATTTTTCCGATAGCTTCTTTTTTCTTGCCTCCTGTTTGTTTCTTAGGTCTTTGGCAATATTTTGTTACTGGATTCAATACATGTTGGCTTCTCAGCGGGGTGCGTTGAAGTAAACAGGGAAGAAAAATGTCGTTCTTTTTTGCTTCGTTAAAGTACGTCAGCTGGCGTCTACAACGTTCCGATTGAATTTAGAGTTCGGCGCGTGAACCCTATAGGAAACTTGAAGGTCAGTAACATAACACAACTTTATCAAGAAGTGTTCTGTTTTATTTGTGCTAATGCAGTGACATCAGCACGTTGTCAGCGGGGAACGAAACGTAGCTTGACCAATGGAACCTGCCCAGGAGTGATGCAGGGTTTGCTGATATCCGTGCTGCGACCTTCTTCGGGAGAGATTCGGAAACGCTGCAGCAGTGACGTCACGTACAGAAAAACCTCAGCGTTTGCCATGGCCTCGCCAGGACACATCCTCTTTCCTGACAGGAAGAAACGAAACGTCATTGAAAGTTTTCAGTGCGACAGAAATGTAGTATCGAGCACAATACTCAGTTCAGTGGGCGGAGCAATGTGTCGCCATCAGTTTTTTCTATTCGTTTTCGTCTATAAGTGACGCAAATTCAAGGCTACAATTACCATGCTTTCTTATTTATTAAAACACTTGCGCTCGGTCTGCTTCAGTTGTTACACATCATCGTCGTGTCAAGAAGTTTCGCTTGTACAACTCACTGACTAATGTTGTGAATTATTCCTATCTACAACTTATAAATCTTCCCAAATTTTCACCTACTGATTCAGCAAGCTGAAAGGCCAGTAAAACAAGTCAAACCATTACAGGTTGACACCATCATCATCACCATCAGCTCGACTACGCCCACTCCAGGACAAAGTCCTCTCCCATATATCTCCAAATAACTCTGTACTGTGCCATCTGCGGACACCGTATCTAAGCAAACTTCTTAATCTCATCCGCCCAACCTAACTTTCTCTCGCCCACAGCTACGCTTCCCTTCCTTTGGAATCTAGTCTGTTACCCTTACAGAGCACCGGTTATCTTGCCTTCGTATTGCATACATGTCAAAGCCCCTTTCTACCTCCTGATTTTGACTAGGATGTCGACATGAATTTCAGTTCATTCGCGACAACATCGCTTTCAGAAGG
Organism: Amblyomma americanum; assembly: GCF_052857255.1. Lineage (NCBI taxonomy): Eukaryota > Metazoa > Arthropoda > Arachnida > Ixodida > Ixodidae > Amblyomma > Amblyomma americanum. Next base: position 16,506,046 of record NC_135501.1, read on the forward strand.
AAATGCTTCTCGGCTTGTTGCTTGACTATTTCAGAAGCAAGAGTAGCGACGCTAACCGAAGACAAGGATGCAGAGAAGTGGAGAGAAATGCGGGATAATTTTGTGCAGTGCTCTAACAGCTTTCGCTCGTGTGGCACGCTAAACAATGATTAATATTTCTGAGACACAACAAAACACTTTCGATAATCACAGGCACGTGTAACTGTAATATGGTGTCATTTTTTCTCTTATTTTCCTCGCGTTTTCTAATGGCTGTTGGCATAGGGCCATAGCCTAAATGGCAAAGTATACGCGGAGAAGCCACAAGCTGTCGCCCTCCTCCCAGACTACGTTCGCTCCCTTCAATGCGGGACCGCTGGTATGTGACTAATAGAATAGTTTTTCCTAATCTCACGTCAACTTCTATTCAGTTTAGCGTGAAACATTAATGAAGCAGGTTAGGGAACCATTCAAGGTTTGCATATATTAGCTGTCTGTGAACCTTTATCGACGCACCACACCCAAAAAAATCCCCCCAGGATCTGTTGGGCACCTCACACCTCTTTCTCTATTTTTTTCACTTCCACCATCCTTGCTTCTATTACGGTGCGATTTGGGTGCCCACTGAGTTATGGAGCAATTACTGCGCAATTTTATTTAATAAAACACCAACCAAACAAAATATTTACTTGAAACGTGCGTTCCTTCCACTTCTTGATAGTGCTCGGCGAAAGCCAATGAGGTTGGGAGGGAACTAGTGGGTGATTCGAATACCGGAAGTCAAGCAGGTAAGCACCAAGTGCTCCATGAGCCTGCCCGTCAAGGTGTTGAGGGAAATAGAACGGAGGTTATTGATGTTGGAGGGTTTTTTGGGTTTTAGTATGAATGACACTTGGGACGATATGATTGACACCAGGGAGGAGCACGAAACAATTTATGAGTGCAAATGTTTCATATATTTTAAGATTTCGCTTTAACAATCAATATATCACCAGACGTCACTTCAACAGGCATGCATTTTTGGCTATTAAAGTCTTAACTGCGGTCTTAATTCCTCCATGTCAGCGATGTAAAAACTTTAAAAGAAAGATATCGCTGGCGCACAAGACCATTAGCTTCGACATTTCAATAACAGTGCCGTAAAAGTCTCCAAGCGAACAAATAAACCTGCAAAGAGAACGGGACGAAAGGCACACATAAGCACTGACAGAGCGTGCTACTTAACTGCATTTCTTCTGCCCTGGGCTCTTCTGTACTTAACAAGGAAATAGCGGCACTCTTCTGTGCGAACCTGATTGCCTTGTCAACATTCCAGTTCAAAGCTTTCACTATTGCAAAATATTTTCCAAGGATGTTAAACCTGTATTATCTATCCAAGCAAACGTGGCACTTTGACCGTTTTGTCATTGAAGTCAGCGCTCTTTTTTTCAAGGATGATGTAGAAGAGCACGCCAAAATAAGCGAAAACATTGCCTTACACCGTACAGCCTTTTCGGTTGTTACAAAGCAGTTTGCTGCAAAAGGCCGCCCTTTTCTTTCCGAATGAAGCTACTTCAAAATACGCATCCTTCGTTGTCAGCGAAACTCTTCAACTTTATACCACATATCACACTCTGTAGCGACCTGCGCAGCGCTCACGGCACGCGCATAGAAGACGCCCGTGCCACACTCCTCATTCATCTCAGAAAGATTTCGGAGGTGCCGCGGTGCATCCACGGCTTATCAACGTGTATTTGTTGCCAAGGCTTGCTTCTGCCACAAGAAAATGTGGCCGTGGTCCTCCTGCCTTAGCAAGTCACATTTCTAATGACCGGAAGAATGTAACATTCCCCCGGCCAGGCACTACGATGGCCTTCACGATGTAACCACAGCATTTCAATATCCAGCAATTCTAGACAAAAGCACTTTTGAGCAGGAAACCGTTCATGAACCCAATTTTTTTATACAGCGCAAGATCTCACTATAACAGTCAATATATTCACAGGTCACCAGACAGCAGTTTTTTATTTTTTTTTCTATTCACGTTGTTGCTGATGTCAAAAGGGTCCGCTACTGGTTTCCTATGCGATCGCTGGAAACGCTTTAAAATAAATATTTTGCGACATATCTGAACCATGAACCATTACCTTCAACGTTTCTATACGAGTGCCTCACAATTTTCCAATTTTCAAAATGTTTGCCTGAGAATGCTGTATTTGATCGGCGCCTGGTTCCGACGCTTCGAGACTGCACTCATGCCACCCCTGGGCCAACAGCCCTCCTGAAAGTCCGGCTGGAGCAGTTTATATGGCAATGGTGGGCATCGAAGCTTCTGTACGCATGAGATGCCGGTCGCTAGGGTTCCGAATTAATGTGCCAGTCCTTGCAGATGGCGCCTCATTACGATGATTTCTCCTCTGTCTTGTGGAACAGCAAACAAAGTAAACTGATAAGACAACCAACTCTTACGCACTGTAGGCAGTGTATAATAAATAGAAACTAGTACAGAATGAATAAACCAATTAACCCTCAGAGGGCAGGGTTTATTAGAGAGATGTGGGAAAGCACCTTGCCGCAGTGCACGTAGTAAGGCGTATGATGACGCTGATTACAGACACACACACACACACACACAAACACATATATATGTGTGCACGTGTGTGTTTTAGTGTATATATACATATATATATATATATATATATATATATATATATATATATATATATATATATATATATATATATATATACACGCTTGAAAAACAGCCCTATATATATATATATATATATATATATATATATAGAGCGCCACAAATTAACCTATATAAAAGTAATAAAGAAAAATTATCCTATGCACCTTGCTATAGGTGACTGTTGGCTTCCTTCAAAAGTATATATATATATATATATATATATATATATATATATATATATATATATATATATATATATATATATATATATATATATATATATATATATATATATATATATATATATATATATATATATATATATATATATACATATATACTGTTACGTTCTCCAGAGGCTAGTCAGACGCAAGGACGTCCAGGGCACAGAGCACAGATCTCAGGGAGCACCGGACAAAGCGCGCACCACCCAGGCACTTCCTCTACGTCGTCTGCCAGGCATTATTCATTGCATGGCCCTCAGGCCGGAAGAACGCCGCCACGGTTTGTTTGAGGGCACAACTGCGCTCGGCGATATGTAGGGTTTCACGCAAGAGACGTGGACTACGGCACATTGAAGATGGCGGGAGGTGGCGTCCTGGAAGGCGGGAACGACGTCGTAAGTGACGGCGGTGACCTGGCGCAGGACATGCTACGGGCCAACCTAATGAGACAGAAGTTTTCCTGAGAGGCCGACGCAGCGAGATGGAGACCAAAGCAAGATGAGAGAACCAGGAGAGAAAGAGACTATGCGATGACGGTGCTTGTGAAACTCTTGCTGAAAGGCCTGCCTGATAAGTGGTCGGGAGCGGACATGTTGATGGGCGTGAACGGCACGGCCAATTGCGTCGCGGGCTTAATCAGATGGCGGAGCAGCAGGAGTAGCCAGCACCGTGTCCAAGGAGAATTGGGGCTCGCGGCCGCATAAAAGGTAAAATAAAACGGGGAGTAGCCGGCAGTATCATGGCGGGAGGAGTTGTACGCGAACGTAACATTGGGGAGGGCGAGGTCCTAGTCTCGATGATCGGGGGAAACGTATATGGCGAACACATCGGTCAGAGTGCGGTTAGGCGTTCGGTCAAGCCTTTTGTTTGGGAGTGATAGGCGGTGGTGAGCTTGTGCTTAGTAGAGCAGGAACGAAGACTGTCGGCGAAATCCGTGGAGAGAAAGCAGCGGCCGCGATCGGTAAGAAATTGGCGGGCACATAATGTAAGCTGAGGTTGCACAGCAGAAAGTCCGCAGCATCGATAGCAGTATTGGTTGGAAGTGGCTGCGTGATCGCGTAACGTGTACCGTAGTCCATGGCAACTGCAACCCATCTGTTGCCGGAAGTTTATTCCGGAAACGGACCCAGAAGGCCCAAAGCGACGAAGTAGAGAGGTTCGCGGGACACATCAAAGGGTAGAAGCGTGCCAGCTGGGAGAGTGGCAGGGCCTTTCCAGCACGGGCACTCATCGCAGGCATCAAACTAGCGTAGTACGGAGCGGTAGAGACGGGGCCAAAAGAATCGACGACGCAGGCGGTCGTAGGTACGCGATACACCCAAGTCGCCACAAGTGGGGAGGTCATGCAGATCTTGGAGGATAGCAGAACGAAGGTGCTTGGGCACAACGAGTAGGAAGTCGGGGCCAGGCGGATTAAGGCTGCGGGGATATAGAGTTCAATGATGGAGAACAAAGCGCCGCATGGGGGGATCAGATGGAGTGGAGTGTAGCAGGTCGATAACTGAGCGCAACTCATTATTGCTGCGCTGGTCTTTGGTTCTTCGGTTGAAGGCAGAGATATAGAACAGGTTGGAGTCGCTGGCAGTGCCAAGAATGTCGGACTAGCCAGCAGGGCAACGAGAGAGGCAGTCAGCGTCTGTGTGCAACCTGCTAGACTTGTAGATCGCTGTATAATCGTACTCTTGCAGGCGCAATGCCCAACGACCAAGCCGGCCTGTAGGGTCTTTTCGAAGAAGAGAGCCAGCACAGCGCATGGTGGCAGGTTTTAACTGTAAAAGAGCGGCTGTATAGAGAGGGACAGCATTTCCCAACTGTCCAGACAAGGGCTAAGCACTCGCGTTCTGTAATGGAGTAATTTGGCTCCTAAGTAGAGAGGAGTCGGCTGGGGTAGGCGATGATACGGTCGTGACCGTATTGCTGCAGAGAGAGCACAGCGCCAATGCCGTAGCCACTGGCGTCGGTACGGACTTCGGGGGGGGGGGGGGGGGGGGGCGGGTTGCAACATCGAAATGCACCAACACTGGCGTGGTGGACAGCTTGAAGATGAAAGTGGAAAAGGAGCGTTCTTGGTTACGTCCGCAGATGAAGAGGGTGTCTTTCTTCAAAAGGTCGGTGAGGGGGCGAGATGTCGCCGAAGCCTTGAATGAAGCGACGGAAGTAGGAGCAGAACCCCAAGAATCTCCAGACGTCCTTCCAAGATCGGGGAAGGGGAAAGTCTTTCACGGCACGCATTTCATCCGGATCAGGGCGAACCCCCGTGAAATCAACGAAATGGCCCAAAATTGTGGTCTGACGTCGGGCAAAACGGCACTTCGAATAGTTAAGCTGGAGGCCGGCACGACGAAGCAGTGAAATAATCTGGGAAAGGTCAACGAGGCGGGCCTGAAATGTGGACGAAAATACAACCACGTCGTCTAAATAGCACAGGCCAAAGGGCGTCCATCATGCGCTCGAAAGCGGCTGGCGTGTTTCCTGAGCCAAGGCGCATCACTTTGAACTGATAAAGTCAATCAGGGGTAACAAGGCGGTCATCTCACTGTCGTCCTCATGTACAGAAATTTTTCACTAGACGGATCGCATATCTATTGAGGCGAAGAACTCGGCACCGCGCAGACAGTCAAGAGCGTAGTCAATACATGCAGGGGATACACGTCCTTCTTAATGGTCTTTTTAAGGTGTCGATAGTCAATGCAAAAGGCGCCTTGAGCGGTCTGTTTTTGTCAGAAGTACCACTGGAGAGTCCCAGCGACTGTGGGAGGGTTTGATGATGTTCTTAGATAGCATTTTTGCAACCTCGACGTGGATGACTTTGATCTCGGCACGGGAGACACGGTGAGAGCGGCGGCGGATAAGAGGGGCATCCCCGGTGTCAATGCGGTGCGTCATGGCGAGAGTTTGGCCCAGTACGGCGTTATTCAGCAGAAAAATGTCGGGAAAGAAGTGCAGAAGGTCACGAATCTGAAAATTTTGGTCTGGGTGGAGATCGGTAGGCATCATGGTTGTTAATGGTTCCGACGCATTCTCTTGTCATACGCGTATCTTGTCACACTTATTACTAGCGGGAGACTTCAGTTTGCCTGTCTTCCGATGACGTGATGGAAGTTGCGAGTAACGCAACTGATGGATGCTTAAACTAGGAAATGAAAAGTGTTATAGACTCCTTCGGATTAACCCAATATATCTTTGATCTCGAAGTTCTCTATAGCGCTACCAAAAACAAGGGCACAGGAAGAAGTACACAGGACGGGCGCTGACTCTAACATTAGTGAGGCTTCCACAACCTGTACTTATACACAACGAAGGACCAGAGCGCATGAGGGTGAAATATTTCTGGTATATTAGGGAGTGCAGCCTGCATGCTATTGTCTATTTAATAGTCTATATTCGCTGTCTCGGCGTGCAGCTGGTCTTCTCTGCGCCAAATAAATTAGCCAAGATGTGTCCCAAGGTCAGCAGCAACAGCCCTGACAGTTCTGGCTGCTGCATGAAGCACGCAAAGCCGTACGTGCAGTGTGCCACGGGTGTGGTATATGAAATCGCCCTTAAATGTGGCAAAATATGTGTCGAGCAGACCGGCCGCTGTGTGAACGAACGTGCCAGGGAACATGAACGTTCACGTAGCAACGCTTTCGAATCGTTTGAAAATCTACCCGCTCACTGCCGCTCGTGCAAAGATGACAACGACCAAAACTGTGAACCACGACTTTAGCGTATCAAAATTCGAAGTCGAAGTAAGCACGTGAATTGGCCGAAGCATTTTTTTATCAAACAAAAGGGTGACACGTGCGTCAGCACCACTTCAGTTTCCCTGCGAGACAGCATGCAGTCTGCGCTCCCTAATCTACCAGAAATATTTCACCCGCATGCGCTCTGGTCCTTCGTTGTGTATAAATGCACGTTGTGGAAGCCTCACTAATGTTAGTGGGTGTCAGCGCCCATCCTGTGTAATTCTTCATGTGTCCTTGTTTTTTGTAGCGCTATAGAGAACTTCGATAAAAATTGCTTCATCAACTAGCCCCACAACGTGTTTTGTTATATCATTAATCCCACTCGGGACACAAATATATTGGACCTGTTTTTATGTAAGTCGCCAAATATGATAAATTTTGTGAATATCATTCCGGGAATAAGTCCCCACCATGCTCTAGTCGCAAGTAATAAAACCAAAAGTATTAGACAAACAAACGACTAGAAAAGTGTACTTATATGATAATGGGGATTGTGCCTGCATGTAAAGGAAGCTTTTTGATTATTCAGGAGAGCACGTTGTTGGGCGAGTCGGTTTTACATACTTAAGAAAGGGAATTGCGCTAAAAAAGACACGGACGAGAAAAGACAAGGACGGGCGCAAACTCGCGACTGGTATTTCTGATTAGTGATACATTTCAGATTAGTGCAACGTTCGTAAATTACGGAATAAGTTTAAAAGAAAGCTAAAGGATCTTAGCAATATCTGCAGCCCCCGCATTCATCATAACAAACTTAAACAGCGTAAGAAGCCTTGGATGACTGCACGTATTTTAAGAATAGCTTAGAAACGAAAGGCGCATAGTTTTAAACTATCAGTGATCTAAAAGCGTTCGACACTGATAATTTGCATGCTGAAACCAGGGAATGCAAACAGAACATAAAGAAGCGAAGGGACGCTGGCTTGAAAAACTCGGTAACGAGATATAATCGAACATTTTGGAAGTACATGAAGGGTTATAGAGCAGATCCGGCTGGCATAAGTAAAAAAGTTTTTAAAAACGAGGCGGTATTAGGTGACGCTGAAAAGGCTGCATGTCTAAATAATTACTTGCGGTCAGCATATTTACCAAAACACAATTTTACTCCCTTACATCATATAGATTCAGTTCAGGCTACGGAACCAGTAGAGCAAAATGTCAGTGGAGTCAGGTCACTGCTAAACAAAATTAACGAAAGTAAAGCTACCGGACCTGATGGTATTTCTCCCTGAAATTTGAATCAGTGTGCCGAACCTATTTCTCTTTATCTTTATACGATTTACACCAAGTCACTTTTTGCGGTGCCCTTCCAGATGACTGGAAATCTGCTTACGTTGTTTTCACTCATAAAGAAGAATCAAAGAAAGGGGTTGCTAATTATAGGCCCATTTCACTTACATCCACACGGTGCAAAGTAATCGAACACACTTTATATAAAGAGATAATGACATTTTTACTGAATAACAACTTACTGGCTTCAGCGCAACTTGTGTTCCTTAAGGGTTTATCCTGTACGACGCAACTTATTGAATTTTTTCATGACTTTATCATGACCTTATCGTGAACGGCGAACAAATCGATTTTATTTTTCTGGACTTTCAGAAGACGTTTGACACTGTTTCGCACCCTTTTCTCTCGAGAAAACTTGCTGCACTAAATATAAACCACACAATATCTGCGTGCATTCAAAAGTACTGATCTTCCCTTCGACAGTGCGTTGTATAAATGGAAATTATGCAATGAGTTAGTATGCAATGCTACGCGAGAAAGAAACACAATAAAACGATTAGGACGAGAAACAGCAGGCGAAAAGACCAAGAAGAAAAGGGTTCAAGTGGGTGGGGAGAAATGATGGCTTAGCTGCAGAGTGGCAAGGTCCGGTCGCAGGGAGCGTCGGGCTGCGGTTGCTCGTCGCGGTTGCTCGTGCGGTTGCTCGTCGCGGGTTGCTCGTCGCGGTTGCTCGTCGCGTCTTCGGGGCAGCCGTCGCCTCGCTATACGCGTCAGACCGCCGCCTAGGCTCGGTTGCCGACCACTTCCCTGGCTGACCTCGCTCACGACCGCACGCACCGAAATCTTCAGACGAACTGTCCAGCTCGCGATTTTCCCGCCGCCGCGTTCTAGTGGGAAAGAAACAAACCAACACAAAAAAAGATTCTTCAGGTACCGCGTACAGAGGAAAAGCAGATTTTGAAAGGAGAAAAAAAAGAAGTGGTGAAAGAACAAGGCAAAGAGCCCTGATTCTAACAAGGGGTATCGGCAAAGGTCCAGATGGATGCCGGGGCATTCAATCCGCTTCTGCCTGTCCCCCTACGCGCAAGCGCTCTCTACCCACACGGCGATAGTAGGAAGTGTTAGTTTCTTGTACGTAGGAGTTTAACGTACGTAGAGCTCTTACGGGTGACCGGTGCGCATGCGCATAACGCAAAGGGTCTGCGCGAGTCTCGTGTACGTACGTGAGATTCGAATTTTTACGTTGCGGTCTTTGTGTTGCTTGCGTACGTATATTGCGTTGACAAGCATGGCGGCGCCCTGCCCACCCGCTTCGTCACTAATCCCTCAACGCGATATCCTGTTGTATACGCTTTCGATTTGCCCATTCTTACCCTCGCATAAAGTTTCTAGCGACAAATAGCTTTTTTTTTTAGATATAAAGGCGATTTCCCAGCTGTTAAGCCTAACGAAGCAGCGCTCCAACGCAGTTCAACTGGCTTGGCTTTCACTCGTCTTCTGTTAGAGTGGCTACAGCACTGTCTGCATCATGGCGCTAGGAAGAACGTGCGGAGTATGTCGCGTACAGAGTCGATCACACTTGTCTAGAGAGCTCGAGCGGTGGCCCTCGGTGGAAATAAAGCGAAATTCTGAAGTGCAGGCATTAACTTTCACTGTTAATAATTGCGTTGGAGAGTAGCCTAATAGACATGCGAACCGCGCTGGTACCAGTGCCTTATCCCCAGCAAAGCAGCTGCGATAAGATTTAATTTAATTTGCTCAACAGCACACCAATCAAGCGCTCTAGACAACCGTGATCGACTCTGCACGTGCAACTAAAAGGGTTTGAAGCGACATGCGCGTATGCTACGTGGACTTTCACGTTTACGTACGTGAACTCTGTACGTATGTGAAACTAAAACTCTCTTATACTAGAACGGGACGGAAAGGCCTTCCAGCGTCGCGATGAGTCAACCGTCCACACGCAGGGGGGGGGGGGGGGGCAAAGTCGTCGCCGCCGCGCCGCGACATGTTTCTGAAAAACAGCGGCGAATTGACTACCGCTGCCGCAAAACTCAAAGACGGACCGGGCACGCACGAAATTTAGGACACTGAGCCACCCATATACGTGAGTGCGGTCCCAATATTCAAAGTGCAGCATGAACAGTGTCAGTTGCTTGGAGGCTGGCGTTGATAAATTTGACTTCGTCGCTATCCCCGGTGTAGCAAGGCGCACACAAGGGAGCCGCTGACCCCACAGTGGAGAGGGAGGTCGTGCTGACCGGGTGAACTGTTTTGGGATGGAGGACTGTTGCACTGCTATTACCTTTGCAAATGCATATTGTTGTCTCTGGAGAGCAGTTCTTTAAAAGGGGCTAGGTGGTCGTACATTATTATTGGGTAGCGCTCAACTTCAGAACGGACGAAACAACTCGACCCGCAAGGACACCTTGAGTCTCAAGGTGATGGTGCTTGGCGCCACCACTGACCCTAGCTCCCATACTGAAGCTGTCATCCGCACCGTGGCGATAGGTTTTAAGGTGAAGGGTAGAAACCATGAACGGTGGCGGTCACGGCCATGGTCAAGCCCCGGCCGACGGGCTCCCCATCTGTATACCAGGCGGGGGGCTCCGGGACCTTCGTGTGTCTATAAGGGTGAAGCACAAGTGACAGAATAGGAACCCTTAATCCATACATGCCGCATTGATTCTCAATTTCCCCCCTAAAAAAAAAAAAACGATCCGAGCCGGAAACGGTACCGCACCGAAGTAATCGCAGTTCCAACCGCAAAATCTACTGAAAATTTCCCACAGTTTCTGATAGTCCACGCTGTTGAGCAAAACGCTCCAGTGGCAGCGCTATCAGTGTTTGTAATACAAAAGTGTCTAGTGGCTAACATAGGCGAGGAATATGAAGCCAAAAAGCTATCCTCAGGAGATCTTCTTGTACAAGTGAAATCCAAAAAGCAGAGTGATGCATTACTCAAACAAGAGAAACTTGCCGATTTGGACATTACTGTAACACCCCAAAGAAGCCTGAACAGCGTTCAGGGAGAAATTTCTGAGCGCTTGCTAATGACAGAGGATGAAAACGCGCTTCTCGAGAATTTGCGTGACCAAACCGTGACGTCCCTTCGCCGCATCACAATAAGGCGTAACGGAGAAGAAAAAACAACACCTCATATCGTTCTAACATTCGGAAGCACTCGTTTGCCCGAGTCTGTCCGAGTTGCATTCATCAGGTGCCCAGTGCGCCCGTACATTCCTAACCCTAGGAGATGTTTCAAATGCCAAAGGTATGGCCATGGCAGCAAGACATGCAGAGACAAGGAGACCTGTGGCAAATGTGCCGAAACCGAACATGAAACAGACAACTGCCAAGCAACTGAAACAAAATGTGTGAATTGCAAAGGTCCACACGCAGCCTACTCGCGAACCTGTGAAGTTTTCAAGAAAGAAAAACAAATCATCAATCTGAAAGTACGAGAAAATATATCTTACCCTGAGACAAGGAAAAAGTTTAAGGAAGAGACAGCCAGGTCATATGTTGCCGCCGTGCGCCGTGGGGCCGAGCGGCGTCTGGTGACAGTGAGCACTTAGTACACCATCGTTGATGTTTGCCTGCCCCGTCCCCCACTCGAACGGCACTCCGGTGTCGGCACCATTGACATTTCAGAGGTGCACCTGACGGCGGCCTCTGGCACAACCAAAGTTGGCGGGAGTGGTGATACACCAACCCAACTTCAGGCCACTGCCCAGGCAGGGCCATCCACATCTTTGACAGGTGCAGCCAAGGCTGCCCTGTCATCTCAAAAGAAAGGTTTGCTGGCCCCTGAGCCGGTAGGCCGCACGGCTTCCCCCAGTAGGGAGAAGCCACAAATCCGTACCCCCGCGGGTTCTCCGCGGAAAGCGATCGCCTCGCATGAGGCGATGGATATAAGCAGTAGCCCGCCTCCGCGGGCAGCGGCGGCGGAACTCCCTTGAACACAAAAAGGGAGCGAAAACTCCAATAACAGGCCCCACAAAACCGCGAGCATAGGTTTTTTAAATATATCACCAAAAGGTATTGGATATGGCGTTCCTAATTCACGGGAACTGTCGAGGCATACTAAAAAACTACAGTGACGTAACAGATATTCTTGCTTTATATTCCCCGGTTGTTTTGTGTCTCCAGGAAACAAACTATGGATCAAAACATAAAAATATTTTAAGTAAATATAAAGACTTTCGCCACGACCGAGAGCAACCAAATAGGCTCTCTGGAGGTACCGCCATAGTCGTTCAAAGGAACATGGCCGCTCATGAAGTGAAGCTTCAAACTACATTTGAAGCCGTTGCAGTATCTGTAGTACATTTTAAAACAATTACTGTATGTTCCGTATACCTCCAACCACACCTGACAGTAACACTCCATTACTTAGAAGACCTTTTAAAACAATTACCAGAGCCATATCTGTTAGTCGGCGATTTTAATGCTCAATCGAAATTGTGGGGAAGCGAACAAACGGACACTAGAGGCCGTATTTTAGAAGATTTTATTCTGTGCAATAAGATAAGCCTGCTCAACAGGGGCAAGCACACATATTGTTCTCCAGGCTCCGGAAAATGGAGCTGCATAGATTTGACTCTTACATCGCCTTCTGTTTTTACTGCTCTTAAATGGGATGTCTTGAAGAATGCGTGTGGTAGCGATCATCTGCCCGTTCTTATAAGCCTAACATCATCTCCGCAAATCGTTCCTACAAAACCACGACTTTGGAAATTTCATTTGGCCAACTGGACATTGTTTCAAGAAAATGCCAGCTTAGAAAAAATAGATCAAGATAACTTAAGTATGACCTTAATGAAATTATTACAAAGTGCATTATCTCCGCTGCGCGCCTGGCTATACGTCAATCTTCTGGAGTGGTGAAACAAAACCACAAAACCTGGTATACAAAAGAATGTAGACTAGCAAAAAAGAAACAGAACAAAGCATGGGGAAACTTTCGGAGGTACCCCACGCATGAAAGTCTCATGAACTTTAAAAAGGCAAGGGCAGAAGCTCGATATATCTGCCGTAATGCTGAAAAAACTTCTTGGCAAAGTTGCGTGACATCAATAAATAGCTCAACCACATTAAAAGAAATGTGTGAGAAGGTACGAAAGCTAGATAGTAAATACCCCCCATTCACACTTCCCCTTCGAACAGCTCCTGGTATACAGACAAACATCGAAGAACAGGCATACATTTTAGGTGAATATTTTTCGGTAGTTACCAGCTCATCACACTACACAGAATCATTTCTGTGTAGATACACAGCCGAGAAACAAAGACTCCCTACAAGTGGATATACAAACGAACCATATAATAATTTATTTACTGTTCAAGAAATCAGCACAGTTTCGACCGCTGACAAAGAGACAGCACCGGGCCCGGATGGAATACACTATCAAATGCTGTCCCACCTCTCCGAACCTGCCGTAGAGGCACTTTTAAGGAAAACGGAGTGCCTAAAGGAAGTGTCTTAAGCACGATCCTCTTTGTTGTTAAACTGAATTCTATTAGCAAAATAATTCCAAGGTCTGTTATGTATTCGATCTATGTCGATGATCTGCAGATAGCCTGCACGTCTTCATACATATCAAAGTGCGAAAGACAAGTGCAGTTAACAATAAATAAACTTTCAACATGGGCTGACCGAAATGGTTTCCGGTTCTCCTCACAGAAAACAGTGGCCTATCTTTTTTCTCTCAAACGTGGCCTACCGACAGATCCTATACTACACCTCTACGAAACCGAATTACCGATAAAAAGTGAACACAAGTTTCTGGGCATAACGTTTGACAAAAAACTGACCTTCTTGCCCCACATAAAGAACCTGAAGAAGAAGACTTCTCGATCAATAAATATCTTAAAAGTGCTTTCACATAAACGCTGGGGGTCTGATAGAACCTGCCTTTTGCACATCTACCGCAGCATAGTTCTCTCTTGCCTAGATTATGGGTTTATAGTGTACAACTCAGCTCGACCAATCTACCTTAACCAATTAGATGCAGTACATAATTCATGTTTGCGCCTTGCAAGTGGGGCATACAGGACATCACCAATAAACAGCCTATATGTCGAATGTAACGAACCAGCCCTCGCAGATAGAAGAGCCATGCTCACATGTGCATATGTCCTAAAAACCCGTTCACTACCAAAACATCTCTGCTACTCCATAGTTACGAAGTGCCCGTCTAAGCAGCTTTTTAGTAACAAACCGAATGCGACGAGACCCTGGGATGAACCGGTTTCTTAAAATGGCCCTGGGTCCACACTGGGCGTGAGGAGATTGATGCACAGACTCCAAAATGATTTTGAAGTGATTTATTTAAAGAATCTGGCTCGATGTCGCTTACGGGACAGAAGCTGGGCTCGTCGTCGCCGGTGTGGCACGGGCTCGATGAATGGCTGGTTGTCTGCAGCGGCCGGGCTGGGAGTTCCTCGTGGCTGTGCTGCCCTCGTTCTCGGCTGGTCGTTGGATGACCTGCCAGGCGTGGAGGCGCGTTGGCGAAGGTCGAACGTTAGCGACGGCTAGACCCCGGGCTCAGGTCAATGCGCAGCCCCAGTCTTCTGCCTCGCTCCGTCTCCGGCCCTCTCGTCCACTCGCCCCCGATTGCTCTCCCCCTTCCTCCCGTCGGCTTCCGCTTTTAAAGCCTTTGCTTCTTTCTTCAGCCGTGGCCGCGCCTTTGTCCACTCCCCCGTGGCTCTCGAGGGGTGCATAATGACGGGGACACTCAAGCGTCGTTCGACAGGGCCGTCGACGGTTACCATATATGGTCATGTTTCTCCGCCACAACCAAATATGGTCATGTCTCTCCGCTGCGACCCGACGCCAGGACGGCGCGGCCAACCGTCTCCAGGAAAAGTCACTGACCGGCTCGCCGTGGCACCGGTTTATGTGCACGAATCGTCACAACCCCTTATCCTCCGTTTTGAAGAAATTTGCCAGGAATTGGGTATTTTAGACACACTACCTGATGTCGCCCAGACACCGAAACCACTGCCACCTTGGTACACCTTTCCGGCCGTAGGGAAGTACATAATGACACAATTTCAGAAAAAGCAAACTCCACGTGAACACATACTACAAGAATTTTTGGCACTAGAGGAAAAGTACAAAGAATACACAGCATTTTATACAGACGGTTCTAAAACATCACTTTGCGTCGGAAGTGCTGTGGTGCTAGACAAATGGAAAAAGGTACTTCGGTTACCTCAGTGCTTGTTAATTTTCTCAGCTGAATGTTATGCCATTTCGGTGGCTGTATCAAAAATAGCCGAAAGAAACATTCAAGACAGCATTATCTGCACGGACTCGCTGAGTGCAATCACAGCACTGAAAGCCAGAAACGTAAGGGAACCTTTAATAGGAAATATAATACATTACATAATAACTGCTGAAACACAAGGACATGAAATTAAGCTCTGTTGGATACCAAGCCATCTCGGAATTAGTGCCAACGAGAGAGCTTGAAAAGAATTTCACCCTTATAAAGCGTCGTGCTACTACGGCAAAACAAAAGATAGCCGACTTCTGCAAGGATGTTGGGAATGATACTTTGTGTACGCGAGTCACTAAGTCTAAAGGTAATGCTTTGAATGTTTTCTTTAGTGCTAAGACGCACAAACCTGGCGTCCCTTTCCGCACTATTGTAAGTGAAAAAGGCTCTTGGCAGTTACATGTTAGCCAGTTTCTGCAAAAATCTTTAAAACAACTTACTGTTCACGATCCGTTCCTTGTCAAAAATTCTGGAGATGTAGTTAATTTTCTTAAGAACGACCGCAACATCGGCTTTGCTTTCTCTGTCGATGTAGAGGATCTGTTTTATTCTATACCTCACCAAGAGTTGTTCGCTTCTTTGAGACAATGCATTGACAAGAGTGGTGTTGTCCCTTTCCAAAATTCGGCTGGCATGTCTGTTGACAATTTTTTTACTCTTTTAGAATTTTACATTAAAGGTACATTTATCGTTTTTAACAATCACCTCTATTTACAGACGAAAAGCATTTGCATTGGATCTTGCGTTGCACCCATTTTAAGTGACATTTTTTTAGCCAGCATTGACCAGGTTTTAAGCACAGTTTTTAACTCGGACGAGGTCATCAAAGTGTACCGATATGTTGATGATTTTTTAATATTTTTGGACAAGCAGAACTCTTTACACTACTGCGCTATTGTTAACAAGATTTTAGATGCTTTTAGGAAGTATGGAAAGGGACTAACATTTACTTTCGAGACACCGGATAACGACGAACTTCAGTTTCTAGATATTCGAGTGAAGTTGGGCAGAGGTCATACTTGTTGGATGTACGCCCCTCGTGTTCAGAAGCAACTCTTGCCTTACGACTCTACTCATTCGAAGGTCATAAAAAGAGGCATAGTTAGTTTGTGTCTGGATTCGGCGCTTGAGAAATCATGCGTCCATGAGATGCAGTCTAGCTTTCAGAACCAATTGGCTAGAATTTTGTCAGCGGGCTACCCCTTGTCGGTCGTGACTTCTGTTGCAGAAGCTTGCCTGAAAAAAGTGAAGGCACGCACAGCGAACTCCAAGAAGAAAGAAAGGAACATGAACCTGCGACCGGAAGTTGCCCCCTACCTACACAAGGTGTCGCATAACATGAAGAAGGTAGCGAACAGGTATGGGGTGCCGCTCGTTTTTTCGGCGCCGGTGAAGCTGTCAAAGTTGTGCCCTCGTATTTCCGGAAGCGAAACAAGGAGAAGCGGGTGTGGAAAAAAGCACACTACGCCCTATGTGCAATGCGCTTCTGAGGTGGTATACGAGCTGCCACACTCATGTGGAAAAGTGTACATCGGTCAAACGGGGCGATGTATTAACGACCGGCTAGGGGAGCACCAAAGGAATTTAAAGAACAAAGAGAATGTGCACTTGGTTAGGCACTGCCAGTCATGCGTGACATGTTCGCCACGTTTCGATAGTGTTCGAATCCTAGGCAGAAGCAAATATAAAACGGCACGTGAACTCCTGGAGGCCTTTCACATAAAGGAAAAAGCAGATTGCTGCATTAGTGATGCATCCGTTTTTTTGTACGCTTCGGAATTCAACCTTTTCGCGGCAATACGATAAGATGTTATTTCGTGGCACGTGTTTGTTTTGGTTTTCTTTCTGTAGTGCGCAGATGCGTGAGCCATTTTAAGCTTGAATTCTTTTCGCAGTAAACCAGTTGTGAGTGCAGCGTTCGTCCGTGTTTTTTGCGTGTTCCTTCTCTGTGGGTGTGTGCTTCTTCGCTGCAATATGAATCAAGAGAGAGCTGACACGTGCGCAGCTCAAGCTCACCATAAGGAAGTCCAGACTGTAAATATACCCTATGCAGATTGCAGGAAGTTAGAAAAAAATAAACTTACAGAAAAATGGCAGTGTGCATGGAATAGTGAAGAAAATAACAAACTACATTTAGTAAAACCTATTCTGGGAGAATGGAGATTACGCAGGCATCAGGAACGTTTTATAGAAATAATTTTATGCCGCCTGCGCATCGGACACACACACCTGACACACAACTTTCTACTGACAAAACAAGACAAACCCTTATGTGAGAAATGTGGAGATGAGCTGACAATTAATCACATTTTATTCTCGTGCTCACAACTTGCACGGCTAAGAAAAAAGTATTTTACTGTTTTTTTATTTTTTATTTTATTTCGAAGATACTGCCAGCCTTATTTGAGGCCTTAGGCAGGAGTGGGAAATAAGATAGAAACAAACATAACACAGCATAAAAATCACTGCAAAACATTTTTAGCACAGTTCTCGCATAAAAAAGTAAAAAGAAATGTAGGCACATGAATGCTAATTTTAGACCATCGCTGTGATAGGAAAAATCACAACAAATAAATAAGACAGGTTATACTTCATCTGTTTCCAATAAAAAATTTACATACCTATGTTTTTCTTTAGCGCGCTGCAGAATGACTCGGCGGATCGACTGTCCACTGTGTTTGGAGGCAGCAAGTTCCAATCTCGGACCGTTCGTGGGAAATATGAATTTTTGAAACCATCGGTTTTACTACAATATTCCTTTAATTTTTTTATTGATGCGATCGCGTTGGGCGTCTAGTGACTTGTTCAATGTACTTATTCTTTTCTACTCCTAGTTTGTCATGGTACAGTAAATACATGATCTTCAACCTTTCCCGATAGCGTCTGATTCGTAGTGGGTCTAAGCCAGCCTGTTTAACAAGTATGCTTGGTGAAGTGCGCCAGCTATAGGAACTGAATATAAATCTTACCGATTTTCTTTGGATGCTGTCCAACTTATTGATATTTTGCTGGGTCCATGGATCCCATACAATACAGCAATATTCAAGGATTGGTCTAATGTAGGTTTTATACGCTAGAAGTTTTATTTCTTGTGTTGACTGTCGCAAACATCTCCTCAGATATCCCAGTTTCTGCATGGACTTTTTTGTGATGTAGGTTACGTGTTCATTCTATCTGAGGTCGGATGTTAGAACTACACCTAAGTATTTGTAACTTAGTACAGAAGAGAGAACCTGTCCATTGATGCTGTATTTAAAGGGTAATGGTTGCCGTTTCCTGGTGACTGTCATTGCTACTGTTTTCTTTGTATTTATCTTCATTTGCCATGTCAAGCACCATGTTTCGATAGCGGTAACTGAAGAATTTAATACGGCCTGGTCCCTTGGGCTGTTAATTTCATTATAAAGTATGCAGTCGTCTGCAAACAACCTGATTTTCACCGGTATATTCGTTACTATGTCGTTAATAAAGATAAGAAAAAATAACGGGCCGAGAACAGATCTCTGTGGGATGCCGGAACGAACAAGTGCCGGCCTTGAACACATTCCATCAATGAACACGCTTTGTTTCCTTGATGAAAGATATGCCTCTATCCATTGTAGCAGTGACCCATTTTTTTAATATCGGTTTTAATTTTAGAAGCAACTTTTGGTGACACACGCGGTCAAATGCCTTTTCGATATCTAAGAAAATCATATCAACTTGGCCTTGCCTATCTAGAACTGCTGCGATGTCGTGAACAGTTTCGACTAGCTGCGTTGTAGTCGATAGCCCTTTACGGAACCCGTGCTGCCTATAATCTATGATGTTATTAATTTCGACAAACGTCATAATATGCTGGAAGATAATATGCTCGAATGTCTTAGCGCATGTGCAGAGTATTGAGATGGGCCTGTATGAAGTAATTAATGAGCGGTCTCCTGTTTTGGGTATTGGTGTAATCTTGGCATATTTCCAATCATTTGGTAACTCAGCTCGCTACAAGGATTTGCTAAATAGTAAACACAAGTATTTTGAACACCATTCGGCATACCTTACAAGGAAGGCGTTTGGTATGCCATCGATTCCCGGGGATTTTTTAGTGTCTAAGTTAAGCAATAATTTTTACGATGAACGCATTCCCTTCCACCCTAATTTACCTTTAGGAGATAATCCACTTGTAAGAACTTCATCTGTTTTTAATTTTCTGAAAGACGCGGCCATCTTAAACAAAATATGATATCAAATATCGCAGAACTATTAATTCTAAAATTTTTTACCTCGTGCTGTCGCGCATTTTATGATGCACCTCATCCATTTTCTCAGTCTGAGAAGAAGGCTGAGGTCAGCATTCGATTTGATGGGCTCCTCGGAGTCCTTGTCCGGACAAAGACTTTCGCTGACGAAAACCAAATTTTTGAAATAAATTATACTATGTGCTTGGCGCATGATAGCCTAAGTTGCTTATGCGCCATAAACCCCAGTACAAAACAATAGAAACAACTCAAGACATTGAGCGCAGACTAATAAATGAGTTTATTTTCGAAGGGTCTCATATTTATACATACCTAATCGTGGGCAACAAACGAAAACAGATAAAAAAGAAAAAAAACAGCCAAAGCCAAGGAATCATGACGCCATCCGGACGTGGCTCGACCATTTCGCACTCAGTTGTTAGTCTGCGCTCGGTGTCTCGTGTTGTTTCGTCCATTTTGTCCGTTATGAAGTTAAGTGCTCCCCTGTAATAATTAAAAATCTCTGTAGCAGCACAGACGCAAGGTGATGCTGTAGAATCCTTGAAATATGACGTATATGTATTCGCAAGGACTATAGGACAATATACGTCGAAATCGGGTGGTTTTTGGCGAGCGCAGTGCTTCCCAGTGTTGATGCGCTCCGAGGGAGAGCAAGGCATGTGCGAAGAGCCTGATCCTGGGCTGCCTGGAGGGCATGCAAATTAGTCTTGCACGTGTTTAAAAAAGCACGTGTTTTAAAAATCCCAGAAATATTGCTTTGTACAACTCCAGCGTTGACTGGACTGACGAGCACCTTGATTTTCCATCTAGAAATCGGAGTAAGTGAGCGATAGATGTTAGCTTTTTTTCCAGCAGGTTGCAATGCGCTCTGCGTGATAGGTTGCGGTCGATCAGAATATCTAAGAAACGATGCGTTTTCCAGTAAAAGTAATGTGACCGTCGATGCATACCGGTTAAAGAAACATACATATGCATGTTAATGCCAGATTTTATCCAGTGCGACGACGGCCTGACACTTGCTCATTACACCTACCTTGGCGTGCCCCTGAGCGGTGTCCTTAGCCTTTTTTTGTTTAATCTGGCACTCATCGCCTTTCCAGAGAGCCTCCCTAACACCGTCCAAATATCTATGTACATCGATGAGATCTGCATTTTGGCCTGCTCTTTGACGCGTCTCCAGTGCACGGGCATTTAGGCTTACCAATGCACTTTGGCGTTTACCAATGCACACGAACATCGACCAGTCATGCAAGCTGCGGCCTACTACACCCTACAGAATCTGCGACTGCCCAAACCATTCCACGGCAGCCACCTCGAAGACGTCGAAGACTGGCTTGTAGAGTTTGAACGGGTCGCCTCGTTCAACCAGTGGGACGGTGCCGCCAAGCACGCAACGTCTTTCTCAGCCTGGAAGATGGCGCTAGTACCTGGTAAACGAACCTAGAAGACGCCTTAACATCATGACACGAATTCCGCCGGCGACTGCTGGAGACCTACAACAGCACTGATCGTCGAGGAGGAGGAGGAAAAACATTTATTCAGAGCACAAAAACTGGGTGGGTTCAGTACGAGAATCCATTGGTCGCCATCATAATCCGGCCCCTCTCAACCAGCAATTTCTGGTCGAGTGGGCTGTGGCTATGAAGGGTTGCCTCCCAGCGCTCATGAGTCGGATCGGGATTGCTGTCCAAGTCTGGGTTTTCTTGACATTCCCAAACCGCGTGAAAGAGTGTGCCAACTGCTCCACAGAAGGGGCAGGACGAATTGTAGGTTTCTGGGTACCATTTACTCATTAGGTAAGGATTGGGCAGAGTATTAGTTTGTAGTCGCCTGATTATGTGCTCTTCATATTTACTTAGGGTTTTGTGAGGAAGAGGATATTCCCTTCTTGTGATCTTATAGTACTACGTAATTTCTGCGTAGCTTAGTAAGGGTGAGGGGTTGTCAACTATGTCAGAGAGAGGCTGCGTGCCAGATGCTCGGAGGAGGAGAGCTCGAGCAGCTGTGTTGGCCGCCTCATTGCCCGTCGTTGAGAGGTGCCCTGGCGTCCAGAAGATCTGGATGTTGGAAGGATTAGACCTTTCCAAAATTTCCCAACACGGAGCGCCAACGTGGCCTCTGAGGTAATTGCGTACCGCTGCTTGTGAGTCGGACATAACCGTTGCCTCGCTGTTCTTTGATATCGCTAGTGCGATAGCTGCTTCTTCAGCCGATGTGGTATCCACCGCTTGGATAAGGCTGCTTGCAATGATATCTCCCCGGGGTGAAACTGCTGCAATTGCCGCGACTCCGTTAGCGGGTCCAGCCGCATCGACGTAGATCGTGTCCTTGTTTCCATCCCAGCGCTTAGAGAGGTGTCTAGCTCTGGCTAGTCTCCGTCCTCTGTTATATTCCTCATCCATGCGTTTTGGTATGGGGTGAGTCGTAATGTGTGATCTCATCTGCATGGGCATGTCGATCTTGTCAGCGACTTCTCGGGGTGGACTGATTCTCAGCTTCTGTAATATTTTCCTGCCAGGCTTAGATGTTGAGAGCCTGACAATTTGATTTAGACGGTGGGCCTCTATTAGTTCGTCGATGGTGTTATGGATCCCCAGCTGTAGTAAGCGCTTAGTGGATGTGCATAAAGGGAGTCCCAGCGCCGTCTTAACTGCCTTTCGAATAATAACATCTAGTTGGTCTTCTTCCTTTTTGCTAAGCCGTAAGTACGGGGTGGCGTATGTTAGTTTAGAGAGAATGAAAGCCTGAACTAATCTTAGGGCCTCCTTTTCTCTTAGCCCATTTCCTTTCTTGATTACCCGGCGTAGCATTCTAGAGACTTGTTCGGAATAGGCTTGGAGCTGTCTGATTGTAGTGGTGTTAGTGTTGCCGCTGGGTATGATGGCTCCCAGGATCTTGATCTCTTTCTTGATCGGAATGCTCATACCCTGGACCGTAATGGCGACAGAGGGAGTGGACGGCAAAAGCCCCGTATTCTGCCTCTTGCCACGGTCGATCAGGAGTAACTCTGATTTCTCGGGAGAGCACGTTAGCCCATACCTCGCCGCATGCTGGCACACGACATTCGCTGCTTCCTGAAGCCGGCCTTGAATTTCCCCTTCATTACCGCTGCAACACCAGATCGTAATGTCGTCGGCGTATATAGCGTGCTCAATGCCTTGGATGCGGTCTAGCTTCTCTCGTAGCCCACGCATGGCCAGGTTGAAGAGAAGCGGAGACAAGACCGCTCCCTGCGGAGTGCCCTTGGAACCTAGATTGAACGGAGAGGAGGTCCGATCGCCAATACTTATTGACGCTTTTCTATTGGAGAGAAAGTCCCTCACGTAATTATATGTGCGGTCACCACAGTTGACGCTGTTAAGCTCATCCAGTATTCCCTGGTGGTTGACATTGTCAAATGCCCCTTTTAAATCGAGCGCAAGGATGGCCTTGACCTGACATCTACCGGGGTTGTCCAGAATATCATCTCTGATACAGAGGAGAATATCCTGTGTAGACAGCTTTTCTCTAAACCCGTACAGCGTGTCAGGGAGGATATTAGTCTTCCTCAGGAGTCGCTTCAGTCGGGCGTTCACGACCCTCTCGAACAGTTTACCCATACACGACGTCAGGGAGATCGGTCGTAAATGATCAATATCGCATGGCTTATTGGGCTTGGGAATAAATCGCACTAAAGCCAATCTCCAGGAGTCGGGGATCTGGCCCTTGTACCAGCACTGCGTGTTGAAGTATTTCACTAATTTTCTTAAAGAGATGTCATCCATATTAAAGAGCATCTTGGTGTTTATCTGGTCCGGTCCAGGAGCGGTGTTCTTGCGCATGACGTCAAGCTCCGCCCTCAGTTCCTCAACCGTTACGTCTTGGTCCATCTCTTCATTGGGTGCACCGGTGTACGCAGGGAGAGGGTACGAGGATCCCAGATCGAGGAATTCCGTGCACGTTCTGCAATGAGGGCTTCGTTGTCCCCTTTATAGCTGTGCAAGGCGTTACAGAGCGTGTCTGTTTGCTCTTTCCGGTTTGAGTTCGGCTCGATAAGGGATCTGAGGAGTCCCCATGCTTTAGCCGTGCCCATTTTACCGTTGAGCTCATCACACAGCTTGAGCCAGTTTTGGTTAGCGAGGTTATGTGCGTAGTCATCCGCTTCTTTGGTGAGTTCTGCAATCTTGGTCTTCAGCTTGCGATTTAACTTTTGCCTTTTCCACCTCCTTGTCAGAGATCTCCTGGCTTCCCACAGGTGTAACAGGTGCGGGTCAACTGCCGGAGTTTCCTCCGTGGTGTTCACTGTCGCAGAATGCCTGGCGACGGTTTTCATCTGCAGCGCTGTCCATGCCTCAATATCTGTGATATCTTCGTCCGGGAGACGTGCGAGCTCCTCTCTCCACTTGTCCCAGTTCACAATCTTAGCCTTGCCAAATGGTTTCCGACATTTCACTCCCTGAACAGTGCAGGATATGATGAAGTGATCACTGCCCAGGGACTCGCCAGTGTTAGACCAGGTGGACTGCAGGCAGTTTTTCACAAGCGTGAGATCGGGACAGGTGTCTCTGCTGACGCTATTACCCGCTCTGGTGGCATGCAGGGGATCCGTTAAGATTGTGAGCCCTTCTCTGTTAGCGATCTCAAGGATCCTCCTGCCTTTCGGGCTGTTAAAGTGATATCCCCATGCTTGGTGGGGCGCATTGAAATCACCGGCTATGACGAGGGGGTCCTTACCTGCCCTCTTGATAAAATTATTAAATAGCGTGGCTATCTGACGACTTGAGTCCCTGGGGCGACTGTACACGTTCAGTATGTGCAAGCTGCGTTTTCCCCTGTGTTTGGGAAGAATTTCAATGTAAGCATGTTCGATATTTTCGGTTAGCGGTTCTTGCAGCGTTGCGGTAAACTCCTTGTGAACAAGTATTCCTAGGCTATGCTCGTCTTGGAAAGTTTTGTACCCCTTCATGCTGATGACCGTATTTGCTTCTTGAAGTACTATTACAGCAGGTGGCGCCTCCGACGTGTCGATGAAAAATTGAAGGCTTGCTTTTTTCTTTTTAAGGCCCCGACAATTCCATTGCCAAATAATTGTTTCCTGTCCCCTATGTGCCACGGTCCTAATTCGTCCTCTTCTGGTAGGGGATGCCTGTCGGCATATTTGGATTTCCTATTTCTGAAGTTGCACTCGTTGCGTTTCGATTTGAATTCGTCTCGGACTGTGGCACTGGCAGAGTTTATGTATTTCCTAGTGTTGGCGGACTCGTTTGCGAGCTCGTTTTTGACCATCTGAATAACTTGTAGGAACTTTTTATTCTGCTCCTCTCTGTCAGCCCTCAGCTCTGCAATGACGCGCTCATAAACTGACTGTGAGTTTGGCCGGGCTTCGGGTGTTTTGTCGTGAGTTGTTTGTGACTGCAGCCTGACCAATTTAAGTTCAGCTCGCAATGCCTCGTTCTGTTTTTTTAGCTGAATAATTTCTGCTTTCAGGTCATTAAACTCCTTAGATATCGCGTTTCCGGGGAGGGATGGAGGCAACCCAGCATAGCCCACCTTTACGATGTGTCTTGAGTCTTCTTGCTTCTCAGAAGACGGTCCGCGTTCTCGGGTGCGTGGCGTCTCCTGTGCCGGTGGATCCGCCTTAGGTGCAAAGGAGACCGACCTGGTGGTCCCCTGCTCTTTATGATGTCTTGACTCTTCCGTTCCGGATCGGCCTGACGAGTTGCGACATTGACTAGACTTATATCTTGACCTGGACCTGGACGTAGAATTGGAGGCCGCTCTTCTGGATTCCTTCTTGTCGAACTGCTCTTTTCGGCTGGTGCGTACAGCTGCCGCGTAGCTCTTGCTGGTGCCACTGGTTGTCGGTTTCTCTTCCTGATCATCGAAATGTTGATGTTTCCTAGGCTTATTGATGGGATCCAGAAACTTTGCTTTGCATTCCCTTGAGTAGGTTTGGTGATTCCCCTGGCATGCCGCACAAGTTGGGGTGCAACCGTGAGCTTCCCCGGGATTCAGCTTGCCGCACGAGTCACATTTCGATTCAGCTGGGCTGGGGCAGACGTCCGGTCTATGTCCTTCCCTGCCGCACAGTACGCAAAACGGTCTAGTTTTCCTATAAAGAAAACATTTTCGCTCGATCCACCCGTACGTAACAAAGAGAGGGACTTTGTATCCACTGAACAGTATCACCGCTGAGTTGGATCTGCCGAGCCTTCGGACGCCTAATATTTCGTGGGTTTCTGAGGAAAAGTCTTTCTCTAGGTCTCTGTCTGATGCGTTGGGGTCAATCCCGTGCACCACCCCTTTGCATGAGTCTTGCGGTGTTCTCACGTAGGCATTGAGGTGGTACTTTTTCCCGTCTAGGTTGATGTGATCGATCTTCGCAAGTACTGTGGCGTCTTCGACATGGGAAGTTGCCGCGATGATGATGTTTTGCTCTTCGATAACTCTGATGTAAGGTTTGGCGCGTAGCGTCTTGCCACGTAACGCGTTTTCGAATGCGACGTTAAGTGGGTGTACACTCCCACCCCACATTTTTAGGTCCAAACGGTCTTTCGGCTTGATAATCACTTTAAATTCATACTTGTCGAGGTCAGGCAGTCTCGGGGGCCTCTTGCGGCTCGTGGGATCCGCTGCTGGTGACTTCGGGTCGTCATCGTATGTCTTCGGAGCCCAGTGCCCTTGTGCACGCTGTCCTGCCCTGAGGTATATCGTCTTCCATCCAGGTTCTGGCTGTGAATTATCAAAGTTCCCCTCGCCTTGTTTGCTGCTGCTCGGAACACTTCCGAATCTTCCAGACTCGGGGTCGTAGCCATGGGTGTGGTCCACATCCATCGTCGAAGCCGTAGCGGAGTAGCTGCTCGCTGGTCAGGCCGAACGCGGCAACGGACGCCGGGCCCGGTGCCGAAGTGCTTGCGAGGCTTAGCGATCCCACGTTTTCGCTTGGGCTTTAAAGTCCCGCATAATGCCAAGAAAGTCACTTCTTGGGATCAAAGCGTATCCACGAGTAGTCCTCGACGTTATACGTCTGATCCGTACAAAAATGTGGAACTGCGAATGGATCTTGCGCGCACAGGACGAGAAATCCGGCTGAAGGAGCTTTGCAGTCTCGCATTCAGATGCCGAACGAGACTGTAATTATATACGTGGAGGACATGACCCGGCTCTTCCGGCGAGCTGATCCGGCCATGCCGGAACAGAAAAAGGCGCGTCACCTCATGCGCGGCGTTAAAGAGCAACTGTTTACTGGCCTCGTGCGCAGTCCACCAGGGACTGTTGCTGAGTTCCTTACGGAATCGGTCACAATAAAGAAGATGATCCATGGTATATGGGGAGCACAAAAACGGCACAAGGGACAAAGAAAGACGGACAACACAGGCGCAACACAAGAAGATGCTTCGCGGCGGTCTACCAGCTACCAAGGCCGGCCGGTACTCGCCGCTTCGGTTACAGAGCGCCTCCTGCCTTCGGGCTAACCTTGATCTTCTCCGCGACCTCATCCATTCCACTTTGCGCGAAGAGCTCCAGACGTTTTTCAGTGTTCCGCAGCCGACGGCCGGATCTCTCGCTAGCCTCGTCCGAGAAGAGGTACAAGCGTTTAGGCCTTTGTTATCGTCCGGTCATTCGCCGCCTTTTCCCACTGAGTAACGTCGGCCAACGTATGCTAAAGCCTTGCGACGTCCTGCGACCTCTTCAGCACCGTTCCCTCCGTCCAATAACGGCTCACTGTTTTCTGAAAGACCGCGACACGTACAACGACAATCGACGACCACCCCAGCGGAAGACGAAGCTGTGACGTGCCCCAAATTGGTGGCGTCTGTGCTTTCACTGCGGGGAACCCGGTTATCTGTATCGTCAGTGCCCACATCGGCGCCTTGGACTACAGGGGCTTGCCGTCGACATCATCTGCCCCCATTAGTTGAACGACCGCGGGAGATTGAGGACTATGCGACCCATTAGCGCATGGCGACAATTTCCCAGCGGGAGTCCCGATCTCCGTCTCCACGCCGACCTTCGCCGTAGCCGCAAAGCTCCTCCTGGATGGCGCAGCGACGGTGGCCAAGCCCCCACCGGGAAAACTTAAGTCAGTGACATCCGGATGCGAGACCACTGGCAGTCGATGCGAACATGACCCCCCGACAGCGCGAATAGCGACCGACCGTGACTTAAAGGCGCTGACAGCAGTTCCTGACCTCGAACATCGATTGTAGCTGGATATGCCCGTGCTCCTTGACGGCTATAAGATTAACGCTTTGGTGGACACTGGCGCTTATTTCTCGATTTTAAGCGGAAAGCTAGCGGCGCCTCTCAAAAAGGTAATGACGCCGTTGTCTGGCACGCATATCCGCACGGTTGGTAGACATATCGAAACTTCGCCTGACCTGTGCACGGCAAGGGTTCAAACTCGCAGCTCTACATTTGAAGTCAGCTGCCTAGTTCTACTCGACTGCTTCCGTGACTGTATCCTTGGCGTTGATTTTCTCCAGGAATATAAAGCCATTATTGACTTCCGAAAGCGTACTGTCACATTTTCGACTGAGAAAGCTGATGTTTACAACGAAGACCGTCAAATCCGCAATGCCCTTCGCATTTACGCCGAGATTGTTTGGATTCCGCCACGTGCCAGTGTTTTTGTGCGTGTTTATTGCGACGGGCAACGTGACGGCACAGCTGTCGCAGAAAGCAACCTGTCCCTTTTGCTCACCCACGGCATCTGCTCAGCGCAAAGCCTCATCCATCTCCGCGACGGCTGGTCTGAGCTCCTGGTGACTAACTTCACTAACGAACCCCCGCAACTTTTTCATGCTACTGCGTTCGCATTCGCCGACCCCTTAGCGGAGATTTCTGAATGTCTCGCATTTTAAGCTGTTAAACCTATGCGCCCGTCCCATGACGGGCTTGATATCAGTCCGGGCCTCTCGGCGACTCAACAGCGAGAACTCCGAGCCCTCCTACTCTAATACACTACCTTTTTCGCGTCTTTGTCGAAAGCCCGGCAAACGGCACTGCTGCGGCACCGCATCATTACGCCCGACGCTGCCCGCCCTCTCCGCTAGCAGCCGTACCGTATCTCACCGACGGAACGTGATGCGATCCAAACGCAGGTGAAGGAGATGCTTTCTGATGGATTCATTCAACCTTCCAACAGCCCGTGGTCGTCACCTGTCGTGGTTGGGAAGAAAAAGTATGGGACCCTCCGCTTCTGTGTTGATTATCGAAACCTCAACAACATCACTAAAAAGACGTCTACCCGCTGCACCGTATCGACGACACACTCGACAGACTTCGTCGGGCCCAGTATTTCTCCTCAATTGACTTAAAGAGCGGGTACTGGCAGGTAGAGGTGGACAAGCGGGCCGCGAAAAAAACGGCTTTCGTTACCCCCGACGGGCTGTACGAATTTAAAGTGCTGCCTTTTGGGCTCTGTTCAGCGCCGGCAGCTTTCCAGCGCATGATGGACAGAGTTCTCACTGGACTCAAATTGCAAACTTGATTTTTTTTTTATCTCGTAGATGTCGTCGTGTTTTCCGAAAACTTTGCCGAACACCTTTGTTAAGTCAGAAGCTCAGAGCGTGGATAGGTCGTCCCCCCCCCCCCCCCCTCCATTTTCCGGGAGCGGTCATCTCCGTGAGAAGTAGAAGGAGTTTACTGAGAGGCGCGACGCCCGCTCGTAGTGGGCCTCGATGCCGGCTACCTGCGTTAATCCTTTCAGCTCTGACGCCGACTCATCCCCTGCTGACCGGCAGTGCACGAGGGGTAGAACGGTGACAGTGCATCGCGCGTTCCGGACGCTGTCCAAAGCCGTGGGAAAGCGGGAGAAGGACCTCGAACTTTCTTGTGAGAGTCGCAGGGGGGACGACGACCTTTTTCCGCTGAAGAAATTCCTTTTGCTGTCAGCGGAGACGGCAAAGCCTATGCGTGGCGCCTCGATTTAATGCACATGCAGCGAGCGGAGTTCGCGAAACCGCGCGTCGTGCACGTTTCAGGAGGTGCGGGGTCCACTGGGTCGGGCTCTGGTGAGCCCTGGGCTCCGCCCACTTGCACGTACGGTGCTATTGTACTGCTATTGGTTCAAATTGGGCGAGGGCTGGTTTAGTAAAGCTCCGACCAATTATCGAAGGAGTTAAAACCCGCTGCAAACAAAGACTTTGGAGGAGCGTGCCAAGACTCATTCTCGGCTGCGATGTCAGTGCACGTTAAAGATCCCCAGGTGGTCGAAATTATTCCGGAGCCCTCCACTACGGCACCTATTTCTCTCTTTCTTCTTTCACTCCCTCCTTTATCCCTTCCCTTACGGCGCGGTTCAGGTGTCCAACGATATATGAGACAGATACTGCGCCATTTCCTTTCCACCAAAAACCAATTATTATTATTATTATTATTTTAAACTGCCTTTTCTTTAAACTGCCTTATCATCACTGCCTTGTATTTCGGTCCCGTCTTTAATTAATAAGTTGTGTCTTAAGAAGTTGGAACTGCTGCCCAAACCGGCAACGTGACGTCGAACGAGCGGACGAAGGCCCGAAGTGCTCTTCGTACCGCTAACCGCCGCATATTCGATCACCGGCCAGCGTGCCATGGCGGCATGGTTGTTTCTGCTGCTTTATAAATCATTTTCTTTAAAAAAAACTAATTCATTGGCACTAGATATTAAAAAAAGTAACATTCCCCTATGCACCTTGATTTCGGTGACTGTTGGCTTCCTCAAACGAGCCCCTCACATCATTTGCCTATATATATATATATATATATATATATATATATATATATATATATATATATATATATATCAAAAGTGCTATCTTGGCAGCTGATTGACCAATATAATATAAAATCACCAGAAATTGAGAAACATAACAGGATTTAATTCACGGCGTTTCCGTTGGTGGACCAGACTCTTCGACTTTACTACAGCATTTGAAACACGCAGCATTTATAAAGCGTGCGCGAGGTACAAAAAGAGCGTAAAGCACGAGTGAGATCAATGGGACGGGGGGGGGGGGGATAAAAAAAGGAGAGAGAAAATTGACGGCAATTTAAAAGGCGATCTCCTAACGGGGATGCGGGTGTGCCGAAGGAGGCGAAAGATAAAAAATAAAATAAAATAATAAAATCTAATAAATAAAAGGAAAGAAAACAAAGAATGCAAAATTCTCTTCCCCGAAACCTCAGGGCTGCCTTAGCAGGGCCCTGGAGGAGTGAAGCGCTTGACCCCTGTGCAACGAGGAGGCAACATTCAAAAGAAACTGGAAGGAGGGGGGGGGGGGGGGTAAGGAGGAATGCCAACCAGACTTCTAAAGAAAGAAAAAAGTAGTGAAACAAAGAAAAAAAGAATAGCCATTGTACAAGACAGCGATATGCTACTCAGAGAAGGATTGTGGCAACAGGACAGAATACAAAATAGGGCATCAGCAAAAATAACAATCAAAATTGCCGTTTGGGCGAGTTGGTGTGACTTGATTCGAAAAGAACAGCGCGGAAACAGACAGGGACACGAGAAGAAAAAACACTGACGACAGGACGAGTGCTGACTAAAAACTCTTTATTGTCGAGGAACACCCAGCACTATATATGCCAAAACACCACGTGACAGTCAGGGGGCCAAAGATTACAACCTAATCCACAGTCATCGAAGGGCGGCCAACACATGCTTGAACCAGAAGGAAAAACCACAAAAAGTGAAAAAAGGGTGAAACTTTTTGCAGTGAGCATATCAAAAGTACTTTAACCAGCAAAAAAAAAAAACAAGGAAAAAAACACAAGTGCCAAACAACATCGTGGCCAAAGGGCGGTGTCAAGAACACTTTAACAGCAACAAAGAGCGAGCCTAAAAGGGCCCAAGCAAGCGAAGCAAAAGCCGAGTCAGAAATCTAAAAACAGATAAAACGTCATGCAACCCTACAGATGCCTCAAACAACTAAAGCCAAATCAAAATAACCTAAAAAGCAAAAACTTGTCAACGCCTATAAGGTAATAGGTAAAAAACAGTCTGCATGTAAAAACACAATTTGGACAATTACCACTTATGAGCCGCACCAAAAAAACCTGAGGAGAAGAATGAGCACGGGCTAGCATAGGAAAATTTATGAGCAAACGGGTAGTGGCAGGCGAACACGTAAAATCAGTAATCTTTAGGCATGGTCAGGGAAGCGCATTTCTTTCTCGTCCAGTGAAATTGAGTGCGTGCTTGCGCAACTGTCCCCTGCCTTAGCAATAAAGTAGGCCTCAATGACCTCCCTTTCTGTTTTGTTTTTTGATGTTGCTAATAACCTTGTGTTCTCTAATATAGGTTTACACTTGTGGCGAGGCTGGTTGCAGTGGTCTGATAGATTACTTCCAGACCCTCTATCTACGTTGATGAAGTGCTCCCTGGCCCTAACATTAAAGCATCTTCCCGTCTGGCCTATGTTGTGTGTACATAGGTATGCTCCTCGCTGGAGAGCATTCCTCCCACTTTTCATGTTGGTGGACAGTATCCATAAGTTCTCGTGACGCTTTCTGAAGTATGTCCTGCCAATGCGTTTTTAGAGCAAGAGACAAGTCCTATGTTGCTGGCTTTAAATCTAATCTCATGCCTTTCGGAATGATGTTGCCATGCACATACAGGTCTAAGGTTTCCACATGATGTTCATATGTAGTTCTTTTTGCTGCAAACATTCTTAAATTTAAAAAAAAATTGATACACAAGTATCAATCAGTTCACTTTGCTCTTTAAAGCAGATTGTCAAATCTTGGATGTCTCTTGGACGACGTCCTTGTAGCTCCGCAGGGAGTAGTGCGGCTTTAGCTCAAGTGTCGTAGTGGATGGATTCGGCGTCGCTGGCGGTTAGGGTGTTTCGGGAATGTCGTGGTCATGGTCATACCACTTTGACTGTGCCCTTGTAGTATATTCCTGAGCAGGATCGGCTGCAGTCGACCCGCGATTATTGCCACACCTTCAAATCTGGGAAGCAGGCCGTCAGCGGCTATTACTCGTGCAGGTGAAAGCCACTCGTGCAGGTGGACCATGGGCTGCAGTGGCTGTTGTGCGCGTGTTTTTTTATTTCCTTCCTTGACTGCACACACGCGCATCTTGGACCACTGTATTGTTATCTTATGTAATTAGTGTTTATATCACGACTCCCCCTATTTTTTCTTACTGTCCCCTCCCCTCTATCACTTCACTTCTTCAAACTACCTGCTACCCTTTATTTCCGCTGCCCAGCTCAGGTGCCGCTGTCGCACTGATGTCAGATGACGGGGTTAGCAGAAATCTTTTACCTTCCTTTTGTTATTATTTTTGAATTAAACACTTACTACTTTTTAAATTGTCGTCGATTCTTTCTCTCTTTTTATGTTTTTTTTCTTCCTGGTCTCTTCCCCCCCCCCGCCCCCAGTTGTTTGCACTCGTACTTTACGCTAATTTTGTACCTCGCGCACGCGTTATGAAAGCTGCGTGTTTCAAATCCCGTAGTGCACTCGAAAAAGGCTGGTCCTCCTGCCGAAACGTCGTGAAGTCCTGTTATGTTTTTCAATTTCTGGTGATTATATATATATATATATATATATATATATATATATATATATATATATATATTGCCGCGAATATTTAAAGTGTGTTCGTTTTTCAAATCTGCCGCCACATCACTTAATCGCTTTGTTTGCTACGCAAGACGCGACTAGATGTATCTCGATTGATCGCAGCCAGGCAGAGCTGATTCTATGTTGTTCCGGAATGTTCAAGTAACTTTGCGCTCTTTATCTCGAAAGTTCGCTATCAGCTTTAAATTGAGCACGGCCGACAGCGGTCGGCATTCAGTTCGACGACCGCCGTGCACGCTTGTCGCTTCACCGCCGCCGAGTGATTCAGTCCATTTTGGGTGCAAGTCAGCCCAATAAACAGTTTTCTTTTAGATGACCCTTTCGTCTGTCTTAATCGCTGCTTCGACTGCCGTCACCACTACGTGACATCTGGTGGAGGTGCGGGGTTGCCTTCCATGTTCCGGACGCCCCCTTTAAGTCGTGAAGCAAAGCCCTGAGCACTTCGCACCCGAGGACGAGCCAGCAGCTCAGCGAGCCAGCCGACGTCTCCAGGGAGAGGAGCCTGAGTTTGGGAAACTGCCGGACCGCACAAAACAGCGAAAAGACGCGGCTACGAGCACCGCAACCTCGCCGAAGATGTCGACATCGATCATACTGCAGCAGCCGTGGGTGCCGCCAACTTTCAATGGATCCCTAGGCGAAGACCCTGAAGAATGGTTGGATCAATTTGAGCGCGTGGCGTCATTCAACAAGTGGGATGATGCGGCGAAAATTGGACACGTGTTCTTCTCACTGGATGGCTCCGCACGCACGTGGTACGAAAACTACGAGTCGTTCCTTACGACATGGGAGCTATTCAAGAGAGAACTATTGCAGGTATTTACCAGTGTCGTGAGGAAAGAAAGAGCCGAACGACTCCTCGAGTCCAGGATCCAGCTTCCGAATGAGCCCGTCCGCGGTTACGTCGAGGAGATGAAGCGCCTATTTCGCCGCACCGACTCCGGAATGACCGAGGAAAAGAAAGTTCAGTTTTTAATGCGCGGCGTAAAAGAACAACTCTTTGCAAGCCTCGTCCGCCAGCCGCCAAAAACAGTCGAGGAATTCATGCAAGAAGCCTGCACGATTGAAAAGACCCTCGACATCCGCGCTCGGCAGTACAATCGTCCTTCCTCTGCCTGCGCAATCCGTTCGGACACGCCGGCCACCACCAGCGAGAGCTTGCGGGAAGTTATCCGCGAAATCGTCCGAGAGGAGCTACGCCGATTACTACCATCCTCCCCACAGCCACAAGCAGCGATTATTATGGATGTGGTGCGGAAAGAAGTGCAACAGGCACTTGGCACCCCGACGGCCACAGAACCCCAGGCCATGACCTACGCCGCTGCAGTAAGGACTGCCCAGCCCCAACGACAACCCCCACGTCCTCCCCGAGATGAACCACTTGTTCCACAACGCCGCCTCCCAGCCCCCGCCCGCCCAGCCTACACTGTAAAAAAAAAATGCTCCGCAGTACAGAGAAACCCGCTGGTAATGCGTTGCCGGAGGGTTTTCCGCAACATGAGGTACGGACTAAATGTCAGAAACAGAGACTCCGTATGACGACTGTCACATTCTTGGTAACGGAAAGTTACGTCATGCTATGCACGAGACCGAAATCGTTTTTTCACAACGAATGCTTATGTTTTGTTCTTATTGAAGTTTCTGAAATGTGTATGCATACGTCCTCCGTTCACTCGGAAGTCATTTCATCTAGAGCGGAAATTATCTGTATTGTAATTATGTACTTTCTGTAGTACATGAACATGCGTCTTCGTATAGCTTCTGCCCGCAATGTTCACTGCAGATATAGCCGTCCAGGTGCCAAAGAAATAAGTATTATGTACAAGGCTTTCCTTTACGCATATTATGTAGTGCATACGTACAAAGAATGCAGCTTAGAATGAAAGAGTGGTAAGTGTTTGGGTGAGTACAAGTACATACGTTTTATTTTCATGGCAAACTACACACATTGTACATCTGCACATTGCTGTCGGATCCATCTGAAAAGCATAAAAAAAATCCTCATTTAGTGGTCACACAACACCAAATATAAATTTAACAAATACATTTCAACCATCCGCTATTGAACAATCGGCTTTCGTAGAAGCTTTCAAAAGCCATTCACCGAGAACCAACCCGTTATAATTTATTGCCCAAAATTCATTTCTCATAACAGTAAACAGTAAAAACCACAGGTCCAGAAAGAAGCAGACAAAATGCGCTTTCCCGGGCGGCCTTGTGCACATGAAAGTCTTTACAGTTGCTTATCATTTTGTGCAAATAGAAAGTAGCTCAGGATGGGGGCCAGATGCAATTCAATGCAGGTGCCTTTCTGTACATAGCACTAAATGCACAACTTAGCGAGCAAGGAACATTGGTAACATCTGAAAAAGGTGGGAGACGCTTGCCGAATTTATCGTCCATCCAATTTGTTATAGGCAAGACAAGACGAAGCGAAAGTCCCGCACTCAGTTTATATCCAGTTCCCGGGCATGCCCGTTGCGGCAGATTATGACGCTTTTTATTATGACACAAACTTCGAATACGGCCCCAGGAAGCACACTTCTCCAAAACCGCATGTTTTCACTCATAGCTTCCATTATCTCAGCATGTGCAAGAAAATGTACTAATATCTGATATCAGTGAAAACGCAGTCACACGTACCGGAAGCAGCTCACTAAGGCATTCCAATATCTCTGCAGTGTGCCTCACAAGGAACGGATGCTCAAGTTTCAAAAAAGGGCTCTTGGCAGAAATTTAACCAAAGGCCGTTGCCATGTGAACCTTTTCAAAATGATAACCCAGAAAGGCGAAGTGTCCTCATGTGTCTGATGCAAAAGAAGGATGAAGGCATGAGTCTTTCTGCTTTTTGAACAGCTGTGATAAGTTTTTTACTGGTACTGCTTGGTGCAGCTTCAGTCTCCTTCTTGACATTTTGTGAAATAATTATATATCTGCGAAAGATCTCGCTAGCAAACATTTTGGCACTAATGGAGAAGCAAAAAGACCCATGTCCTAGGCCTTTTTTTGTGACACTAAAGGAAGGCTTGCCTTTTAGAGTCATTGATTACGAAGAGGTCCATGTGGCAACAAACTTTGAGAGAATTCCTTCAAGGGCTCTTTGTTCTCATGAGGTGCCCTGTAGATATATCACAACACCTCAGTGAGCTGTTACCAGCCCTGTGAGTTCACTGTCACTTGACATCAAGGGTATGTACTTTTCCTCGCCACATGCAGCAATCATGTATATGTCAAGAGAAAGCATAAAAGATTTCTAAGTGCAATTCCAGATTGCTTGCGGAGGAAAGCACAAGAGTGGCCATGCTCAGCTGTTACCTTTGCTTCTTGCTCGAGTTCTACAGTGAGTACTACGTAATGACAGGTGTCTGCATCAACTCATATTTAACACCCGTCCTGTGTGACCTCCATCTTGCACTACGACAGGCAACATTATAACACCCTTCATGCAAAGAGTGTCATCAGGGTCGGTGTGTTCTGTCAGTTTCCTGGTCCTGTGGTTTGTGCTGTGTTTTCTACTCTTAAATTATTTACTGCCTTCATTCTCCACTCCATGAAGCCTGAATGTGCTACACTGGGCTGCTCCACGCGTCGTGGAGCAGCCCAGTGGCCATTTTTTTTTCATACGTCGGAGGCACTCAGCTCGAAAGCCATGCTTACTATATTCAGCAGACAAGGGTACATGTGAGACACATCATTAATAACTAATTCTCACAGTGGTATCTGGTGCAAGAATATCTAAATACTACTCAAATTTTGCTTAAGTTTTCAGATACACTCTTAGATTAAACACATAATTTGGCTACATTAGCAGAAGCACAGCACCAAGGTACTCACCAGTTACCTGAAGCACTCTACGCAAGTTCTCGTGCCATCATGAATACAGCACACTGTCCACGTCTTCATAATGCCATGTCACTCCAGCACTTCAGTAGCAAAATTTTCCTTTGAAAAAAAGTAGTTTTGTTTATGTTAGACTGGTCATATTTAATTTTACTATATACTATGTACTTCTCATTGTACTGCCCCAGACTAAAAAATACCAATGATCACGCTTTGAATTATGTCATATGTGATCACCAAATTATGTGATCACCATTATGTGATCACCAATATGTTCTTAGAAATTCTGATTGAAATAAATCTGACAAAATATTATTTCAGAAAATGTGGCACAAGGAAGAAGGACGCTAGCTAGATAACCTGGACGAATGTTTTCAGTTGCATGCAGCCACTGGCACCATTGCACACAAAATGTACAATAAAGTGGGTTTTACCTTTACGAATAGAATTTAATGCTGCAAACACTTAAGTAAAAAAATTTCAACCTTCCATTCCGCATAAAGGAAAGAAAATTCCTCTCATTTTTTCACAAGCCTCTGCAAGTACACAATTCAGTGAATCTACTCTACAAGTACTTGAATCTATCAGCACGAGACAGGGACGAGAAAAGAAACAAAACAGGCACTGACTCGCAACTGAAGTTTAATGAAGTGAACTGAGAGTATACAGAAAAGCCACACGCCACAAACTACACAATTACATATAAGCTACATCACAACATAAGTAAAAGATTGCCCTTAACATTCCTCTTATCTAGACAGTCCAACCCGCTGCATGTTAACGCTATGGGCAGCACACTCACACATTCGTCACTGAGTCATAAGATGTGTCTAGCCTCGATAATTTTCTGGTTAATCTGCTGTGAACGTAGTGCCAAAATGCGTGTTGCCGAAAGGAATGGCTAGCAGCCTTCACATCCCTTGTAATATGCAGATAAGTTACAACCCCTACCAATATTCAAATACCTCTCATGCTCCTGTAGTCTTACATTGATACACATTCCAGTTTCACCAACATAAACCCAACCACATGATAATGGTATGCAATGTATGCAATGGTTGCAAGGCACATATATGTTGCCACATTTCACTCGACACATGTGCTTTTCCCCAACGAAATTCACAAAATTATTAACAATTTTACAGATTGTAGACAACTTATTAGGGGCCGAACACACCATTTTTGCGTCATACTTTCTGGCCACAGTTTTCAAATTTTGCAACAATTTATGTATGTACAGTAACACAGTCAGTCTTTTGGCATCTCACTGGCTGGCCCCAGCCTGATCATGCCAGTCCCTGCGAAGGGGTTTCAGCTTTTAACATGATAAAGGGAAGAATGGCACAGCATCAAGCAACGAGGAAAGCAGGACAGCACACCCACGCACAAGTGCCAACCCTGGAGCAGATACAAAATCCAAGAGCGCGTGCTTGATGTTCAGCGTTGACAGTCAAGGAAACGAGGAAACACGGATTTGAACGCTAAAGATTGAACGAGCCCGATCCATGGCTGCCAACGCTCAATGTCAAGTACACGCTCTTAGATTCTGCATCCACTCCAAGGATGGCACTTGTGCGTGGGTGTGCTCTCCTGTTGTCCTCGTTACTTGATGCTGCGCCATTCTTATCTTTAGCATGTCAGACCAACTTGCCCAATCTTATATGCTCAGCTTTAACAATTTATCGCACGCTTCTGCAATAGCATGGTTGGGAAATCATGCTTTCATTAGCCTTAAAATCTTCTCTTGGAAACCAGTTGTCACGCTGTAAAAGCATGGCTTCACCAATACCGAGCCTAGACTTGACGACGCAATGCTATCTTTCACTAGCTTAGAATCGTTCGACCAACAGTCAAGTAGCTGCTTAACACTCCTGGGTGAATATCGCTAGCACACATGGCGTGTGCAGAACATCAAGGTAAGGTTCAGAAACCGCAGCTCTTTTTGTTGGGACATTTTCTCCAAGGTAAACTTAAGACAAAGGCCTTGCTCCTTAAACAAGTTCACAATATATACAGGTCCCTTACTATCACAACCTTTGTAAAAGACCAGAAAATCATAGACGTAGCAAAAGATTTCCCCCAGCCCATGCAATTTCTTGGCAATCATTCCTTCCACCCTGCTTAAGAGAATATTGCTTAGCACAGGGGCAACCTTCGAATCGATACATTTAGCAGACTTTTGAACATATGCCGCACTGCCATACTCCACAAACATGCTCTTCACTTCAAATAAAAGGAGGCAAGTGCCAAAAAAGACTTATGTTACACACCCGTTCCTAAACACGAGCTCATCGTTGTGCTCCGATATACACATTCATAAGCTTTTCACAAGATCTTCATACGGGATAGAATAAAATAGTTCTACATCGACACTAATCACAAGACAATCCTCTGGACTGTCATTCTTAAGATACTCAACCACACTGCGAATTGAGTACAAGAAATGGATCTTCAAGATGCGAAGTAGACGGATGCTTTTGCAAATAATCAGAGATAATTTTGCATGAATCGTTTTCTAAAATTTATCTGAAGAGCATGTTATTAAATAGCATTTATTTGAAGAGCATGCTTGTAGAGTAGCGCAGTGCGGTATGTTTTCTAAAGTCTCGAATATGTAGTGGTTCAAAGGTTGACCTTGTGCTAAGCAATATTTTCTTGAGTAGGGTGGATAGAATAATTGTCCAGAATGTGCATGGGCTGGGGGAAAAATCTTTTGCTATGTCGATGATTTTCTGGTCTTTTATAAAGGTTGTGATAGTTCGGGACCTGTACATCTTCTCAAGTTGTTTAAGGAGCAAGGCCTTTATCTCATGTATACCTTGGAGCAAATGTCCCAAGAAAAAGAGCTGTGGTTTCTGGACCTTACCTTGATGTTCAGCACACGTCATGTGTGCTGGCGAGTGTTAGGCTGCTACCTGGCTACATGTCGAGCATTCCAAGCTAGTGAAAGATAGCATTGCACTTTCTAGCACGGGCTCAGAATTGATGAAATTATGCTTTCACAGCATGACGACTAGTTTCCAAGAGCAGATTTTAAGGTTAACGAACGCAGGATTTCCAAACCTTGTTACTGCAAGAGCATATGATAAATTGTTAAAGAAGGTGAGACAGTTTTGCGGTGACCGGCACAATCAGGCTGGGGCCAGCCAGCGAGATGCCAAAAGACCAGTGGTGTTACCGTATGTACATAAATTGTCGCACAATTTGAAAAATGTGGCCAGAAGGTATGATGTAAAAGTGGCTTTCTCGGCCCCTAATACGTTGTCTAAAGCATGTAAAATTTTAAGAATAATTCTGTGAATGTGGCTCGAGAAAAGTACACGTGTAGAGTGAAATGTATATGTACATTGTAAAATGAATGTGGTATCAAATATTATTATCTTGTAGTTTGGTTTACGTAGGTGAAACTGGAAGGTGTATGAATGTAAGACTACAGGAACACAAGAGGGTAGGGGCTTGGCTAGGTGGTTGGGATAACTCTGCTGTACACTGCACGGGATGTGAAGTCTGCTACCATTTCCTTTTGGCAACACGCATTTTGGCAGTAAATTCAGAGAGATTAAATAGGAGATTATCGAGGCTAGACACATCTTATGACTCCGTGAAGAATGTGTGTTTTGTCTATCTTGTTAACACACAATGAGTTAGACTACCTCGATCAGGGAAATGTTGAGGGCGATTTTTGAATCATGTTGTCCTGTATGCTTATCTGTAACTACATGGTTTATGGTATTGCTTGGCTTTTTATATATTCCCTGTTCACGCCAATAAACTTTAGTCGCGAGTCAACACCTGTCTTGTCTCCTTTCTCATCCCTGTCTTTCGCGCTGGTGGATTCACCGCAATGGCTTACCTCTGCAGAAATCCAAGGCATGACATTTTCCTCTTCACACTCGTGGTTCAGCGCATAATACGGCAAAGGCTTTTCAATTCCAAGGAAAGTTCATGGCTCCATTGAACACTGCTTCCTGCTTACAAGACACAGAGCAGCAATCATTGTAGATTCTACCTGTGACACAAAGAGCAAAGTTTTAGTTTGAGTGGACTAAACTAGGAAAGCAGCACAATATATCTATAGCCAAATAACTGAACTGAAAGAAATAGAGGGTAGTGTAATAGTGAACACACTGATATATTGCAAGTGAGATATATGCATAATATATTGCAATATCCAACACTGCTACCATTGCCTTAGCCAACTACTTCATAAATAACAATAAATGCAGTATCACAAAAATACTGATAACGTACTATTAGTGTTAATAGTAGCAGTGCAGGTTCCATGAACAAAAAAGGGCCCAGTGCTGACTGTCGTTCCCACAGCAGCCTTGTGACCAATGGCGGGTGTAAAGGAAAGAGGAGGAATGACTGAAAAGAGAAAGAGCCACGGGGAAGGAAAATAGGTATAGAAGGGCTTAGGATATCATAGGCAAATAAGGTTGTTTAGACAGTGAGCACAAAATAAACATTACCACACAAGTAGAGACATACAAGACCAAACATATATATCATTGTGCAGAGTGGCAAACTTGATGCCATTTAGCCCAAAATATGTTTTCAATAAAGTGATTATAATTATTAATAGAACAACTGACCGAGTGAAACCATAACAGGGATGAACAAGGAAGTTGTTATTATTCTGGCAGAAATTAAAAGAAAATGGATCTGGCCAGGGCATACAATGCAGAGAATGAATCACCAATGGTATCTTAGGGCAACAGAATGAATTTGATGGATTTTAATGGCACAAGGGCATCTGTGGCCAAAGAGTGCCTTAGCACAAGTTAATTTCGTCTACTCAAGGTGAAATCAGAGACCCATTTCCCAAGCATTTCATTCCAGATAAGCTGAGCACCACGCCAGGAAACAGCTTGTGCATTGTATCGCAACAATATGAATTTCACCCTAAGGAAAATATAGCAGGAGATAGCTGATTATAAGCTCACTAGATAAGATTAGGTGATTTCTGATAGTGTGGCATGTAGCTGGTGCAAGACACAGATAATTAAACTGGAAAAGGCCATTGTCCTGAGGTGAATGTAAACTAAGCAAAGAGGATAAAGAAATTCGCTACACTAGAGCTGTTAAGAGTCAGCTCAAGTTCCATGCTTCAAGATGATGCAAGTTTGCTCAGTGAAAAAAAATCATAAGTTCACCCAAGAATTGGTATCTTGGCGGTATCAGGCTGCAGGTGCAGATGAATTAATCCTGCCTCAGAGAAGAGCTACATAGAGCACAAAACATTTTAGGCCAGTCCTACACTGACAGCTGTTAATAACTATTTTAAAACTGTTTTTCATTGCACAAACAATAATACCGAGTTTGTGTTGGTCATGTGATTATGTTACTGAGGCTCTCCTAAAAATTCTAGCCAGAGCTAAAATACAAGCTGTCTCAACTAAGTTTTTATATCAACAATGAGAACATAAACACATGCAGATTATTCAAGTAGAAGTTTTATTCTTCATGACGTGCCCTACAAATTTTAAATTATACTGAAAAGTAATAGAGTGGAGTGCTTGTGCCAAAAATACTAAACCTCAACAACAAAGAGAACACAAGATAAAGGCAACAACATATTGCCCAAAATTTAAATGTTTGACAGAACAAATATGAAAAGAAAACCTCTCCACAACTGGAACAAAACAGCGTGATACCGAGCACACATTTGAAAATTGTTTCATCCAAATCCCCAGTCTGGTGCTTCAGCACTCTTCAGCCAGCATGTCATGAAATGTACCATAGTTCTGGTAGCTGTAAAGAGTATACAGCTGATCCGGCATTTTGATATGTGAACAGTAACCCTCAATGACCACCAAGCTGAATACTTTCAAGAGGCTGTTCTAATAACAAGACTGCAGTGAAACACTTAGCAAGTTATGCTGGCGTAATAATGCAAACCGTTAATCTGAGAGTTCGCTACCACGCAACTCTGTAGTAACTCCTAAAGTGTTGCAATCGAATGAAAAAAAGGACTGCCTATTATATAAACAAAAGTCAAGAGGCTGCAATGCAAGGCCACGACAGAAGTGCTGCAATACAGCAATAGCGATACAATGTACACTTTAAGCAACACAATGAAACATGATCTTTTATCACTAATTATCAGAATTTCAATATTTGTTTTCCTTGCTCTCTTGCAAAATTAAGTTTAGATCGTGAAAGCGCTCAAAAAGACAAGGATACAGAAAGAGATTTCCACACAGTGCGCTTACTTCCAGTGTCTTTTTGAGCACATCCACTATCTAAACATGGTAACCCAACTAGTCTAAATGCTGTCGTTATTCCAAAATTAAGCCTTTCACAAAGTGGGAGCCCCTTTCCCCATACAAGGTACACCATAACTAATCCAACACTTTTTTCATGATATGTTTTCTCTGAGAATAAACACTGTTTGAAGATTTTGCAATAGTACTTGTCTTTTTGATTCTACGAATGTATCATGCAAGTGTTCAATGAAATGACCATCTGCCTATCTTGATCATTGCTCAAAATCAGGGTATAATGCACCATGAAGGGCAGGCTCTGGTTGATTTTTATGTTTTCCTAACGAAGCATGTACGTGCAACCCTTCTGCTGGCTTGTATGCAGCAGGTTTGTCTAGCTAGGCGAACTGTGGTTTTGCTATAAAGATGAAATGGTACTTTGGAAGTGAATGGTTTTCTGAAATGCATTTAACATACATACCGGGGCTTTAGCAGCACCTGGTGTAAGCAACATCAGTGGGGGGACTGCAGGAGTGGCCTAGTGGTCCGAGCATCTGCCTCGCAAGCAGGAGGTGCGGAGTTCGATCCCCAGTGCCACCGGGTAACCAGCGGTGATACAATGGGTCGTTTCAATGGCCAGTTTAAAACTTGAAAGAACCATGCTGCAATATATACAAAAAATGATTTGTGTGCTCTCTCTTACATGACATAGTT
The DNA here is from genome assembly GCF_052857255.1 of Amblyomma americanum. Lineage (NCBI taxonomy): Eukaryota > Metazoa > Arthropoda > Arachnida > Ixodida > Ixodidae > Amblyomma > Amblyomma americanum. Next base: position 16,549,719 of record NC_135501.1, read on the forward strand.
AATCATATCATAGTGTTGGTAGTACACAAAATGCATGTGTGGAACATATACATGCACTGTTTTTGTTCACATCTTACCTGCTATGTGCTGTTATGGCATGTTATGTGCTGGGAAAGCAACATGTAGTGAGCAATGTTGTGTTGCAGCCTTTCTTCTGGTGGAATTTGAATCATGTGAGGTGCAGCTGAAAGAAATTGTTTCATACATAAGTATATTTCATGTAACACAACAAAAAGTGCACAGCCCCATCATGAGTTGTGGTTTAAACTAACAGCGAGCTTTTTACTACTCTGTTTAACATATGATGCAAGTCAGTAATGCTGGAGGCACAAAACTAAATACTGTGAGGTAACAAGAGCTAATATGGACAATCATGCCTTTAAGAGATATTGTCAATATATATTTTCCTGAATGAACTAAAGTTATCCTTAGAAGCATTCAGAGAAAGATAATTTTGCTAAATGCCTTTTGCCAGAATAGGCCTTTTATGAACCAGTTGCAAATGAAAAGAATAACTTTAAGACCATGCTATGCATGCTCTAACGCCAAAGTAGTTGCATACAAGCAGTATACTAGGCCCCTAATTTTATGGTGGGCCTGTACTGCACAATTTTCATGCAAGGTAGTGGAAAGTATGTGCCATGAAACAGACCTCTGCTTGCTGAAACTGGCAAATAAGTACTGGGTTTTTAAGGCAGGAAAGAAGTTACATAGTTCCTTCGGCAGGTTTTGAACTTCAGGTTAGTTATTTGAAAAATATCAATCCCTGAACTGCAATGATTGAAGTTTTTAGCAAATAACATTTCCATTGTAACAGTGGAAACGCTCTTTTATTTGAGGAACGACTTTTCAAAAGCCTGCGTTTCATGGTGGCTGTCAAGTAGCCCTGATAAAGAGAAACCAGTCACGACACACAACCAAGCCCCCGTAGCACATTTTCAACTATACCCTCATGATATAGCTTTAAAGTAAGTATTAAGCAATACAAATACAAATCCCTTGATTTCCTTCATGATTTATCACTGGTGTATACATACAAAGATAACCGTACAAGATGTGGAGTGCATGGTACAGAGAGAGTAGGCAGATGGTTTCTTGACACTCAAAAAGTGAACAAGGGAAGGAAAAATCTCAGGGTGCTTGCCGTTTCGACAAGACAACTTGTTTTCGTCTGGGGTCAACATATACAGAGAAAATTTAGAATCAAGTACAGGGTTGTCCACTCTTAGTGCGAACACGCGAGCACATGGCTGCGCTCTTTGGGCCACTGTGTCTGACATTGCCACACATCGAAGTGTAACATGACACGAAGCACCACATCCAGGTGCATCTCCTCTTGCGCCATTTCGCAGCGATGAGTGGCTGCGCCGCACACAGTGGACCTCTAAAGAGTGCGGCCATGCACTCACATGTTTGCACTAAATGTGGCCAGCTCTGTACATTCCGGAATTGGCATAATTATTTGAAAAGGCCTTGCACATGGTCAGAGGTTTCCCAACCCATAATTTCCCCCTCCTTTCCTGCTTTCTTTAATTTATCGTTATACTTTAACCTTACGCCCTGCACCTCCTGACATCACTTCTTGGAACCTTGGCTGCCATACTGCTCCCCCTCCCCCTTCTTTTTGCCTTTTCTCCAAGCCTGCCCTCATTTTCTCTTTTTCCTTCAAATTATTTTGCCCCCCCCCTGGTATTTTATTCTGCCATGCTGCTTAATTCCTTTATCCTAGTTTTTCAGGAAAAGGCAGCCAGCCATACCAAGCCACCTGTTGCGGCTGGACATAAAGCCATTCAAGCCCACTATCCACACTCCATACCCCGAGATTCGTTTTTACTGAATTGGGCTTTTTTGTTTTCACAGTTTTGCAGGTCAACCGGTTAATCTTCTTTAGCAGCTATCATGCCTGGTCAAGGTTCACGCTCCCTATCGTAACGCCCTTCCCATATCGCACCCTCGTCCCACACAAGAGGCCTTTCGCCTCGAAGTGAAAACCTTATTTAAACCCCACCAATGATGAACACTTTGCCAGACAAAGACAAGTCCTCTTTTCGAAACGTCGGCAAGCACCCTGAGGCTTTTCCCTTCCTTATTCAGTTTGTGAGATACCAGGGACAGGTGTTCAAGCAGCCATACCACACTAATACCCCTGTCACACGGGCACCGCAAATGCCTTTGAGAATCATATCCAAAGGCGTAAGGAGTGCAGCTACCCGGTACAAATGTTGCGCCTTTGTCGCTAAGGGCCTTGGAGGCGAAGGCGCTCAACCGAGACCTTCGGAGCCCGAAGACGCGGCATTCGAGAAGATGTGATCGCAGCACCATCCAAAGTCAAAAAGTAAACGCAATAAAAAAAATAGATAAGCTAATAATGTTTGAAAACATTTTTTTCAAGTACGAAAGGTGTGTCTGGCTTTGGTTTTTGTACGGGTGTTTATGTTTTATGTTCAAATTTCAAGACAGTGAAAGTGTTGCGGCAACACCGAGCGCCCATGGTGGCCAAGGCAATACACGTACAAAACCTGCTCCTGCTGATGAGAGTAGCTGTTGCAGTACTTTTAAGGAAGCAATCAGAATAAAAAATTGTCAAAGCTCAACGAATGAACAGAATACACCAGTTTAATTTTAGAACACTCACTTCAGCCACCTCGAGTATAGCAGCGGGTGCTAAGCCTGAACGACTTTCACCTTTGGGCTGCACCGTGTAGCTGCATCGCTGCTCCTTTAAGCTTTCGCTCCTTTGGTGAAAAATGGTGCCTTTGCTGGAAAGGCCTTCGAGGAATGCCATGTGACAGGGGTATAAAGCACATTTTTTACTGACACGAAAGACTCAGTGCCTTTAGTTCTGACAACATTCTGAATCATGCTTTGGTAGCTTAGCATATCAGAATACTGGACATGACAAAATCAGCTAATTAGTGAGGGCTATTATTTGCTATATGTAAAATTATAACATTCTCCTAAAATAATGAAAAGAAACCACCAGCACTGACATCAATGTACAATTTGGCTGTAACATACTGACATGACAATATAGTTACACGTAAATTCCCTTTTCGCACTTCAAAACTGCATGCATTATTTCTAGAAAGTGCGAGAACAGAAGCTCATACATAGTGCCAAAGAAAGGAGTGCATAATAGTACCACTTATGAGGTGTTTATCGGCAACTGCAATGAGCAAGGCTATGTTAATGGCAATCCAGAGTTATTATGTGTCTTACGAGCGCATGCACTTGGGAGGTGATAGCAGCTGTGGACGCAGCTGTCCATCGCAGTTTTGAGTCTGTCGAGATAACACATGGGGTAAGGTATTCCCTGTTTTGTTGCCGAAGGCAATACCGTCAGCGAGTGGAGTTGCCTTGCTATTCACTGTCAATATCTACTGCTCAAAGTAAAGGAAACAAAGGCATAAACCATACAGCATTTCATATTATGCTTTGGCCAAATGCAGTGAGAATGAAACAGACTAGAGACTTGTCTTATGACGTTTGCACTCTTTACTTTGCAGCAGAGGAAAATAAATTTATGTACAGTTGACCTACTGCTTGCCACAGTCCTAGAAGAAATGAATCCAGGTCTCAGAAATTCTACCGAGAGAATACTGATGCTGCATGTGCATTTCTCTGAACTGTTCTGAAATATGCAGAAGTCACCAATTTTTTAACTACCTGATTACATACTGTAATCTTTGCAAGGAATATGAGGTTAACGGACTGGGAAAAAATGTCAGGAATGGTACCTTTGGTACTGGGCACTTGGACAAACAAATGACCCACTGGGCGTCCCCAGGAGCTCTGCTACCAGGCACCCCTAGCAACAGTAGTCAATTTTCCAGATCCAAAGGAGCCATGCGAATGATTGCCGAAAAGTCAAGTTTAAAGACAGCAGATGCATGAACACAAAACAGTTTTCCAACTTTGTTTCAGTGTGATAAATGGTTTCAAATCTCTAGACTATATCTGGTAGTACACAAATTATCAGAACACCATCTCCCGCTCAGAATCATCTCAAAACACATTCGACACGCAGTACCAACATGGACAGTTCGTGCTTAATTGAATCCAAAAGTTTACGCTCATCGACCAATATTACTCTAAATAGAGACAGAAAGCGCATGCACGTTGTACTGATGTTATCGTGAACATAACGTGCGACGAGACGCAGGGTTACAATACAAACAAAAAACCACTTTCAAAATTTGAGAACAAAAGGCTCACCTTCTCACAAGTTCGCCAAACCGGAGACGTTGCCGAGTGGCTGCCGCCGATGTCACTCGCAATGCACAGAAATAATAAAAATGCAGTGCCGCTGACTTTCCTTGAGCAATTCCAGTCTATTGAAGTTCCAACTGTTCGCACCGACTACCTCTGCAAGCATGTCTAAAAGTTAGCGGCGCAGCCACGCCATTTGCAATTTACGGAGATACACGGGAAATTCATAGCGCCCTTCGCGTATTCGCGCTCAAGCTCACGTCGCTGATGTCGCAAAGGCGCACAACGGCAAAAACATATAAGATGAATTTAATTTTCGGTAGCTTTTTTAGCTGACAACCTGAATCTTTTGATATATTGTTTTTTCTTTTCGTTGCATGAACGTTATTACCACCAGCGGCAGCGCAGCTTGGCCATGGCTAGCCATGGCGAAGTCGAAGCGCTAGCCGAGCCCGCAGTCGGAAACATGTGCGCAGTTAGCGCAGTGTGGAGTTGAATGAACAGGCGCTATGGAATGGGTTTTTGTTCTTCCGTGTTCGCTGCGTGCGTCCTGCGCGTTGTGTGTCTTTAGTATGTGTGTGTGTATGTGTGTGGCCGGAACGCTGCATTGGAGTGTACATACAACAGCTCGCTGTCCCGTGTGGCATCGGTGCGTAGTAAAACAATCATGCAGAATGTGCGTTACAATGCCAGTGCCCTGCACGAAAGAGGAGACTTGAAGCCGACGGAAAAGCTGCTCTCCCTCGTGGGACTGCAAGAATCTGGCGAGTAACAGTCGACGCGCGTTTCGGTGGATGATTCCGTTTACCACGTCAAAAAATTCAGCACTGGCCAACAGCAATGATGAACTGCTGCTGCATCATCACCTGTGTGATGTTTGTGAGAAGCTTGTTGGATGTGAACGTGGCCATGAATGGTATTCGCCGAGCAGTGGCCCTCAGGGCGTGGCACCAGTGGATATCTGAAGACGATTACTGTTTGCCCGCGCCCTGGCGCCTCGCATTCAACCGAATGCTTTGGCGTTAATTATTTATATCTGAATTTCACACGTAGTTGGACTCGCAAATATTACAGCGTACAAACGTACCGTCGGAAGAGCACCCTTTTTCATTTTTTTAGGGAGGGGTGGGGGAATTACCGTCTGCTCAAATTTAATGTCACTAATATTTTGAGCTTATTTTCTAAACAGGTGCCGTGGTGGCACTGTAAGCAATGCATTTACTGGGCAGAAGTTTATTTTATGTTGTGTTGGCACAAGGTTAATGATTGTCATTGTACTGTGGTGCCATGTTCAAACAAAACACACAATTGTACACTCTCTTTGAAGAATGTCTAATGAGGTAATAAATTACTGAGCAGCGAGTATGCACTGTGGTAAATGCGACGAACGTTACTGTATTACTTCACACTTGTCATGTTCTGTTGTCGTTAGTGATTACGTATGCCTTGGTGTCTGCTGCTGTCCAGTGTAGGGGTCGAGAGGCATGTCGAGCTCCACTTAGCAGCTTTTTTTCCTTCCACTCTCTACTGGCCAACGTGGTAAAATAAACTCAACATAATGCGTGATTGCTCAGACCTAGATTAGACTACCATTTCACTTATTTACTCTCAGGGCCAATGGGCATCGAAGAGAGGAGAGCGACTAACATAAATACATGTGTAGGCAGATTAATTAAAATTATACACAGCAGACTTGAAGGCATTGGATGCAGTGGCGGACATGACGAAGGCAGAGAAGATGTGACAGCTGGAAACGTAGAAAAGTGGAGATCTGCGTGAGTTTGTACGCGACTTAAGGTGAACGCTAGCAAAAAATTAAGAAGGCGCAGAAGACTGAGGCCAGAGTTAAAACTGTAGTTTAACAGAGGAAAGCACCTCCCAGCAAGCCAAAATGTGCACATGCAAGCAGTTATGTGAACACAGAACATAGAAAATGAAACTCCTTTTTGGACAGAATGAAAGCTAAGGCACATTGCTTATTGTGATGTTGCTTAAAAAGTTGGTGTCTAGTTGTTGCCCTTCATATCTGGTCCTTCCACACCCAGCAACTGAAATGCCATCAAAAAGGAGCATCTCCAATCACTCTAATTACATGGGAGGTACACATCGCCAGATGTCAGAGGCTTGGCGTCTCATCTTGCAGACTAGCTAGTTTGGCAGATTTAAACTTTACCGCATGTAAGAGGCATGCGGAAGCCTTGAAGGGGAGTATTTCATAAGTGTTGCAGCATATTGTGCAGTCTGGCATGCTTCATTATTTACATCACAGTAATATGCTAGCACAGGCTGGAAAGTTTGTAAGTGAACAGAAAAAAAACAATGTTCATGCCATATCTTAGCGACATTCTTAGTATTGTATAAAAAGTGCAAATAAAGAATTCCTCATTTTTTTGTCAGCTTTTTCTTTCTGTGCATTGATTTTTTGCAAGTTAGCAAGGTTCTACAGTCTTGTGTGCCTATCGGCTGGCCCCTTGTTTGTCAAAGGTACCGAGTACACAATGGGTCGTGTCAGTGCAAGCTAAGTAAACGATGGATAGAAAATTCGTGCTTTCAGAGCATTTCCAGAAAAAACTGCTATTATTTCCTACTCAGGATGGCGGAACAGCATCGATGGTGCACATCCTCCTTGTCACTGCAGCAATTATGGCTGCTCGCTGCTTTTTGGTGGCGTTTCATTTATCTGCAGGAAGAGCAGGCATGAATGGGCGGCAATAGGTACCTACTGAATTAAACATTGCATTGAGCAATATGTTGTTGTGTCGGTGCTTTTGTTATCCATGAAGGAGTTGGTGTTTTTGATTAATGGTTGTGTAGCAAAGATGTAACTGCTACATTGCACTGCATTCACAGATTTGTTTGCCCATGCTTTTGGTTTACTCAGTTGTTTATTTCCTTACCAAATGGCAGTTGGAAATTCGGCTTTCAACTTGTGCACTTTCATCATGTTTGCAATGTACTTTCAGCTGGTGTTCAGTTTCACTTTGGAGAAGTTGTCCAGCCATTGTCTGTGTCTAAATGTTTTCTAACAGTTGACCTCACTACGCAGCATTTCTTACAGAAAGCAAATGTTGCAGTAACATTTTTATTAAATGTTACTCTATAATGTGGCTAGCAATGTAGCGAAAAATATTTTCATCAAGTCAGCTTTTAACAATATAGCAAATTAAGGCCTTTGTTATTTAACGTTGCTCACAATTTGTACCAATCACTCAATTCAAGCAACGTAATACGTTATCACCCTTCCTCGGCTCTTCATTGTGTTAATCACATTAGACATGCTCACGGTCGTTCGCCATGCTAGTTTGCGGACATTGTTGGCTAAGAGACAAATAAAAAATCGGACGTCATGTGATGCCTATAGTCCGCGGGCCAGCAGTTCATCGTGTAAAAGTGGCGTCACATCATAAGCATCTTCTGTTTTTGCTGCCTTTAAGCAAGTTATTAGTGCGGTTGGTGCAACACATAGTCGATGAGGTCAACCGTCCTGTCGTGTTAAGTTTTGATCCCTTAAATTGAATGTTTAGTATTTTTCCCTGCAACGACTACAGAGGAACACGGACGTTTCCTTCAATACTAGACTGAATATACGGTCATTCCCTACGTTTCATTGAAAGCAGAAGTGGTTCTGTATTTAAAACGTACATAGTCTACGTTATAGGTACGCAATTTTTTTACAGTGTATGACCGACGCTCAAGCCCCAGGAAATGCGACGCCTGGAGGACTTCCGACAACCGGCCGTTGTGCTTCCATTGCGGTGAGGCCGGCCATATTCTTCGTCACTGCCCGTACCGACGTATCGGTCTTCGAGGATTTGCCATTAACGCCCCATGACCACGCTTCGGGCAACATCCGCAGGAAATCGACGAGCACCTGCGTCGAGAAGAGTACACGCCGAACCGCTTTTCGCGCTCACCATCGCCGTCAACATCGCGCTTTGCGTCGCCACGCCGCAGCTACGCAGCCCCGGTACGAGGAAGGTCTCCCAGCCCCCGTAGGGGAAACTGAAGGCAGCAACCTCTGGAGGTGAGGTTGCTCAAGAGCGAAACGCTGAAGATCCTCCACCGACCACGCCCCATGAAGACGCTGCACCCGCGACGACGCACGAAGAACCGGCACTCGCTGCACCGACCCCGCACACAATGAGAACACCGACCACGACACAGGCTGCCTTGAAAACGACGCCGCCACCCAGAAGAGCTTCGACCACACGCCCCACCCGCGACTCGCATACGCGACGAAGCCGTGGCCAGACGCCAAGAGCGACGTGCAATGCAAGAGCCAGGACCTCTGACTTAGAAGTGACTATCGACGGCCGGAAAGTTACCGCTCTAGTCGACACAGGAGCCGATTACTCGGTAAAGAATGGAGCATTCGCTGCGCAGCTGAGAAAAGTCACAACGGCTTGGGACGGCCCACAAATTCGCACCGCAGGGGGCCACCTCATTACGCCATCAGGACGATGCACAGCGGGAGTGACTGTCAAAGGGCATACCTATCCTGCGACCTTTCTTGTGCTACCGCAATGCTCCCGCGAAGTGATTTTGGGTATGGATTTCCTTAATGAGCATCAGGCGATCATCGACCTGCGATCAAAGCTGATCACGCTTTCGCCGGACGAAGCCATCGCTTCGATGAAAACTCGGGAAAATCACGTTGCCCTGAGTGTCCTGGAGGAAGAATTGAGCGTCCCACCCCGATCAAGCGTTATCCTGACCGTAGGCGCCACGAAAGCCATTAACGCTGAAGTCAACATCGAGGGCAACATGCAGTTGCTCCTAGACCGAGGAATCGGCATCGCAAGAGGCATCGCACATTTGCGCAATGGCCAGGCCGAAGTACTGCTCACTAACTTCAGCGAAGAATACCGGCATATTAACAGAGGAACGACGAATGCTTTCTTCGACGAAATATCTGACGTACGAGACTCCTTCGCCCTCTCCGACCCCTCCGCAGAAGATTCGCCTGACCAAGAGAACTCGACCAATTTCGACATCAACCCAGCCCTGCACCAGGACAGACAAGACCAGATCCGCAATCTGCTTCAAAGCTACAGCGAGTGTTTTTTGACATCGCCGAAGTTGCGACAGACGCCAATTGCCAAGCATCGCATTATAACGGATCAACACGTCCGACCTTTCCGTCAAAGCCCCTACCGTGTGTCACCGCGAGAACGACTAGCCATCCGGGACCAAGTCAAAGAATGCTTCGCGACGACGTCATCCAGGCTTCAAACAGCCCATGGGCGGCACCGGTTGTTCTAGTGAGAAAGAAAGACGGTGCACTTCGATTGTGCGTTGATTACCGCCGCCTGAGCAACATAACAAAGAAGGACGTCTGCCCCCTCTCTCGCATCGACGACACACTGGACCGCCTCTGGAACGCCAAATATTTCTCATCGATGGACCTCAAGAGCGGCTACTGGCAAATTGAGGTCGACAAAAGAGATCGCGAAAAGACAGCATTCATCACTCCGGATGGGCTGTTTGAGTTCAAGGTGATGCCATTTGGTCTGTGTTCCGCTCCAGCGACCTTTCAGCGAGTAATGGATACAGTGCTGGCAGGCCTGAAGTGGCATATTTGTCTGGTATATTTAGATGACGTCGTTGTCTTCGCCTCGAACTTTGAAGAGCACCTCAAAAGACATCGAACAGTACTAGACGCAATCAAGTCGTCTGGCCTAAACTTGAAAGCAGAGAAGTGCCACTTTGCTTACGAAGAGCTGCTGTTTCTAGGCCACATCGTTAGCAAGGAAGGAGTCCGCCCAGACCCGCAGAAAACAGCTGCTATTGAACAGTTTCCACCGCCGGCCGATAAGAAAGCAGTGCGCAGATTTCTCGGACTGTGCGCATACTACCGACGATTTGTGAAAAACTTTTCGCGCATCGCCGAGCCCCTCATCCAACTGACGAAGGCAGACGTGCCGTTTAAATGGGAAGCGCCTCAAGCAGAAGCCTTCAAGGAACTTCAGCGTCGATTACAGTCCCCATCGATCCTTGCGCATTTTGATGAAAATGGCGATACTGAAATTCATACCGACGCAAGCAGCGTGGGACTAGGCGCCGTCTTCGTTCAAAAAAGCGACAGGCTGGAGAAAGTCATCGCATACGCTAGCCGTTCCCTTTCCAAGGCCGAGGCTAACTATTCGACAATTGAGAAGGAGTGCCTTGCCATCATCAGGGCTACGTCAAAGTTCCGCCCTACCTCTACGGACGGCCATTCAAGGTGGTCAGCGACCACCACGCGCTCTGCTGGCTTGCCAATTTGAAGGACCCCTCTGGCCGACTCGCTCGATGGAGTCTTCGTCTCCAGGAGTTTGACGTCACCGTCGTTTACAAGTCCGGACGCAAGCACTCTGACGCCGATTGCCTCTCACGGGCCCCTGTAGATGCACCGCCGCCGGACGACGATGAAGACGCCTTCCTGGGACCCATCACCCCCAGCTCTTTTGCTCAGATGCAGCGCTCGGACCCCGACCTAAAAGGCCTCATCGAGTACCTGGAAGGCAAGGTTTCTTCACCCCCCGCTTCATTCAAGCGAGGACTGTCTTCTTTCTGTGTGCAGAATGAGGTCCTTGTGAAGAAGAACTTTACAGCGAACAAAACAGCCTACCTCCTTGTTGTACCTACTTGTCTCCGCGAAGAAGTTCTACAGGCTTCACACGACGAGCCGACAGCTGGACATCTCGGGTTTACTCGCACCCTCCGCCGCATTCAAGACAAGTATTACTGGCCCCGACTGTCTGCCGATGTCGCACACTAAGTGAAAACCTGCCGAGATTGTCAGCAACGAAAGACTCCTCCCACACGACCAGCAGGATCTCTGAGGCCCTTTCAGCAGATTGGCACGGACTTGCTTGGCCTTTTTCCAACGTCAACATCTGGAAATAACTGTATCATCATAGCGACCGACTACCTGACCCGCTACGCCAAGGCGAAAGCCCTACCGAACGGAACAGCAGCAGAAGTCGCCAACTTTTTCGTGGTGTGCATTCTTCTGCGACACGGCGCCCCCGATGTGCTCATCACGGACAGAGGAACAGCATTCACGGCGGAAGTAACGCAAGCCATCCTGCGCTACAGCCAAACCAGATACCGGAGGACAACTGCATACCATCCGCAGACCAACGCACTGACCGACCGCCTGAACAAAACCATCGCCGATATGCTCGCTATGTATGTCGATGCCGAACACAAAACCTGGGATGTCATCCTGCCTTACGTCGCCTTCGCCTACAACACCGCAGTGCAGGAGACCACCCAGATGACGCCTTTTACCCTTACAAAAATGCATGTTGACTTTGTGTTGAAATTCCAGCAACCCGTGTCAACACACACTGTTGAAATTGTGTTGAAAAGGTGGAGAGTTTTGGGTGATTCAGTGTTGACAGCATGTTGAGCACATGTTGAAAATTGGCACTTGAGTTTCTGTTGTGCATGTGTTGAATTCTACACTAACTGCTGTTGATTTTCTGTTGAAGTGATGTTGAAACGCTAAAAGTTGATTATCTGTTGAATTTCTACCAATAAACAACAAAAAATGTGTACGATCATAAGTTAGCCAGCAGCTAACTTGGCACGTGGCGGCCAGCCAAATAATGAGGCGCGATGAGCAACGGCAGAGATATGATTTAACGGCAGTTAGGCACGAGCACCATGCCACTGCCAGCCTCGTCGTCTTTGTAACACTATCTGGGGCCATGAGCGATCGTCCCGGATCATTGAAGAGTACAAAATGGTGATGAGCTTGAGGGGTGAAAGTAGTGCCACAATGAATAAGCTGGGCGAATGATTCCTGGTCCAGAAAACTTCAAGGCCGCAGTACAGTGCATACTGTACAGAGATCACTACCACCTCGTGCCTTTCTAGCTATCGGCAGCCAGGACCTACAGTCAGAGCTGGTGGTAGGCAGGTACACCTCCCCAATGCAATATTTCATCTCCTACTATGCACTATAGAAATCAGCTTGTCCTTCTAAATTTAGTACCACCTGGCAGATAAGCACAAGCTTGCCTTACTCATCCCCATTTCCATGAGTTTTGTACAGCTTAAAGCTGTAGTATGTACGTCATGTTAATTTAGCTGCGTCATATCACAATTCACCTCCAGACAGGCTAGTGCACTTTCTAGGTGATGAAGCCAGTGTGTACCTTGGATAAAATGGGCATGCATTAGTAATTTTTTCGTGCACAGCTGGTTTGAACTATTTTGGATGAAGCAACCATTTTACTGCATCACACTCATTCAACTCGCAAATCTTTCAAGAAGTGATATTTCAGATATCTGCTTAGCTTAGAGACGAGTAGTTCTGTCAGCTGTAGATTATGAGCATATTCTGCGCGTTGTTACTGTTACTGACTAACAACAAATATAGTTGGATATTCATTTTTTAACAGAAGGCAGGAAATAATAGTTCAACTCATTTCAGTTTATTTTAGTTCCCGTGCAAGGAGTGCTGCCAGGCTGTTTTGTAAATACGCAACATTGACTCCAGGAAAATGGTCACACGTGTACCCTGCAAAGATATAAAACAAATCACAATTACAGTGTGCTACATATCAACTGAAACACAAAGTCAATATTATTTGTGTGCACTGCCCTTGATCACCTCATCATACTGGTATGGTATATAGGGTTTACCATCCCAGAACAACACAAGGCTATAAGGGGCGCCGCAGTGGAAGGCTCCAGATTTGGACCACATGGCGTTCTGTGCACTGAAATATGGCCGCCGAGTGCATAACCACTGAGCCACTGCACTGGGGCATGCATGAAATTACATGTGCCGTCAAGAATGAGTCAATATGCCTGTCACTGCTTGCATGATATCAACTTAAACTATTTCCACAACTAGCTGCCTCAAATCGGTGAACATTACCATACTATGCTTACTTTCTCCTTGTACATGAAACAGAAGAGAGTACACTAAAGCATCGGGTTACACACAGAATGTGCACTTCAATACTGTCCGTTTTGAACAGTTTCAGCAATATTAATTGTTCAGGAAAAGTAAAAGAAAATTCGACATCCACAACCACTGTGAAACAGTAACTGCAAAAAAATAAACTACAATGTTGGGCAGGCTGGGTTATACTAAGATAAAAGCTAAGTACACAAAAACAGCAAAAGCAATTAAACTGCACAAGCAGATAAAACTACCTTCCTAAAGAACCACTGCCATGCTACTTGTGCATTAATTACAGTTGTGTATAGAACATTCAATTTTAGAGCTCTGATTTCCATGGCACTCCATAAAGAAAGCATGTCAGCACAGATGTTTTACTCTGCTTCAAACAAAACAGTCTGCTAAAGAGTCCTATTATTCATACAGTAGCCTGTTTTGGCCTATGGTAACCTTCATAGTGGTAAGGCAGATCTCGCATACCTCACCCAAATGAATGTGCCCATGCTTGCTTCAGCTATTTGCACCAGAAATGAGTCATGAGGACCGAGCTTACAGAACGCTAAATTTCATGAACGCACAGTTTATCTTGTGCCTCCTTAGCAAGTAATAAAGTGCAGTAACCGACGAGTAATTCGGAGTTCGATGAGGCACTGTCAGTTACCCCATAGAAGCGCATACGTATTCGCGACGGATATTTTGGACTTTCAAAGTCCGAAAGTTTGACTTTTCAGACTAATTTCAGTCGCCTGTGGGCCAAAATCGGCCATCTTATTGGCTTTTTGCTGGCGCAAAAGGCGCCATCTTGGATTGAGGTGGATTTACTCTGCAGTTGGATTCGCTTGAAATACTTTTGGTACCTCATTTTTGCCAGTAGAGGTCCCTGCGATCTCTGACACTTCGAGGTGGCAGTCGGATAGTCATCGCCGTCAACTTGCTTTTGTTGCCAAAATTGTCGGGGGCAGTTATCGCTTGTCTCATACGTTAAAAATTAAAAACTGGTTGTTGGGGGAAGGAAGTGGCGCAATATATGTCTCACACCTCGGTGGACACCTGAACCGTGCATTAAGAGAAGGGATAAAGAAGGGACTAAGAGAACAATGAGGTACCATAGTGGAGGGCTCCGGAGTAATTTCGACTACCTGGGGATCTTTAACGTGCACTGACATCGCACAGCACAGGGGCGCCTGTGCATTTCGCCTCCATTGAAATGCGGCCGCTGCGGTCGGGTACGAACCCGGGGAATCCGGATTAGTAGCCGAGCTCCCTAACCACTGAGCCACCACAGCGGGTCTCATACAGTCATTCGCCGTTTCGTCACTTGGATTTCTCCTACCGTGTCGGCAGAGTGACAACAGGGCAGAAAGTTGAGCTAGTTGGTACACGTTCAGTGACGCTCCGTCTTCATGAAGTTACATCCATTCGCCATTTTGTGATTGCTTTGAACGAAAAGTGCCATGTCTTTGAGTGCGTTTGACAAGCGATGTGGAGCACACTTGGGTTGTGGATAACATGGCCCCGCCAGGTCCGTCAAGGAAGCGCGGGAAGTATTAAGCTAAACGCCATGACCTTGCTGTCCAGCGTAGACAGTGAAAGCACAACTTTGGCACATATCGTCAGCAGCAAGAGAAATTTTCCGCTTAACTTCTCTTTCGCTGCGAAACACTGCCACCTAGTCACACTCATGACGCCAAAACAAAGCAGGGAAATAGTGCAAACTGAGGTGCAGTACATGAAAGAGAGCCCGACACTAGGCTCAACAACACTGGCTGAAGAAAACGTGGCCAATGGCGGGGGAAGAATAAACAGACTATGAATGTGGATTCCGCTACACGTTTCGTTGGTCCCTCGTCGACTTGACAAGCGTTAACGACAATGAGAATGGCAGACTACACGTGGAAGGCCGCCATCGCGCACTGCTGTGAAGCTGACCCCCCCCCCCCCCCCCCAAAAGAAAAAATTAGCAGGTAACTCGCACCCTCAGTTATTAAAGGCGTTTTTTCAAATTTCGGTGCAGGTTATACGCGAGCAAATGCGGCACGTGCCAGCGCTTTCTCATGGTGCAGCGTCTGTTTTTAAGGTATGCATTGGGTGACTGATAAAATATGTCAGCCTATTTGCCCACACACTTCTGCCAGCCACGCAAACATCCCCACTCATGTGGTCCCTCCACCTTCGCACATGACTCCACATGGCAGGTTTGGTGTTTTCAGCATACCATGTGGGCTAAGATATCTGCCAGCACACATTTCTGGTAGAAATAATATAATAAACAACCATGAGAAATGTGAGCACAAGGCAGTTTGCGGTCTGTGGACCTTGTAGTCTTCACCTATGGAAAAGTTTATGTAGACATAGAAAAGGGGGCTGCCAAGTGCCATAATATGGCACAAAAGCACAGTGCTGTCGCCATGGGCGCAACCAATGCACACACACTTGCAAGTGCTGTCTTGCTGTGGAATGTTATGTTAATCTGGCGCTAGAAAAATTAGCCTTCTAGGCTGAAGCCATGACAGTACAGCCCATAAAAGAAGTGCACCAAATTTCTGAGCAGCGAGGCAGTGGAGTGTTGGAAGGGACTGCTCTGAAGTCTTGCAAGCAGCCGGGTCTCTCTCATAACTTAAAACTCAAACTTAACTACATGGCCTATACTTTTCCTCCTTCAATGCTTTGCTATATTTTGGCCCTTAATTTTTAAGCAAGCAAGCAGAGAAGAGATGGAACACTCACCTATCACAGCAGACAGCCGAACAGGGTCTAGGGCCTCCTTCACAGGAAGGCCCTTTTGCACATTATTTTTCATCCCATAGAGGGACTTTCCCCTCAACTCCTCCTCCGTAAACACATTCCGAAGGGGCGCCCTGGAGAATTTCCCAGGGCTGCTTTGACACTGCCGCTCCAACATTTGAAGAATGGTGCGGTCAACAAGTACACCACTCCCAATGTCAACCTGCAAACAGCACAGCAATCAAAGATAAAGGCAAGCAAGCGAATTCAGCTGTTTCACTGGAAATGCTAGATTGCCCGTTATCCTCTATGCAGCTGGGATGTCAGCAGTTGTTTAATGCGAGGAAATTACTTAACTGTACTGCAACTGCAAATATTTTTCGAAAGAGATCCTGCATTAATGGGTTCAATGCGAATTGTAGTGCTGTAATAGCCTAGCGACTAGATGAAGTGCCTGCAAGGAAAGCATGGGCTCTTTCACGTTACCTGAGCATATTTCACTGTATGACCATCTACTTCAGGGGTCCTCAAATTGGATCTATGGTACACCGAGATATGATGGAGGGCTTTTTGGGGTTTCCTGAGCATCTATTTACATGCATGCCTCTACAATAACCTTTTCAATTGCCCATTTTTTTAGGACTGATCACACTGCGACTGTTTAGTGCACATCCAGTCATAACTGAATTTGGTCATTTCTTCGATACGTGTTTCATAACCTGTTCGTGCTCAGCACTTCGCGGCAAAGATTTGAGGAATTTATGGTTGTAGACGGCTCAGTTGGTATACTAAGGCACCAATGCGTGTCTGATTTAGCATTTCGTCTCCATGCCTTGAGGAAGAAACAAGGATGATTGCACGTGGCTGGCTAAGCGAAAAACATGCATGTGCTGCCGATCACCCGCAGTGCCCTCTGTCTGGCGATTCTCCCTTTCACTGTTCGGTGGGGCGACGGTCTGCAGACATGCAGATATACATTTTAGGACATGCCTCTAATGTGCTCCTGCATGAATTCAAGAAGCCGTGGTAACTTCTCTATCGAATGCCAGAGAAAATTTCAAACGCAGAAGAGTACCTCACTTGTATATTCAAGAGTATGTGAAATGATCATATTTTAGCTCACAAACCTTTGCACATGGCACAACAGGCTGATCTGGCTCCTTTTTGGACTCCAGCATTCTTTCCAGCCGTTTCACCATTTTGGCTGGCACTGCAATGGACAGGGAAAGAAAATTGTTAGCATTCTATTAAAACAGAAAGAATGTGAGCACACCACTCAAAGCCCAGGCAGCAACCCGGAAGTAAGTAGTCTATTTTTCAGTTGTAAACAAAACACACCTATAAACATCTACCATTATAAAAAAGTATAGAATCAGTTAAAAGGGCCCTGAAATGAATTCGATGAGCTTATTCTAGTGCAACATATCTGCAGAGGTGGTCTTTGTAAGTATTCAATTCATATTTGAAAGCTGTGCATGAACCCTATATTTTGAAATAATTTTTAAATCTCTGCTCGCAGTACCTCGCAATCGATTAAGGCGACACACCTCATCGTGCGTCCCCCACCCCAATGACATCAGTGGGCAGAGGCGGTGAGGCGTGTCTCCGCAACCGGTTGCAAGCTACTGCGAGCAGATTTTTTTTTAATGATTTCCAAATGATAGGGTCCATGCAGAGCTTCCAAATATGACTCGAATGCCCACAAAGACCACCTCTACAAATCTGGTCCACTAGAATGAGCCCATCAAAATGATATCAGGGGCCCTTTAAAACAAAAACACCGGTTTTGGGCATGTTAAGGGTAGCCAATGCCTGTTTCGCAGAGCAGGCTTCGTACATTTTCCTTTCCAAAATACACAAATATTCAAGAGGCATTCCTATCGATGGCCTATATTTTAAATTTACATGACTAAAAATACTGCCACAAGGTTTCGTTTCCTCCTTCAAGAAGCGCAAGGGGCCTAGCATCTAAGCTGTAGCAGCCGCATAGATTCTAGGAAAGTTTATTATCATTAGTAGTGAATATTGCTCGGCAATGTGTGGAACCAAAGAATTATAGCTACTTAGAATAAAGCTGGAATTCAACCTAGTTCATGTACAAAATGATGAGCCATCTCAGTGGAGTGTACTGTATCAAGGCTCTCTCAATGATTTTCCCGAAACTGGGTGTTAGGTTGAACACTATCTGTCATCTATACAACTGGCTGACAAACACATTTTTTAAAAATGAAGAAACATCTCCAAGTGCAAAGCCTGTCCACAACCTATCAACTGAAGAACTTTTTGCAAACATTTTCACACAGTTCATATGATGGGCCTTGCTTGAGTCCATGAGAAGCCCTAGAGCATATTGCGCATAAATAAAATCTCAAATTGCAAGATATGTCCGAGATGTCGCTCTGCTTAAAAACAAACACAGACGTCTTACATTAAAAATGAATATTGCATTGTTAACCAGCCTGATTAAAACACTCATATCTGAAATGAACACCAAGAAAAAGATTGTTATGACTTGTGCTTACCAGCAAGGAGAAGGAAAAGGAAAGACATGGAAGGTTAATCAGAACAAACCATTTTGCTGTGCTGCACTGTGAGAAAGGAGTGTCGGGGCAATGGTGAAGCAGAAAAAGAAGCAAGAGGAAAATGAAATCAGTAACCAATGTCAGCACAGACATAAGTTTGAAAACTCAAGCAGGCAAATATTTTCGTTAAGCAATAGATATGGCAATACTAACAATGCCCAACGGTGCGTGCTTATAAAGAGACCATCTTGATCTGAAAATGTCGACAGTTAAAGGCAAAGAATAAAGTGCTGTAGAAGAGGAAACATTACACCCGCTGAGCACGAACACAGTACAAATGTATGCTTTGGGCATAGAACAGTTGTATCTGTGAAGTGGTGATCAAGAACCAGCAGACTGCACACAGTTATGCTAAGTATTCAGACATGTATGACGTAATGCCTCCAAGCACAAAACGCACGCATCTTAATGATTTATTGCAAGAACAGGTTTCATGCCAAAACTAAAATTTCAAGTGCAAGGAATGTGAAGCCATCCCAGAATTCTCACCACCTATTTTCTCGGCTGCTTCCAGCTGCCTCTTCAAACTTTGATTTTCATTTTTCAGGCAGGAAATCTCATCCTGCTGCTCCTTAAGCTGCTGTGCAGCTGATCTACAGCATGGGCGTTCCTGAAGAAGTGGCATGACAATTATTGAAATGTAAAATATTTTAAAAATTGAAGCATATCCTTGTGCAGTTTCAACCACTTCAGTCTGTAGTATACATGCCAGATGTCTTCAGTATTAAAAAAAAAGGTTTGGTTTTTGTAATGATTGCAGTAGTTTACTGCATGACCACTTAAAACTGAATAGCACTCACTTCAGCTGTTCTAATGTCCACATGATATGTGCTACTAGCAAGGGCTACACATTTCTAACATAATGAAACATCCAGCACTGAAAAGTATGAGTATTTCAGATTGCATTTCATTACTGAGGTAGAAAAACTGAATCCACAAGAAATAAACAACCACTATCAAGGACACAGGCGAATATGAACAATCTGCTTACGTGTGCACTTGTCACAAATAAACAAGCACCATGTGCAAAAAAAACTACCTTTATAGTTTAGAAGCCTCTTTACTGCTGTTGCATATTCTCATCAAGTACCACATGCATTAAATGAAAAACACTAACTTCTACCAAGACACCAATGGATTAACATAATGCACCATCCGTTAGTTCATAATATGAACAGCCACAAGTAACAAGCGCTTCAGGTTTGCCCCTGATTTGGTTTGAGAAGAAAAGAGGAGCACACACTGTGCAATTTGTAGGCAACGGCATGCTTTGGCAGTGGGAAACCTTACGTTCAGCCATGTTTGTGCACACATATGGAACCACCCCTTGACTCCACCAAAACAAAGGGCAAATATACCAACCAAAATGTAAGGACTATTTCAGCCATTTGACTGGCACTCTTAAGAGGCTGTGACTCCTGGCAGCACCCATTACCAGTTAATAGAATGGCAGCAAATAACTTGCGAGTCCATGCTTAGTGACAATTTTCTTGTTGATTATTAAGCAATTCAGTCATATGTAATGTGAAACTAAAAAAGAACAAATTGATTTGGTTTACTTTGGAGGTACTGCGTACCCAGCCCTTATTTTTCCATCAAATGGGAGTTTAAGGATGAAGCGAAAACCTGCTAGTGGTTTTATGCCATTATACAATACAACTGCCATCTACTCTGCCAGGGTGGCTCGGTAGTTATGGTGCTCGGCTCCTAACCCTAAAGACTAGATATACCGTATGACCTCTCCCACTGCGATGCTACGCTGTTTGTCACCAGTGGCTCAGAGTGGCATTTACAAATGCCTATTCGGACCTCATCACAATGGCAGACTCTCCTGCACGTGAGAACTACGGGTTTGATGAGCGGATCGGGCACCTACTTAGCGACTGCCTACGGTTTGAGTGTGAGTGCACCCTCCCGACCACTTTGACCCTTGTCCTCCACCCCCATAAGCAAGGTTTTTAGCGCACCGCACCTAACATTAATATAAGAGGAAAGCAGTGAAGGCGGTTTCGAAATTTTTAAAGCTCTCACAGTTGAGTTTCTGGCTATAAACTATGCGTCTACTACAGTCAGATACAGCTCAAGAAATAAGTGGCAAAATGCCCCAAAGGAGGACCTTCATTCATTGGCATCAACCGATCTTTATGCTGTTATGGTTAATCCATGGCTAATTGCAGTCAATAAACCTCTAGCTCTCAATCCCCAGCAGCCGCAGAGCAACTAACCAAGGCGGCACTCTAAACAACGATGCAGTGGAGAGTCCTAACAATCGCTCGATCCAGACAGGCTGCCATTGGAAACTAAACCTGGCAACATGTAACGCAAAAACCTTAAGAGTGAGGCTAGCCTGGCAGTGTTAGAAGAATTTCCAGATATTGGATGTCTAGGGTTTAGTGATGTTAGGAGGGCAGATGAAGCATATGAAATGTTAACGGGTGACACCGTACTATGTTGCTGATTAATGTCAAGGCGAGAGCTAGATGTGACATCCCTGGAAACAAAAAGGAATTCTGCAGCCTTAATGAGATGTTGGCAACTATTGTAATTGAGCTTAACGAGAAGGTTGTACCGCCATCAGCATGCTTAACATGAACGCTCGGCAGCATGGCTTGGGCTGGCTTGGACTGATGTCAGCGCTGCGACGCGTCACAAGGTCGCGTCACAATTTTGGTACGACTGTCAGGTCATGAATGACGCCACATGGAGGTCGGCCAGTGGCAGGATTGTATAGAGGAGCGACATGTATACGATTGTCTGAAGTGGCAGTGCTCGACTTGCTGTACTATAAGGACGCTTGATGACATCACCCTTTTCACTTGCTATCTGTGATTTTCGATACCACCTGCGAGTACACATACAACCCATAAGCTTTTAGTGCAAAAGCACTGTTTTGCTCACTAACATCAACCAGGAATTTTGTGATCATTGGATCTTGTGCAGTTTCCTAGCAATAGCGATGATACATTAGGTAAGTTAAAAAGAAATCAAGATAACATCCACCACTGGGAGTCGAACCCGCGGCGAGGTGAACTGATCAGATTTGCAGGCTGCTGCGCGAGAGCACTAGGCTATCACCGCAGCCAAACACGCCTCGTGTTAAACTGCAGAACACAGTTATGCCGTGAATTCCACATCTGCAGTGCAAATAGGCTTATAGGGGTTTAACGCCCCAAAGAAACTCAGGCTATGAGAGACGCCGTAGTGAAGGGCTCCGGAAATTTCGACCACCTGGGGTTCTTTAACGTGCACTGACATCGCACAGTAAACGGGCCTCTAGAATTTCGCCTCCACCGAAATTTGACCGCCGCGGTCGAGATCGAACCCGCGTCTTTCAGGCCGGCAGCCGAGCGCCATAACCACTAAGCCACCGCGGCGGCTGTTGCAGTGCAAACAGATCAGACAAGCTTAACCGGAGTGTAATATTGTCCCCAGATGTGTCGACGGCCCAGCAAAGCAAAATCATGACCTCTACTCAGTTTTACTGCGTTAAAGAGACTATGGGACTATGCAATGAATAATAAGTCACTTGTAAATGTTTTCAATGCTTAGAAATGATGCTAAGAAGCATTCACACCAAGTATGAGCCTTCGAAACTGAACCGGCAATTTATTATGAATTTTTAAAAACCGTGTTTTTTAAATTTGCGGGCTGATTGGTGTCCTCGTAGTGACCGATTTTTAAACTTATATCGTGAAAAAAGACGTCACTGTACCCATGACGTCGCCAGGCCACCACACGCTCTCATTCGCTGGAGCCACGGCAGCCACGAAGTCACAGGCACACTTCCGGTAGCCGTGAAAATCGTCTGCTCGTGCCACCGCACGACTCTCTCGGGCAAGCGCGAGCCAGGGCATTGCCTTCGCGCATATGGTTTCAATTTTCCTCTGCCGCCTCCTTCTGTATGGAGTTCCGGAGCCACTCGCAGTGGCTCGCCGGGTCGCTACTGTCGTCACTGGCGTTCAGTCGGTATGGCGTGAACGCATAGGGCTCGATGCCCATCGCGGCCGAAAGAGCGAGCAGTCGCACCTTGAGGTTCCGGTCTATTACTGCTAACTACAACAGACGACAAGCAAAGAAACCCGACGCGCGCCGCAATCACGCCGCCGACGCTGCTGCTGGGGTGCTAGGAGCGACAACCGGAAGTTGCAAAAGGAACGTCAGCGGATGACGTATTCATGGGCGGGGCCCAGTCCCAGAGCTGTTTTCTTTATTTTTGTCTGGTGCCCCGCATGTACGAGTTGAGGGGGGAGAGGAGGAGCGTAATTTTAAATCGTCTATATCTTCGGTGTTATTGATGCTAGCTTAAAAATTCTTGCATTGGGGTGACGAGTGATGAAATGCCTATCTCTCGTCTGCTTTATGTAATCTCAATTAATTTATTGCATAGTCCCTTGAAAACCCTACAAATTTTATTGACATATGCCCTGAAATTATTTATTTTCCTGCTGTCTTGCAGGCTAGAAAATGGCAGGCTTTGCACAATGTTTGCTAGGCTAGGGGAATCACACCCTTTACAGAAAATTGAAAATTGATTTCTTGGGGAAAGGAAATGGCACAGTGTCTGTCTCACATATCAGCAGACACCTGAACAGGACACCTGAACCCTGCCATAAGGGAAGGGATAAAGGAGGGACTAAAAGAAGAAAGGAAGAAACAGGTACCGTAGTGGAGGCTTTAGTCCATTGCAGGTTTTTGTTCAATAATATGATACTTATACAAGTGGTAATGCTAGGGTTGAGGTCCATCATATTTTGCACTCTCTACATGCTGAATGGAAAAAATGGTACCCAAAAATTAAGGAACCGCGCTGAGTGCGAAAAGGAAACTGCGGATAACCTAGAACATCGCGGAAACGACACTGCAGATTTGGAGACTCCAGACGAGACGTCATTGATGAGTGTTACCCTGTACAGCAGTCTGTGTTGAAAGGGACACAGGACGAGCGCTCGTCCTGTGTCCCTGTCTTGTCCTCGTTTTTCTCATGCTAAGGCAACCTGGAAATCATGAATCACCAACTGGCCTAAAACTCCACTTTATTAAAAGCTTAGTTTGAATCGCATCGACGAGTCTTTCTAGCTCAAGACATGTACGTGCAGTTCCTATGCCCCGACACTAGATCTCCAGAGCAGCATGGACTATGCAGGAAGCCGCCCTGCAAAGAACCCTTCGAAGCACACTTTGAGGCCAAACTCGAAAGGCATGCAAGACATCGCACACCATGTTGCTTTGCTGAGATAAGCAAACCGCAGCATTTTCCGGGTGCACATGAGACTGCAGCCACGACCAAAAAGTGGCAAAACAAGCCTGTCAAGTGGGTGCTCTTCCCCCGCCGGTCAGACACAGGAGAAAGACAAGTCGACCAGTCAAATCGAGCTGAACTCCGGCTGTGGTTAGCTGCCGTAAACATAGTGAGATATTATCTCAGCAACAGTGGCCAACGCTCAATGAAACTGGCGTCAGTCCAAGCCATGCTGTCAAGCATTCGAGTTAAGTGTGCCGACAGCAGTGCAGTCAATGAACTTATGGTCGTGAACACAGAAAGCTATGGCAGATAGCTACAAACCCTAGTTGTGGCAATGCGCGGTGGCTACTTTTCACAATGTGGCAAAAAGGGTTCTGCTGCCTTGCCTGCTTCTGGCAAACGGAGAAACGCACCTCCCTTTCTACTGTTTTTTAAAGCAATCGCCGTGCATCACCACAAGTAGAGTTCGAGGCTGCTCGGCACGCACTTCAGTGCTCATAAATTTCATGACTGCACAGGTTTACACAGCTATAAACAGACATTATGAGGAGATGTTTGAAAGATTCTAAGGAGACATTGTTAACTATGCCTGGAACCCGACAGGGTCAGTTTAAGCGAAGCAGGAGAGGCCTTTGTTTTGCAGTGGACGTAGCATAGTTAGTCTGATGATAATTTGATCAATGCACACCCCCACACACAAAAAGCCCTATCATCAGCAGAAAAATGCAGCATTGTAGATCATGCTATTACAAATGATTAGCAACTCATCGTCGTAGCAGCAAGCGCAGGGGCACCTATGCATCGGCTAGGTTTGGGCTGCTAAGCACATGCAACGAACTACCATCTGCGCCAATGCAATAATTGGCAACAGACCTTAACAAAGTCCTGAGCAGTTCGTTACTTTATAGCCCTTGCATGCAGTTGTGTGACCGTTCTTGTGGTCTCTACTTTTTCTCAGGCGTGTACAAACAGCCCAGGCCTGGATGTCATCTAAAGTATTTGGTTTCCCGCCTTTCCGTCTTTTGCGGCAAAAATTTATATGTCACACTATTTAAATACCCCACAGAGAAAATAAGCGATGGCCTAGGCAGTAAAGGGTTTACATATGCAACTTCTGCGTGCAGGTTGCGAATGCACGCGGAACACATTTTTGTTTCCTTGCTCGTCAAGAGGCACAGGAACAAAGTTATTAGTAAACCTGATACAGTAAATTGCCCCGCATTAAAAGCATGTTACAATAACAGCATCTGTGGTGAAATGCCCACAGTTATCCTTGATATTGCGTTCGCCACCGCGCACGCACAAATATTCAAACGGCCCCCCTTGAACTGAAATCGCTTTGAAATGAACAACAGTGCAAAGAACACACGTAACAGCATCACTGATACGCACATTGCACGTGGCCATCCCGGCTGACGGTTGGCTGTCCTCCCTCCGCCTGTCCACGCATTCTGGCGCTTCCGCGGCAAGTTTCGCCCCTTTTTTTTTCTAGTGAGGCTTGTTTACCTGACAGAAACAATGCAAATGAACTCCACTACCTGAAAAGGCGTAAAATTGACTAAACACGCAAAAGAAATACAAGTACTCACCTAGGTACAGCAATTCAGCTTTCGCCGGCTGCTCGCCCTCCTTTCAGAAAACGCTTACAACTGAGCCTTTCAATTTTTTGATTGCGCCTTCTTCAGTTAGAAGTCGGATGCCGATGGCAGGGTCCGCGAGGGATTTAATAGCATAAACATCCCACTTAGATTCCTCCACCCATTTTATCAAAATGTGGCTCATTGTCACGGACTGGGTCGAAACACGAGGCCTTCCTGTAGCACTTCTGGACCGACTGGACCGCAAACAGGGCCTGGTGGCTTGGCTTGGATGGTTGGAATTACAGGTGCGGTATTTGGCGGCACTCATGCCTTTTGCCGGTAGGGAAGGGCACCTACGGTTGGTGTGGCGCTACAGTCAACCTGTTGGGCAAGATTGCATTTGCCATTACTTTACTTCAATCACGCTTCATTACTCGATTTCAAAATAATAAGACAGGAAAAATGCACCGGTAGGCAGTGAGAGGAGAGTAATCATTTATCCTAGCACATGCACTTGAAACCGCGTTCGAAAATTGCTTACGCGAATGCCAGTAGCGCCGTCATAAATAGCACACGATGACAACAACATCCGAGCGCCCATGCAAGCGCCCTTCCTTTGTTACTGGTAGAAGCGACCGACGATCCTTTGAAAGCTTCTTGGAAAGCACGGGTGACCATAACACGCAAGATATATATAGCTTCCTGTCTCATATAATTTCCAGTTAACCTGGTACTGTGCCTGCTGCCACCATGCCTCCGAAAAGGCAGTACAGTAAATACTTATGGGACTCGTCGGCCGAGGTTCCGCATCGTTCAAAGTGCAGGTTTAAGCAGCGGAAGTTACTTGTCGCGCCATCAGCTTCTCGAGCTGATAGTGACTCGGATGAATCGGGTGATGAAAGCTCCTATGCAAGTAATGAAGAACAGAACACAGCCGGCGTTACAGATTCCAGCTCTGGTGCCTGTGATGGGGAGACTGCGCACAGCCGCTCCCGTTCTTGTGAATCTTCTGAAGGCGCTTTCCCCGAAGATGTCTCATCGGACGAAGTTGACGACGTCTCGTCCGAAGAAAGCGAACCTGAACCGCATGAACCCGAAAGTCACGAGGCCTCACCGGATGAGCGGACTGGTGAATTGGTAACAGCCCTTGCCATTTGTTTCTGCATGTGCGGTGAACTGCTGAATTAAGGGAACACGCGATCGCGTGGACTCCGAGTTTCGCGAAGCGCTGCCGCGAAAGCTGGCGAGAAAAGGCTTCATGATAAGAAGCATGCGCCGTTAGTACGCTTGGTTGCTTTTTCCGGGCATGTGCCTGGTGCTGCT
The DNA here is from genome assembly GCF_052857255.1 of Amblyomma americanum. Classification (NCBI taxonomy): domain Eukaryota; kingdom Metazoa; phylum Arthropoda; class Arachnida; order Ixodida; family Ixodidae; genus Amblyomma; species Amblyomma americanum. Next base: position 16,576,281 of record NC_135501.1, read on the forward strand.
TTCGCCGTCAGTCGGTTGTAGAGTTTCACGAAGCGTGGAGGCGACGCAGTCGTGTGTATTCTTTAGCCGCCGTGGTGGCTCAATGGTTGTGACGCTCGGCTCCTGACACGAAATACGCGAGTTAGATCCCTGCCGGGGCGGTCGAATTTCGATGGAGGCGAAGTTCTAGAGGCCCGTGTACTGCGCGATGCAAGTGCACGTTAAAGAACCGCAGGTGGTCGAAATTTCCGGAGCCCTTCACTATGGCGTCCCTCATAGCGAGAGTCATTTTGGGATGTTATACCCCAATAGACTATAGACCAGATCATTTATCAGTAGACCGTACTGTACTGCAGTATGAAAAGGGATAATGGATTATATGTTGTTTGACAGGAGCTTATAGCAGAACCTTATAGTTATGTTATTTTCAGTTTAAGTGGTGTTTCTTTCTAAGAGCCGCCATGCAATGTTGACAGGAGAATATAGTATTTTTCAATTTAAATGCTGTTCCTTGTTTAAGAGATGAAGAGCCCACAGAGTTCTTATCCCTTTGTAAGAGAGCTTAACATGTGTTGCACTTGCTTCAAGTGTCAGCAAATGGACAACTGTGCACCTATGTACTGTCGGGAAGAAAAGTCTGCAGGACCAGCGAGTGACAACAGAAATGGAAAAATTATTATTGTCCGGTTGCTTGAGGCCGCACTTCTAGATGTTGAAGTCTGGCTTACATGCTCTTATATGCAGTATTTAAATGATGTGGCAGTCATAAGAGGCTCCTGTGTGACTAGATTGCTTGTTGCACATAAAGTTGCGTCTCGATAGTACCACATTTTTGCATGCTGAAAGCTACCAAACAACAAAACATCACTTAGCATGTTTCTATCTGTCACTAATAGGCACCCTTCGTTATCTGCATTTACAAGTGCAGGTGCACCGTTCATCATATCCCATTAAGACGGAGCAAAAATTCAAAAGCTTTTGAGCCTCTTCCATCAGTAAGCTGCCTTACAATACTTTCTGATATAATTTTCAGTCCTAATGCAGGTGTTTTTTATGTCGAGAGGACTGCGGTATGGCTGCACAGCACACTTGACGAGCACACTTGAGGTCTCTTCACATAGTCATTGCCACAAATGTGTACCACTTTTTTTTCTACAAACTAGTAGTTGAAATGCTTGAAAGTGATATCATTTAATTTCTAGTCATTCTGAGTGCAATTTTATCTTTTGTTCCCTAAGACGCATACAGTCTAGCAACGAGATGCATTGTAATGTCATGAAGACGATTGGTAATGCAGTAATGTACAGTTATAAGAGCATCTTCCACGCACAGCGTTTTTCATGAAACCTTGCTCGTTTGCTCAGAACACGCTCGCATTGCACTTCAAATGTTGCTTCTGTTTTTTTCTTTTTTTAGGATGACTTGCTGTTTCCAGGAGCAAATATAACGCAAGCAGAAAGCTTGCTCATGGTGATGGCTCACAGTTTGCGACATGGCTGCTCCAAGGAGGCGACAGAGAGCCTAGTACGACTTATTGGTGCCCACTTGCCCTCAGGGGTGACATACCCAGGATCGAAATATGCCTTATTTAGGCATTTTATTGCCTGTGAAAAGCAATACAAAAAACACTTTTACTGTACTGCTTGCACTGAGTACATAGGTGAGATGATGGAAGGAGATGTTTCATGTCCTAAATGTAATTTAGTGCACACACATGAGAGTCTTATCAAATCTTCTTCCTTTTTTCTTGTCATGGACCTCAAAAGCCAGCTCCGAGAGGTGCTAGAGTCTACAATGGCTAAAAGAGAGGGAACCTCGGTTCAATACGAAGTGGCAGACATTACACAAAGCATTAATTATCATAAATTGCCTTTGTCTGCCGATGATGTCACACTCACCTTCAACACTGATGGTGTGCCTCTCTTTGAGAGTTCAAATCTGAGTATGTGGCCACTGCTGGTAATGGTGAATGAACTGCCTTACAAGCACCGGAGAGAGAAGCTTCTTTTGGCAGGCTTGTGGGTAGGGTCTGGGAAGCCAGTAATGAATACGTTTTTTATTCCATTTGTGAAGGCAATAAATGAGTTGTCTGCTGAGGGAGTCACGTGGCAGGACAGAGATGGAAATACACACTTGTCGAAGGCATTTCCTGGACCCTGTTCAGTGGACAGCGTCGCAAGGTGCGATGTAATGAATATGACCCAATTTATGGGGCAAATGGTTGTGCTTGGTGTGAGCACCCTGGCCAAGTTGTAGCCAAAGGTAATGGCTTTTGCCGTGTGTATCCACCAGCCACACCATTGCCCAAGCCGAGGACACAAGATTCTTTTGCTGAGCATGCCAGTAAGGCAAGGGTCAGTCAGCAGGCAAGCTGTGGCATTAAGGGCGCAAGTGTTTTGACAATGCTTGCATTTTTTTACATTTGGAGGAGGGTTTGCAGTTGACCATATGCACGCGGTGTGCTTAGGCTTCGTTCGAAGCACCTTGTTCATGTGGCTCAAATCACATCGCTGTCGGAAGTTCAGACTGCGCAAGCACCTTGAAGATGCAAACAAGTTGCTCCTAAGCCTGACTCCCATATGGGAGATATCGAGACTCCCAAGGTCAATATCACAGATCAAAGAATGGAAGGCATCAGAGTGGAAGAACTGGATGTTGTTCTATTCGCCTGTTGTGCTCAAGGACTTTGTTCCAGAAAAGCACTACAAGCACTGGTTAAGGTTTGTTGCCATGATGCACTATCTGCTTGGTCCGTCAGTACACATAGAAGAACTTCTCCGAATTCAGAAAGAAATGGTAAATTTTCTTATGGATTATGAAACCTTATACGGCACAGAGTATATGACATATAACTCCCATCTACTGCTTCACCTCGTGGAAAGTGTGAAAAACTGGGGGCCATTGTGGGGTTATTCCCTTTTTCCTTTTGAGGCAATGAACGGGTCACTATGTAGATTTGTGAAAAGAACCCGATACCCTCATTTCCAAATTGTTCAGAAGTTCTGTATTCTGCAGGCACTTTCAACACTATGGTCAGCACACTCACTAAACCTAAAAGGGCGCCACATTCTAGAATCCGACTTCAGATGTCTGATGAGAGGGTATACTTTGAGAAAGAACTTCACTAAAGTGGGGTGCGTTCTGCTTTTGGGCAAAGGTGAACGTGTTGAGGGTGGTACAGTGTTCCGAAAAATGGTGCTTGGGCCTTTCAAATTCTGCACTGCAGGCCTCGACAAATCTCGCAGAAGAAATTCCTATGTATTCACGAACGGGCTTTTTGGTCGCATTGTCAAAATCCATTTACCTTGCAGTCATTCTTCAAGCAGAAGTGATCATGTTGATGTGCATGTTGATGTCCTGAGTGTAAAGCAAGCAGTGTTCAGTAATGTCCCCCTGGATAAGAATTTGCAGTTTGTGAAGAAAGAGTGTACATCACAAAGTTGCATCGTTGACGCAGAGTCTTTAAAAAAGTGCATATGTCTGAATGACACAGAATCTCTCTACTTGTGTGTAGTGAATGAAAATGAAATGCTAGAGTCTGTATGAGTCCATAAGTACCTTTTGTTCTGTCATAAGTAGCAGCTGTTGTAGAGGTGCCACACCACTGACACCTCTCCTTGATAGACATAAGACCTTGTCCATTATCTTGATGCCGAAATTTTCATATGTTTGAGAGCCTTGGTGAAGGGGCCCTCAGTATTAGTTGGCTACCAGGCATGTCACGTCAAGTCACAGTTTGCAATGTATGTAATAAGCACGGCCCATTTTATGTGATAGCATAAGGATCCCATTGATGCGTCTTATTGGCGGTGTTGTGCTGCTGTCACACTCAGTGAGACGGCAGTTTCTGGAGAAAAGACTGTGGGCCCCCATATGTTGCACCAGTGCAGGACTGACCGTGTTAAAATTTCTGTGACATCTAGCACAGAACTGCTGATCATATCTTGCACCAGCCATCGGTCGGCCGTCGAACTGTCAACCAGCACATGCAAGGACATCTGTAGTACGTGTGTCCATGGGGAATTGCTATGCTATCATTTTGTCACATGTAATTAGCAATTATGTATCCCCTTTGGGGGTAATTTTCATATGAAAACCTGTGAGACCATTGGTTGTGGCACAAGCTGCTCTGTTTTCGAAACATTTAGGACGTTAAATTCTTTCTTCAAGGCTGCTGCTTTCTCTCCACGTGATGCAGATAGTGGTTCATGCACTTCTTCAGGATCTTTCCAACTTTGCTTCGCTATGCGATAGCCATTATATTCCTTTGACTTTGAATGTGCATACTTGTTTACCAGCCTCACTGGGTGCCCAGTACCAAAGTGCTGTCTGTCTGAGGCGATGCCTGTTGTTGGAGCCTATCATCTCCATTTGTAGATGAGTCAACTTCTTCAAAGTTGCGATCATCATCACTACCGTCTGGTCAGTCCATATTCATCAAGTCGCCTGAGCGGTCCTTCGCTTCAGCACTTTGCACGTTGACACTTGGGTCTTGTGCAGTAAACAGTAAAAGAACACGGGCGTTTTGCTCCAGCTGCCATGATGTGCACGTGCATTGAGGCTGGTTTATGGCAAAATTCATATGGTTCAAGATATTGCCAGCCGTTTACGTGGGTGTCACGCACCTGGCTGCAGTTTGTTGTTGACCTGGCCTGCACTTGACCATTCTTTTTTTGAACAGCCAGTGCCAAGTTGCATTTCAACTACCAGAAGTTGCACTGCACGCTTATAGCTCTGCTGAACAAATTTAAGGAACTGGTGCAGCGAGTGTACTTGAATGAAACAGACCTAGTGTTAGCAGAATGTGAAATATACATGTGGAAATTGCCATTTAAATGCTGCCCTAAGAGTGTAAATATATTAGGAGCACTTGGCAGAAAAGTGTCATGTGAGCATTTCTTACAAATGTGAGGTATAAATATAAGGGAAAGGGGGAGGGGGTTACACATTGTGCATGCAGTTTTATTTTGCAAGTGTTCTGCTGTGCTTGTAAATAGCTCATTGATATTGCCTGTACAGTTGTGTAAATAGTGACTAAAGGCGTAGTGTTGTGCAGACGTTATGTGTTGAAGTAAGTCTGGCCTTGAATGTTGTTGAGAAATGTGTTCAGATCTGAATATTGTATTTGAAAAATTAGCTTGTGCGCAATAAACTGCTCGCTTTTCAACCTTGTACTTTGGTACCATTTTTTGTCGGAATGCCATCTTCACTCTACTGAACTAAATTCCTGCCTCTAAATATCAATACAAAGGCACAACACTGCTGCACATTACAATCATTCTTGTGTTCTGCCTACTCTGCAGCAATATTGTTATTAATGACTATTGTGTAAAGCATGCATAAATTACTACAGTGTGATTAAGCAAAAGAATGATGTAACAAGTACTCTTTAAAGCAGGCCCTACAGCCAATAGTGCCAACCAATTGTTATGACATCACGATATTAATCCCCTTGCATGTTTTAGCATGACATATCACAGGCAAATGGCAGATGCACAGGCATTAATCCTGGATAAACCAGGACATCATGACGATCGGTAGGGGCCATGCCTCGTATGAAGGGCATTTGCTGCTTTGATCATGAGTTTTATCCGTCTATAGCTACTGATAACACCGCAGTATTATTAAAAAAAACCAACTTCTGCTTTTCATAGTCCTTACCTTGACATTTTGAGAAAGCAGAAGTATAGGAATGTTACAGGCAATGAATAAGCATTTCATACATTTCAGTTTTTATGTCATTTTTTATCATATCTCTTAGAGCATTTGATGAATGCCATCTTGTCGATCCACTGCAATTGCTCGTAAGGCAAGTGTGGTTGGGTATAAGATAACTTTACCAAAACAAGAAAGAGCGGCATTACCTGCCAGCATGCAGACACTGTGCATGCTTTCAAGTGGTTCTTGTGAAGTTCATTAGGGCTAATGATGTGGGAGATTTTTCTTTTACTCAACGCATTTGGGAGGTGCCAGGTTGGATCCCCAGTGCCCCCGGGTACCCACCGGTTTTTAATGGGTACAAGATTTCACCTGCCTTGGTCCTTGGGTCTTCCAAGGTGTGATGCTTGAGAAAAGGGTCTCGGACCAAATAGTCACCTTGATGGATCAGAGATAAATTCCGCCGTCAATATTCAACCCTAAGTCCACTGTAGAAGTCCATTTGTAGCCAACGGATCAACGTTCAGCGAGAGGTGTGTGCGTTAATTCTTTCGAAAGAACTGCAGGCGACGGTGTGTGCTCGCGAGAGGGGAGGCGTCGTCGCGGAGACACCGTGGCTCTGGTCTGTCGTGTATGTTTCTCTTTTGTCCCCGCATTTCGCGCCGTTTTGTTTGTGCATGAATCAAGAGTAGCAGCCGATTTCTAACATAGCAGTAGATTCTCCTGTCAGAACAGCTCATGACGTGGCACACAGTGCTACGGATGGTTGCAAAGCACTTACTGTTGATCATTTTTCTGGTGGGTGCTCAAAGAAAAAAACAACAGAAATTCAACAGAAATTATGCACCATATTTGTGTTGAGGTTTTGGGCGCAGAAATTCTGTTGGGTGAGTGTTGTGTAAACTCAACACGAGTTGAATTTCCATTGAATTTCTGTTGGCTCAACACATGCTCAACATTGCGTCAACATAAATTCAAGGCTCATTTTTATAACGGTAGGCTCGTCCATGGCAGGGAGGCCACGACCACGCTAGACGCCATGCTGCCCAACGTTACAGAAGAAGAGAACGTCGACGTTGCCGCCTACCTTCAACGCGCAGAAGCTCGAAGGCTTGCCCGATTACGGATCAAAGATCAGCAGCGGTCCGACGCCAGACGCTACAACCTACGAAGACGCTATGCGGAATACAGGCCAGGAGACCAAGTCTGGGTGTGGACGCCCATTCGCCGCCGTGGATTGAGTGAAAAGCTTTTGCGCCGCTATTTCGGCCCGTACAAGGTTCTTCGGCGGCTGGGTGAACTGGATTATGAAGTCATCCCTGACGCAATGACTGCATCCCAGCGACGCCGCGTACGACCAGAAGTTGTCATTGTAGTCCGTCTGAAGCCGTATTATGCGCGCTAAAGGCCGCTGCATTACCATGCTCTATTTTCGCAAGATCCGTTTTTTTCCTTACTAGTCGCATTATTTGTTTTAATGCATCGGGTCGATGCTTCTTTGAGAGGGGAGTAATGCCGCGAATATTTGAAGTGTGTTCGTTTTTCAAATCTGCCGCCACATCACTTTATCGCTTTGTATGCTACGCAAGACGCGACTAGATTTATCTCGATTGATCGCAGCCAGGCAGAGCTGATTCTACGTTGTTCCGGAATGTTCTAGTAACTTTGCGCTCTTTATCTCGAAAGTTCGCTATCAGCTTTAAATTGAGCACGGCCGACAGCGGCCGGCATTCAGTTCGACGACCGCCGAGCACGCTTGTCGCTTCACAACCGCCGAGTGATTCAGTCCATTTTGGGTGTAAGTCAGCCCAATAAACAGTTTTCTCTTAGAAGACCCTTTTGTCTGTCTTCATCGCTGCTTCGACTGGCGTCACCACTACGTGACTATATATATATATATATATATATATATATATATATATATATATATTAAGGAAGCCAACAGTCACCGAAACCAAGGTGCATAGGGGAATGTTTTTATTATTTTTTTAATTTGTAGTGCCAATCAATCGGTTTAAAGAAAATTACTTATAAAGCAGCAGAACAATCATGCTGCCGGTGGGATCCGAGCCCACGACCTCCGAATATCGCGTCCGGTGCTCTTACCAACTGAGCTACGGCGACGGCTGTCCAATCTGCTGCTTTCGTGAGTATTTATGTTTACTAGGTGTAAGCGAACCTTGAGAGTGTTCACTTTTTTCTTTATTTGTGAACGAAGCCAAAAGTCACCGAAGCAAAGGTGCATAGAAGAATGTTCCTAACTGTTAGTATTCTTTTAATTTGTGGTGCGGAACCTTGGGAGGACAATACTTCAATTATTCTGATTGCTTAAAGGAAATTACCTTTAAAGCAACAGAAAAAACAACCATGCCGCCGGTGGGATCCGAACCCAGAACCTCCGAATTTGGCGTCCCATCAGCGGCATGGTTGTTTTTTCTGCTGCTTTAAATTTAGTTTAAGTTAAGCAACAGATTAATTGAAGTATTATCTTCCCATCGTTCAGCAGCACAAATTAAAAAATAATAATAGTTAAATAAACACTCGCCCATGCACCTTTGTTTCGGTGACTGTTGGCTTCCTTCTTAAGTTTGTCAAACGAGCCCCTGATTTCTTTTCCTGATTCCCTGATTTCCTTTCATATATATATAGTTGCGAGAACATGAGGTACTTGACCATATATATATATATATATATATATATATATATATATATATATATATATATATATATATATATATATATATATAGCTGTGAAAACGTGAGGTACTTGACTGCTTAAAATAATATACATCGAAGTTTACGCTTCATTTAAGGAAACATTTTTATTTGACTCGACGTGTGACCATACAGTGCATGGGCGCGTGTTCTTATAGCATGGGACTTGACACACAGAAGGCTTAAAAAGAAAAGAAATAAAGAAAAGTAAAGAACAGAAAAAAGGGGGGGAAGGGGCGGCCGGGAGAACGGAAGACAACTGACACCGATGGCATATTAGGGTAGCAAAGGTGCCGCGTCGCGCACCCGTCAACTCACTGCACACACACACACACGCACACACGAAGCGAAAGAGGGAGGCTGAGCTGGGTGCGTACGCGGCTACTGCGACAAGAAAAAAAGGAAAAGAGAGAGAGAAGCAAAAGCAGAGAAAAAGGGGAAAGCAAAGAAGAAACCTGGTGTGGCTTAACAAAAGGAGGGATACGTCCGCCAATTGTGGGTTTCGGTATGCCTCTGTCCGCGTATGTGCGGCCCCGAGCGGCTCCGAAAGATGGCCCGGGAGAGGCGGAACAGGTTGAGACCGCCCAAAGTGGCTCCACATGGTGACACGCGAGCCGCTAAAACCAGATGAGCTTCCTATAGGAGGACCAGATGGAAAGGCTTGTTGACAGGAATGCAAAAAAACAAGAGATATAGCACAGAGAAATTTCAAAAAATGAAAAAAATATATATATAATGACAAAAAAAGAAGAAAGAGAAGGGGGCATATGGCCCTCGCGGGCCCAAAGAATGAGTTGAACAGCAGATGGAAACAAGACGAAACTGACATGCAACAGGGGTATGACCTGAGACGACTCGGTCAGTGGTGGTACTTTGTCTAATAGGGTTGAAATTTTCTTTCGTTTCTGCCATCGAAAGAGACGATAGGGTTCCATGGTTTTCGTTGATGCCCTTTTGCACTGTGTTAAATTTGAAAATAAAGTATGATTCGCGTTGTTCGCGCTCCCGGGTGTTTTTAAAGCCACTCTGCAATATCGTTTCTTTAAGTTTGTCAAACTCGTGGCCTTTTTCGCGGAGGTGTCTCGATAGTGGGAGGCCAGGGAGAGATTGAGTATGTGAGCGGTGGTTATTAAATCTTAATCGAAAGGAATTGTCTGTTTGGCCAATGTACTGCATCTGACATTCGCCACACTCGAGCATGTAAACAACATTACTGGAATCGCAGTTTAAGTCCTCTCGGATAACATGTTTGAAATCTGAATGGGTACTTTTAGTCAGTGCTGTGGTTTGCATGTGTTTGCAAACTTGGCATCTGCTCCTTCCGCAAGATGTGCAACCCACCGGCCTCGGTTTATTAACCGTTGAGTGCACAAGGTGATTTTGTAAATTTTTTGACCTTCTGTATGTTACCCGGGGGACCAATGGAAAAATTTTTGAGAGCCGCTCACTTTGCTCTATGATATTGAAGTGTTTTTGAAGGATTTTGTTAATATTCGGTAGGTTGTCTGTGAATGTCAGTACTAGATAAGAGCGATGCGGTGTTGGCGGGGATTCCGCAGGGATGTGATAACGGTTAGTGACTTCCGCCCTTTTAATGGCATCGTCGATGATTGAAGGCGGGTAGCGCTGTTTCTTAAGAATTTCGCCCATGTGTTTAGCATTTTTTTGAAAATCTCCTGCTCGAGAGCAAATGCGTTTGAATCGGATAGCTTGTGAGTACGGAATTGAAGTTTTGCAATGGCGTGGGTGGCAACTGTTGAAATGGAGATACTGTTCTCTGTCTGTGGGTTTTTTATAAACGCTAGTGATTAATGCACCCCTGTCAACACGAACAAGCACATCAAGGAAGTTAATGCTATTAGTTGAGTACGTGTGTGTGAAAGAGATATTTGGATGTATGTATCTGAATGAGGTGATAAACTGAAAGAGTTTTTCCTCTGTCTCTTCCCAAATTATTAATATGTCATCAAGAAAACGTTTGTAAAAGCCGGTTTGGTTGGATATAAGGAAAGGAAGTCTGATTCAATTTTGTTCATAAATATGTTGGCGTAATTTGGTGCCATTTTTGTGCCCATAGCCGTACCACTAGTTTGAAGATAATATGAGTTATTGAATTCGAAAGTGTTAAGTTTAACGACCAAATTTGCAAGTGTTTCGATGGCACTTGGACTGGGAGAGTCTAGGATTCTGTGTTCTTTATAGGCTTCGACCATGGCCTGTATTCCGTCGTCATGGGGGATATTAGTGTAAAGTGACACCACGTCCATGGTAACTAGGAAAGCGCCATGAGGGAAGGTGACACCAGATAATTCTCTCAGGAAGTGGCTAGTATCTCGTATGTAAGATGAATGTTTCGGAGGTATATGTTTGATGAGGGAATCGATGTAATCGGAGATCGGTTCTGTCAGTGTGCCGACACCAGAAACAATAGGTCGCCCCGGATAGTTCTTTTTGTGTATTTTCGGAAGCATGTAAAAGCGCACCGTGGAGGCATTTTTTGGCGTCAGCGCCTTACTTATTCGGCATGGTAATTCACCTTCATCGAATACTTTATTCAGAGTTTTTGCTATGATCCTCTGCTGTTCAGAGGTGGGGTCTGATGATAGTTTCTTAAAGAATTTTGAGTCGTTGAGTTGGCAGTTGGCCTCCTGAATATAATCATCTTTGTCCAAAATAACTATACCTCCACCCTTGTCGGCGGGCTTAATGACAATGTCGGTTCGTTTCTTGGGGGAGTCTAAAGCGTTACGTTGTTTTTTTTTTGTGAGGTTGGGTGGGCCAGATTTTCGTGTCCCGAAGGCCTGCAATATGTCCTTCCGTACGGCTTGAATATATAGGTCTAGATATCTAGCCCTGCCAGTTTTGGGTGTCCACTGTTCCTGAGATTTCGGGCACCAAGCATTATTTTGGCTTGGTTTGTCGAAAAAATATTCCCGTAGTCTAAGTGTTCTTGAAAAGTCATCCAGATCCTTGAGTAATCGGTATTCATTATACTGCCCATTATTCGGGCAGAATTTTAGGCCGCGTGATAAAAGGGTCTTTTCATCCGGAGTGAGTTGTGAGCTTGATAGGTTGATTATATTTTCCGGAAGGTGTGGCTCTCCAGGTGTTCGGTCTAATGTGGTTGTATGTTCGTTTATCGTTTCGTTTTTATTGTCGGGTGGGGATATGAGCGTTGCCAGTTGCAATAACTTTGTGCGCTCCATATCTGCCTCAACAACAATGCCATCATGAGAGAATTTTTCAAGTTTCTTCGTCCAAATTTGCTTAATTTTGCTCAACTGAAAGACCTCAAGCTCAACTGTCTCGGATGTTGAGAGTACCACGGTGTGATGCGCCCGCCTCTCCTTGAGTATTATTGATGCTAACATCTGTCTAAAGTGCTTAATTGTTATTTCAGGAGGTTTAAAGAAGCCTTAAGTAGTTCTTTGCTCCATGCTTCTCGATGGGATTCTGAAAGGTTACTCATGGATGGCGATAGGAATAAGAGAGCTCCCTTCGGTACAGTTTCTGATTTTTTTATTTAATACTGTAAGTTCCATCAAGGACTGTAACAGGAAGGGCTCTGAATGATACAGTTGTAGAGCACATGTTGGTAGTCAACAATTTAATAAATAACATATGGCAAAAATAGTTACAAAATCGGTTCGAGAATTCAAGTTGAGGTTCAAATAATAGGCGGCAAACATGATGACAAGCATACCAAAAAAAGGAAATCGGCTGCAGTTAGTGTTGTATTTTCAATCTAGGCACAAACAAAACGGTAAAAATAAACAGGGCAGAAAATTGTGGAAAATGAGAATAGCTACTGGGAAACAAACAGGTGATCTATAACCAGGGCACTGAACGCATCTAATGATGAGCTGTTAGTAATATCTATGTCTAGATTGTTCCATTCTCGTGTAGCTCGAGGAAAAAATGAGTATTTGAATATGTCAGTACGGAATGGAAACTCGTTTAATTTGTGTGTGAGGTTGTGGCGGGTCGATCTAGTTTTTGTGGTCGTTAAGTATTTTGTAGCGGGCACTTTTAGTTGGTTGTGTATTAGCTGATACACAAGTTTAAGTCTTGAGAATTTTGCTCTGTTCTCCAGGGTTAGGAGTTCTTCACGTTTTAGTAATTGTGTTGGTGAGTCTGTAAGGGAGTGTTTATTATATACACATCTTAGTGCCTTTCTCTGCACCTCTTCAAGTTTTTTGATGAGCTTGTCAGTAAAGGGAAACCAAACGGTGTTGCCGTATTCTAGAATTGGTCTGATAATAGTTTTATATGCTAGTAATTTTGTTTCAGAGGGTGCTAGTTTAAGGCATCTGTTAATGAGGAAGACTTGTTTTAGTGCATTAGATGTGATGATGTTAACGTGCGAATCCCATCTGAATTCAAGAGGCTGGTGTCACACCAAGGTACTTATGCTCAAGGGCAGATGCAAGATGAATATTATTAAGCGTGTACTTAAAAGCTGATGTGTGTTTCTTCCTAGTTATAGATAAAAGAACAGATTTATTGAAATTGATGTCGATCTGCCAGTCCTGACACCACTGGTACACTGCTGTTAAGGCGTTATTTAAAACTATATGGTCATCAAAAGAGTTAATTTCCTTGTAAACGACGCAGTCATCTGCGAAAAGTTTAATATTCTGTGAAACACAAGCTGGTAGGTCATTTATAAATATTAGGAGCAGTACTGGCGCTAGGACACTTCCTTGAGGTACTCCCGATGTAACATTAGTTGTCGCTGATTTCTCATCGTTAATTTCAACAAATTGCATGCGATTACTAAGATAGTCTTTAATCCAGTTTAGAATAGGGCCAGTTCCTAAAATAAGTTGAAGTTTTGCAATAAGTTTAGCATGCGACACACGGTCAAATGCTTTCGAGAAGTCTAGAAATGTAAGGTCAATTTGTTTCTGGTTATCAATGCTCATGGATATGTCATGTGTTAATTCTATTAATTGAGTAATAGTAGAAAGACCCTTACGAAAGGCGTGCTGACACGGGGTTAAAATGTCATTTACTTGAAGATAAGCGTTTATGTGTTTTAAAACAATATGTTCTAATAACTTACAAACTGTGCTCGTTAGAGATATAGGTCTGAAGTTCGAAGGGTCGGAATTATTTCTGATTTGTGTATCGGTGTAATCTTGGCTGTTTTCCAATCCCTAGGGAGGCTGCAAGTGGATAATGATTTGTTAAAAAGCAGTACCAGGAATTTAGCTATCCACTCGGCATATCTATGTAGGAATATGTTAGAGATGTTATCAGGCCCTGGTGCTTTCTTAGTGTCCAGATTTAGTAAAAGGTTTAACACTCCTGGTTCAGTTACCGTTTGTGGTTCGATTGTCACGCCTGTGCTAGAGTTCATTCCTGGTAGCTCTCCGTTATCCGTTGTGAAGATGGAGCAGAAGTAGTTATTTAAAGTAGTTGCTGCATTTCTGTCATCCTCCGGCGATGCCTATCTTTCACCTTGTTTTTTAGGGTTTTTATAAGGCCATAATTATTGGGGAGAACTTTTCTGAAATTTAGGAAGTGTTTGTGTAAAATAATATGCCTTGGCCTTCTTTATTTTTGATTTCAAATCATCAACAGCGGAAATAAGGTTTAGAACTGTTCGTTGTGACGGATGGTCTTTGTCTCTTTCTGAGTGGACGAACTTTTCTTTTTGCGTGGATTACGGTTCGAGTTATCCAGGGGTTATGTTTGTGGGTCCTTTTAGTTTTCAATGGTACGTTGTTAGTGACACAGTATGACACACCTGTTTTAAATTTATGCCATAGGGATTAGATGTTTGTGTTTGTATCGTGTGCGAGTTGATGGAAGGATGAGAGTTCGAGTGATAGTGTATCAATGATGCCTGTATCATCGGCTCTGCTGTAATCTTTATACATTATTGTTGATCGTGAAGAAGGTAGAGAACCATTATATGGGATAGCACAATAGACCAGTTTGTGGTCTGACAGGCCGGCTGACACTTTGAATTTTGCCTCATGGATAGGCAAATGATTACTAAGAAATACCAGGTCTAAAATGTTTGAGCTAGATCCTTGTACCCGCGTAGGCTCGTTTATTATCTGAGTTAGATCGAAAGAAAGCGTGATATCAAAAAGAACATCGGCGCAAAGTGATCGATGGTGTAGTGTGTGCCAGTTAATGTCAGGTAGATTGAAGTCGCCCAGTAATATCACCTTGTTTCCCTTCACATGCTGCTGCATATATGCGTACAAAAATTGCATTGTAATCAGATCGGAAGAAGGACAGCGATAGATGCATCCCACAGTGATGGTAGTATCTACAAGGCAAAGTTTACAAAAAACTGCTTCAACTCCTTCAACGTCCGGCAAGGTAATGAACGGTATTTCTTTTTTATCAACAAAGCAACGCCTCCGCCTCGTGTTGGCCGATCTTTGTGAATAATGACGTAGTTTGGGGGAGTTATTTCAAAGTCTTTGATGTCTTTGGTTAGCCAAGTTTCTGTTATGGCGATGAATTCTGGCTCAAAGTTTAATATTATCGACTCGAGGGGATAAAGCTTGTTAATTATACTTCGAGCGTTAACATTAACGAAGGTTATTTTGGACTCTGGGGGCGGCATGGACGCAGGTTGCGCGTATCGGGGTCCTGGTTTTTTGGTTTATTAGAAGTGGATACTATGGGTGACACCGCATTTTTTTCTTCATCCCAAAAATAAAGGCGACTGTTGATCTTCAGTTTGTCATAAACCAAAGCCACTTTTTCACCAGAGTTCTTCTTTGGTTTCCCATATTCCCATAGCCTCCGCCTGATGTCTTGAATACGGCGTGAAAAATCTTCGCTGATGACGTAGTCGCTCCCCTTCAGTTTGTGACAGCTTCGCAAAATTTTCCTTTTCTCTCGGAAATCTAACAGCTTTAAAATTATTGGCCTTGTTTTGTTTACCTCCGGTTTGCCTAATTGATGGATCCGTTCGATTGAGACCTCATCTAACTTTAAAGTATCCTAATGACCTTTTCGTTCCCTGCCTGTTCCACGGAGTCGGAGTTTTCTTCTTCATCTTCTGGCATACCATACACGATGAGGTTAGATCTTCTGGATCGATTTTCTAGGTCATCTATTCTTAACTCCAGGGATGACACTTGTTTTTGTAGGCTAGCGACTTGTTTAGTGCAGGCTGATACATTATTTTCAAGGCATGTTAGACGTTCTAGCTTTTCTTCGATCGACGTCAGTCGTTCTTCTTTTATAGACTTTATGTCGGCAGCGATTTGTTTTAGCTGTTGTGAAAGTTCCGACATCCCGGGCCCGGGATTTGTCTCGACATCACCGGCAAGCAATAGCAACTTTGCAAGGTACACTATGTCATACAAAGCATCCAGAAGTACCGCAGGGCACGGCAGCGCGACAAGACCGCGCTCGCTAGAGCGAAAACATTCCAAAACGTCTTTTTACCTGCACGTAGAACACAAACGGATGAGCCATCTGCGTGTAAGCCATGCTGCCGTGCCCTTTGGAATGCGGTGGCGCGTTCGCGGGTTTTATCCTCGGGAAGGGGGGTGGCGCTGCGCTGAACGGCTTAAAGAATTCACTTCCGCTGGAAGTAGACGATGATGGGGTCCCATCCGCAGGTTCTAGGATAGATATATTTGAAGATATATTTGAAGAGATTTTATGTGGAGCTGGTGCCTGATTACCTTGTCAATAATTTCTCTTAATTTTAAAAAATTCCTAGAGCGTGTGACATTAGCAGAAGGAGAAATGGTGGGCGCGTGAGCCTGGTCGGCCTGTCAGTTTTCCTTTAACTTCAGCCGTTGGGCTGAGCCACAGCATCGTCTGAGGTTATACCTTTGTTTCGGCGTTGCGACCTCGTGACCGAAGTTCTGCAGGGTGACGGAAGCTTTTTGGAGGCTTAGAGTTGGTTCTGTTGCTGTTGGTTGATATGGGAATCCTCCGTGATTCTGGGCTTGTCGGAGTGGCAACCGGTGACGTATCGCCCACCACAGCGGGTGTCGGGTGGTTTGGTACTGAGTATGGGTTCCTGGTGGTACTAGTCTGGTGCCGGAACTCTTGAAGGTTCGGTGGCGCTTGCAGACACGGTGCAGAGCGGTGATCTGTGTGATGGCGTAGGTAGAAGTGCTTGGTAAGTGGTCGTATTTTCCCTCGTGTGTCCGGCATCACTTGAAATTTTTGACGTGTTTTTCGGGTGACACATCTGACGGTGGTCCTGCAACCCAGCTGTCCGTTAATTTTTAATTATCTGCTCAGCTTCCGCAATGGTCGGGAAACCCGCTCTTGTGGGTGCCCCGGCTTCTTCATTGATTTTGCTTGTGACCTCAAAATAGCTGGTAGCTATTCGGGTGCTGTGCTCTATGGTGGGTTGGTGAATCTTCTCTGATGGTAGGTGATCTTGCCACGGGGCCAAGTATTGCCGGCGAGCACTGAGGATAAGGCTGAAGACATTCCAGGCGAGCAGCGAAACTCCCCCGAAACTTGGGTGCACGCCATCAGCAGCTAGGACCCTGGTAGCGGGAGAGAGAGAGAGAGAGAGAGACTCTTTATTAAAGAAACAGAGAATTTAGGCGACGTTTCAATATCGCTGGCATGCTACTCTGCGTAGGGAGGGGAATTTGGAAGATAAAGACTGAAGGAGAGCAGCGTGGAAGAGGTGGAAAAAAAACGAAGATAAAATGCAGCCATGAAATGGGTACTAAGGATGCAGTGGCGAGTATTGATGTAACCTATGGAATGATGGAGTGCATAGTCCGACGAATGGGCTGACGAAGTTCACTGCAAGAAGAATGCATGAAGGTAACCTGCAAGTGAATTTAGAGCTTATCGAGATGTCCAATGTCTTTTAAATATGTAAAAAGAAAGTTCATTGCAAGTCTCTGTTGCCTGAAGCAGGCTAAGGGGCCTAAAACTTTGTCCATTGTTAGGGGCACTGGGCAGAGCTTCTGCATGCAATGTTCATAGTACGCACGCTCGTTAGCATACGCAGGGCACTCAAGCAGGATATGTTCCACAGTTCCTATCGAAGCACAGTTGTCACAATGCGGACTGTTCATTTGTCCAAAACGGTATCGCAGGCCATTTGTATATGCAGCATTCAGACGAAGTCGGTGATAAAGTGTTTCGAGTTGTCGAGGAATTCTGGGTGAGAGTCTTGATGTAAGATGTGGGTCGATTGAGTGAAGAAATTGGTACTGATGTGTCGGCAAACTCCAAAGCCGATACGTTTCTTCGTACGCAAAACTTTTAGCCATTTGGGACGCATCAGATTTCGTGAGAAAACTTCGAATGTATCTCTGATGTTGATGGCCCATACGGGCCGCTTCATCTGCTTTTTTATTAGCCATAATGCCACAGTGAGCAGGTACCCACTGAAAGGTTATGCAGTGGCCTGCGGCAATAGCTAAATGATGGATATACCCAATGTCCAGGGAAACTGGCTGGTGATTCGTTTTCTTCAGCAGGTTGGCCAGGATCTGCAGAGATGCTTTTGAATCGGTGAAGATAACCCAACGGCCGGCGGTTCGGCGCAGGATGTAAGAAACAGCTTCCTTAATGCCGTGAAGCTCAGCTGTTGTAGAGGAGGTCCTCCGCTGCAGCCGGTAAGAAAGGGCATGGCCTGTTGAGGGCACATAAAGGCCACAAGAAGAAGTTTCTTTAGTAGTTGAACCATCGGTGAAGATATGGGTGTGCTGCGTATATTCTTCGATTAAGTAGGCGAGAGTAGCTTGCAGAAGTGCTGCCTGTGGCATGCGGCTCTTGGCATTCACACCTGGAACAGACTTCTTCACCTTTAGAGGAGAGAGTGTCCATGGAGGAAAGGCCAGAGGTAGTAGTTTCTGAGGCTGATTAATAGCAGGAAGGGGCAGGAGCTGCACTGCCTGGCCAAAGCTAGAGTTGCTGTGAGTTAGGTGGACACGGTGTAGGAAGTGCTTCTTCCCTTGCAGGACATGGCGGAGATGGGTACGCATAGTTTCCTGGGCGGCAATTACCTCCAGTGGGAGACATCCTGCCTCCGCTACTGTTCCTGATGCAGAGGAACCCTTTGGGAGGCCAAGACATATTCGCAGGCAGTTGTTCCGTGCGGCATTGAGAGTCTTATTGCTTGATGTAGTTAATCTTTGAAGCACTGGTAGACAGTAGCGCAAGGTTCCTTCAACGTAGGCTTTTTCAAGCAGAAGCATTGATCGGCAGTTGCTACCCCACCTTGTTCCCGCCATGAACCTGAACACTTGCGATGCTGCAGTAATCCTCGCACGGAGTTTTTTGATCTGAGGTGACCATGACAGATTATAGTCGATTACAACACCCAGGAATCGCTGAGATCGTACATATGGCAGCGATCGTCCGCCTAGGAGCAGCGGATATCGGGTCATCGTTTTTCTTGTAAACGCCATTGCAACACTCTTTTCTGGCGAAAGACGAAGACCTCTAGAAGCCAGGTACATCGAAATGTGCAATAGTGCTCTCTGAAGACGTTGCTGGGTAATATAGCGCGAACGTGACGCGGTCCAGATGCAGATATCATCAGCATAAATTGGTATGCGGACCCCTCGCGGAAGGTGTCTTCTTATGTGAATAAGGACAATATTGAACAGGAGAGGGCTGAGCACCGCTCCCTGTGGTACGCCCCTCTCCACTGCGTGAAAGCGTGTTGGAAAGTTTGGAGTGGTAATAAAAATTTGTCGTTCTTTTAAATAATGCCCAATCTACTTGTATAGCCTTCCTCCAAGGCCAAGACTGCCAAAGGCAGCGAGAATTGCATGGTGAAAGACGGAGTCAAAAGCGGCCTTGATGTCTAGGAAAACGGCTGTTGGGATGTACCCAGCATGAAGGTACTCCTCAATTGATGAGACGAGGGCGATGATATTGTCAGTCGCAGACCTGTTTTGACGGAATCCGTTCATTTCTTGGGGGAACTCATTTCGGCTTTCTAGGAACCAAGTTATGCGCTTGCAGATCATGCGCTCCATGAGCTTACCTACGCCGCTCAGTAGGGCAATGGGCCGGAATGATGCGTAGCTTGTTGGCTGCTTACAGGGTTTCAAAACGGGCACGATTTTCGCCAGCTTCTATTCCGTGGCGACCTCACCAGCCATCCAGGAAGAATTGTAATACTCCAGGAGTCGAAGACGGGAGATGAGGGGTAGCTTTGCAATGGCGTCATAGGTCACCTCATCATGACCCGGAGACTTGTGCCTGCTTGTCTCCGCGATAGCTGTGGATAGTTCTTCCATTGTGAAAGGCAGGTCTAACGCTGGCACTGCCGCCTTTGGGATGCCTGTTTGACCATCTGCGGAGAGTGTCGAATGCCCTGACCCTGCCGACAGCAGCTTGCAGTATTCTTCTGAGACTTCTTTTATAGATTTTTGTTCGTGAAGGGAGAGTGCAGCGAAGGTGTGGAGTTGTTGAAGTGGCGTGCGCATACCTCTAACTATCCGCCAAATATTGGTTACTGGTTTGCGCACATCCAGCGTAGAACAAAAGTCACGCCACTTTTGCCGACTGAGTTTATCCATGTAGCGTCGAATGTGACGTTGTACCCGTCGGCATGCACGTAGGTCATCGAGGCTTTTTGTGCGCAGAGCTTTCCTTTCAGCTCGCCTGCGTATAGCGCAAAGCCTTTGGAATGTGTCATCATTTGAAGGTAGGTTTTCACTTCTAGCTGTAAGTTGTGTACTCGCTTTCAGGCAATACGCAATTGTCGATGCTAATTCCTCATTGCGAGTTGCCGCAGTAACTCCTCTGCTTACAGCGTCCTTGTATGCATCCCAGTCTGTAGATTTTATAAGGAATTTCTTTGGGTTCCTCTGCGCATGGAAAGCCGATATGAGGATTGGGTAATGGTCGCTTCCACGTGTCTCCAATTCAGTGCACCAGCCAAAGTTGTGGGCGAATGAACTAGTGACAAATGTCACGTCGATGCTGCTCGTAGTCGTCGGGCCTCGGAGGTAGGTGATGCTGCCGTCATTTAAGGGCTGAATTGAATGCTTGGAGAGAAGTTTTGCAAGATTGGCACCTCGGGCACATGTATGTGAGCTGCCCCAAATTTCATTATGAGCATTGAAGTCTCCGCAAATAATATGCGGAGAGGGCGTCCTTGCTATCAAGTCTTCAAGTCTCAAAGCATCAAATGGCGTGCCTGGCTCAAGATATACTCCAATCAGAGTGTACTGTTGTCCGGCAATAACTGTGACAGCGCATACGTATTCATTGTCGCTGTGAGGCGGGACATCAACCGGTGAGGCCGGGATATCCTTGCGAAAGCCTATCAGCAATCTGCAGACGTTATCTTGTCGTTGTGAATGATGGAAATAGTATCCATTGAGTCGGAAAGTTTCCTCGACGCGTGATTCACAGATGACCATGAAGGGGAAGCGGTACGCTCGCACGAGCTGTCGGAAATCTGAGAGTTTAGAGCGTAGCCCGCGAGCATTCCACTGGAAAATGGTGCATGTACGAAAGATGTTGTGGATTGTCAGCTGCGGTGAAGTTCTCGCTGTGGAAGCCATGATTACTGAAGTGTGGTATTACGCCCCTGCGGAGCGTAGGAGACCGACACCAACGGCTCCATGAGTGAAAGATGTAGAACACATTTTGGTTCTGAGCACGCAATTCAATAAGTCTGTTGTTGAACCTGGTGGCGCGCTGATTGAATTTGTCCACCATTCGCCAATTTCCGGAACCATGTCTGCGATTAGGGGCCCGCGGTAGGACTAATTTGGCGTATATCACCTCGATATATGCCGTGCTGTGCGGATGATCTTGAGTGTTTCTTCGTAACGACTGAGGGCAGCCTCAATGCTTGTCCTGTAGATGTCGTTCGTTCCCAAATGGAGAATCAGTCCTCTTACACTGGGAGGCACGAAGTCCAGGAGGTTCCCCACGTCAGTGATTTCAGCCCCGGGTTGCGAGATGAAGGCTGGGGCACACAGGCTAGATGCGTCGAAGTGGTTGTAGATGTGTTTCGTCTGAGAGTCTCCAATCAGGGGCCATGTTGGCGCGTTGAGGGGAAATGTCTGGAAAACGTTCCTTGAAGCATTAATGGCAGCCACTGAAGAAAAGTAGTTGCGAAAACATGAGGTACTTGATTGCTTAACCCTTTCGGCCCTGGCGTCGTCAGTTGATCACACAAAGTAAAACGTAATTCTCACTTGTAAAACCGAAACTGAAACCAATAATTTTTTTGTGGAGTATTCCTCCGAGAGCTCTATCGCCACTGACATCAGCACCAGAGCATTTTGTACAAGCTCAAGCGAAGCCGACGACAAAGTTTTCACTCGTACCATGGCTGATCAGCCTTCAGGTAAGTATCGATTTTCACTATATATACCTTTCAAAGTTTCGAGTATTTGCGGCTGATATTTTTAATATTTATTTCCTACTGTTAGCGTAGGCGGCATGCGAAAAATTGTAGGCCTAACCTGCATACTTTTTCTGTAGCGGTCTTTTGTTTACATGTTCACTTTTGACGACATCAGGGCTTAGTGGTTGCAAGTCGTGCGTTTGTCGTTTTATCCGCGTTCTCTTTCATATTTTTCAGGTGCATCGATACCGGCGGCGTTATTTTATTCAAGCCATGGTAAACGCTCCCGACGCTTGCAAGAATGCACGGATAATCTCTTTGAACAACTGGATAACGGTAATTTATCAGACGTGGAAGACGAGTGTGGCGAGTCTGGCGGCAGCGGTGACGAGGGGGACGAAGCGTTTGGAGCCCCGGCGGAGAGCGAGAGTGATAGTTCAGAAGCTGACTCGGAAGATGATAGCACACAAGCAACGGCAAGCGGATGGGCGAGAAAACCTTTCAAGGTGCCAGAGACTGTATTCAAAGGGGCAGCTCGTGAAGACCTTCACATCGAAGGGGACATACCCTCACCATTTGGTTATTTTAGCCGTTATGTCCCGAAGAGCGTCTTTACTGACCTTGCTGAGAAAACAAATCAGTACTCGGTTTTTCAGTATGGCAAGTGTGTAAACACTGATGAAGATGAAATCAGCCGTCTGGTGGCTCTCCATCTGATAATGGGTGTCCTGAAATATCCAAGGTTGCGCCTATATTGGAAGCCTGAAATGAGAACTGCTCTCATCGCATCATGCGAGATCTCGCGCAACCGCTTCGAGAAGCTTCGCAATACTCTTCACATCGTTGATGCGAACAAGCCAGACATGAATGACAGACTCTGGAAGGTGAGACATCTGCTCAAGAATTTTCAAGCAAAGTGCCACGATCTCGAGGTAGAGGAGCATCTGTTCATTGATGAGCAGATTGTTCCTTTCAAAGGCCGTTTGGACATAAAGCAATACGTGAAGGGCAAGCCTCACCCTTGGGGTGTGAAGGTATTCATGCTATGCGGGGCGTCCGGCCTGATTTATAATTTCTTGGTTTACCAGGGCTCTACAACAAAGCTGAACGAGAGTGAAAAACAGCTATATGGTGTGACAGGTGCAATCGTTTCGCACCTGGCCAACCGAATCCCGCCGTTTGTAGGCCACAAACTTTTTTTTGATAATTACTTTACTTCGTTGCCCATGCTGCGCGCCCTGCGTGAACAAGATATATTTGCAGCTGGTACTGTACGCATGAACAGGTGTGAAAAGTGCCCGCTCATGAGTGAAAATCAACTAAAGAAAAATGGTCGAGGCTCATCTGACAGTTTGGTCAGCAATGACGGCAAGATTGTTGTGACGCGGTGGCTGGACAATCGAGCCGTAAATATGGCCTCAAATTTTATCGGTGTAGAAGAGGAGGATACAGCACAGCGCTGGAACAAGGTGGACAAATGTTTCATTGATGTGAAACGCCCAGCTGTAGTCGGAGCGTACAACCGAAGCATGGGAGGTGTCGACAAAACGGACTTTCTTGTAGCCTTGTACAGGACCACAATTCGTTCAAGAAAGTGGACCCTCAGAATGGTTTTTCATTTTGTGAATCTTGCTGTTGTGAACTCTTGGTTAGAGTACAGACGTGATGCTGATGTGCGAGGAGTCTCATCGAATGAGCAACCTGACCTCCTGGACTTCACCCTCAGAATTATTGATGCTCTTGCAAAGAAAGACTAAAAATGCAAGATAATAAAGCGTGGTAGGCCATCCTTGTCTCCACTAGAGCCCAGGAAGCAAGCTCGCTTTACGGAGAATAGGCCTATAGAAGATGTGAGGTTCGACCATGTTGGACATTGGCCAATTCACACCAACGCTGGGGCGCAGCGGTGTAAAATGGACGGTTGCACAGGGAAAGTTCGGGTTTTTTGTGAAAAATGCAAGGTGCATCTGTGCTTGACGAAGTCGAGGAATTGCTTCAAGAACTTTCACACAAAGAAATAATCAAATTTGTGCTTAGTTTTTGTTGTAAGAGTGGCATGAAATAAAGTGAACATTTTTTCATTCCTACACCCACTGAGTCCTGACGCCCTTTATTGAGGACATGAAGCCAAATCGGTAATTACTCCACACACAAGCTTTATATTTTGTGAGCATGTCATTCTGACCTTCCAAGTGAAGAAAATGAGAGAGAAACAAATCTGCGATAAAAATAAAAAATTCTGGGCCTACGAGCCACTACGAGCACTACGAGCCATTCTAGATGTAGATACACTCGTCAGAAAGCTGCATGCACTGTTTCGGTCTGCTCGTGTCAGTTCTCGGGACTGGCAATGTCCGATCTAGACTCGCTGGCCGGCCGAGCCCCGGCAAGTGCGCTTCCTTGTCTCAGTGTGTGTATCGGGTGAAGCCAACCGCGAGTAGCTCGCACAGCAGTACTGAAAGTGGCAGCTCGCATCACGAGCCGTTCGAGGGATAGATACACTCGACAGAAAGCTGCAGGAACTGTTTCAGTCTGCTCGTGCCAGTTCTCGGAACTAGCGTTGCTCCACCCAGACTCGCTGGCCGGCCGAGCTTCAGCAAGTGGGCTTCCTTGTGTGAGAGCGTGTACAAGGTGAAGCCAACCGCGGATAGCACGCATAGCACTATCGAAGGCGGCAGCTCGCGTTACGAGCCGTTCGAGAGGTAGATACGCTCCACAGGAAGCTGCATGCACTGTTTCGATCTGCTCGTGCCAGTTCTCGGGACTGGCGGCGTCCGACCCAGACTCGCTGGCCTGCCGAGCCCCGGCAAGTGCGCTTTCTTGTGTGAGGTGTGTGTGTCGGGTGAAGCCAACCGCGAGTAGCTCACACAGCAATACCGGAAGCGGCAGCTCGCATCACGAGCGGCTCGAAGGGTAGATACACTCGACAGAAAGCTGCATGCATTGTGTCGGTCTACTCGTGTCAGTTCTCGAGACTGGTGACGTCCGACCCAGACTCGCTGGCCGGCCGAGCTCTAGTAAGTGCGCTTCCTTGTGTGAGGGCGTGTACAAGGTGAAGCCAACCATGGATAGTTCACACGGCAATATCGGACGCGACAGCTCGCATCACGAGCCGTTCGAGGTGTAGATACACTCGACAGAAAGCTGCATGCGCCGTTTCGTTCTACCCGTGCCAATTCTCGGGGCTAGCGTTGCCCGATCCTCGCTCGCTGACCGATCGAGCCCCAGCAAGTGCGCTTCTTTGTGTGACAGTGTGTACGAGGTGAAGCCAACCGCGAGAAGCTCGCACAGCAGTACTGGAAGTGGCAGCTCGCATCACGAGCCGTTCGAAGGATAGATACACTCGAGAGAAAGCTGCATGCACTGTGTTGGTCTGCTGGTGCCAGTGGCACACGGGGGGTACGGTAATTCCGAGAACCCGTCGCCGCAACAAGGTGCCGCACGTTTTCGGTCCGGAGGTTCGGAATCACCGTAACCCAATGTGCCGTACTCGTAGTCACGACTACGGCACACGAGGGGTACGGTAATCTCGAGACCCTGTCGCCGCAACAAGGTGCCGCACGTTTTCGGTCCGGAGGTCCGGGATCACCGTACCCCAAAGTGCCGTACTCGTAAAATGTAAGTGAGAAGGGGAGGGGGTGTTGCGCAATCACGGATAGCGAGATCGGCCGGGTCCGGACCCCAAACCTTGGCACCCGATCTCGCACACCTCCCGTTTTCAAGTTTTGCAAAAAGTGTTGCACTCTCTGTGTGATGACGTCATCGCCCCGACTCTAGTTTCACGAGTACGGCACACGGGGGGGTACGGTAATCTTGAGACCCTGTAGCCTCAACAAGGTGCCGCACGTTTTCGATCCGGAGGTTCAGAATCACCGTACCCCAATGTGCCGTCCTCGTAGTCACGACTACGGCACACGGGGGTACGGGGATCCCGAGACCCTGTCGCCGTAAAAAGGTGCCGCAGGTTTACGGTCCGGGTGGCCCGACTTCCCGTACCCCCGCGTGCCGTACTCGTAGTCACGACTACGGCACACGGGGGTACGGTAATCTTGAGACCCCGTCGCCGCAACAAGGTGCCGCACGTTTTCGGTTCGTAGAGCCCGACTTCACGTACCAACGTGTGCCGTACTCGTTGTCACGACTACGGCACCCGGGGGTACGGTAATCTCGAGACCCCGTCGCCGCAACAAGGTGCCGCACGTTTTCGGTCCGGAGGTTCGGAATCACCGTACCCGCCCGTGCCGCACTCGTAATCACGACTACGGCACACGGGGGTACGGTAATCCCGAGACCCTGTCGCCGTGAAAAGGTGCTGCCCGTTTTCGGTCCGGGTGGCCCGACTCCCCGTACCCCCGTGTGCCGTACTCGTAGTCACGGTAATCTCTTGACAACACTACACGGTTTGCTAGAAAAGACAGTCTTTATTTTAGCGCGGCCGCCGCCGATGCGGCAGACACTGGTGGGCCCGGCCGGGTCAGGAACCGCCGTGCTGCTTGGTCGGCCGCTGCCCTCCCATCCGGTTCCACTCGCACAACAGGTACTTTGCGTACGACAGGTAGCGCCGGCACAGCGTTTTGGCACTGAGTGTAAACACCTCCGTCTGCGAACTCCGATCGTATTCGTCTTGTTCTTCCTTGGCCATGTAGCCCTCGTCCTCGTCCTCTTCTTCTTCCTCGTCTTCTTCTTCTTCTTCTTCTTCTTCGCCGATGCCCCGCTTTGTCGAGTTCAGTTGCTGTCTCTGTCTGAGCGGCACGCCGGCGGTGGCGGCGCCGGCAACGACGACGGCCGCAACGGCGGCCTTTCTCTTCTTGTTCTTTCTCCTGCGCCTCTTGGGCCTCCTCCAGCGCCACGACTCGAGGGGCACGAGGCCGTGGTCGGTTATGGCCGCCGCGCGTTCTTGCAGGGCCACTTGCACCTGTCGCCTAAAGTCGCGGTTGTCGCTCTCGCACTGCGCCCGCGCAACCACCAGAACGTTGCGCAAGCTCTTGCCCGCGGGAGACGCGGCGCCGAATAATAATAATAATAATAATAATTGGTTTTTTGGGGAAAGGAAATGGCGCAGTATCTGTCTCATATATCGTTGGACACCTGAACCGCGCCGTAAGGGAAGGGATAAAAGAGGGAGTGAAAGAAGAAAGGAAGAATAGGTACCGTAGTGGAGGGCTCCGGAATAATTTCGACCACCTGGGGATCTTTAACGTGCACTGACATCGCACAGCACACGGGGCGCCTTAGCGTTTTTCCTCCATAAAAACGCAGCCGCCGCGGTCGGGTTCGAACCCGGCGCCGAACGCGAGCACCCATTCTCGGATGCGACCCCGGGCCGCCTGCAGAGAGTGGCTGTGGCGGCCCACAAACTCGGCGGCCACGTGGTACAGCGTCTCCGCGCGAAAGTTTAGCGCCTCCAGCGCGGCGTTTCCGCAGACGACGGGTCCCAGGCGCGCGCACGGCTTCTCTCTCAGGGCCGACGCGGCGTCGTCGCTTCTCGTCCACTCGGGCTCGGTCAGCGGTCGGCAGACCGGGCCGCACAGTCGGGTGGACCGTTGCAGCCGCAGCAGGTGGACCGAGTCGCCGCGAGTCTCCTCGGGCGACGCGGTCGTCATTTCCAGGTCCCACAGCCGCCGGTTGCCGAGCGCCACGCCGGCGGCCCGGCGGACCAGCGCCTCGCTGGAAAACAGCACGGGAGACGAGAAGCGTACGAACGCGCACTCGGCCAGCAGCGTCAGGTACAACCGGTAGTCTCGCTC
Source organism: Amblyomma americanum (assembly GCF_052857255.1). Taxonomy (NCBI): domain Eukaryota; kingdom Metazoa; phylum Arthropoda; class Arachnida; order Ixodida; family Ixodidae; genus Amblyomma; species Amblyomma americanum. Next base: position 16,603,665 of record NC_135501.1, read on the forward strand.
GGAGCGGCACACGAACGGCGTGCCGTCCGACGACACGGCCGTAAAGCCGCAGCCTCCCGGAGGACGCGTCTGCGCGCACAGCTCTTCCGTGACCGCCGCCGCAGCCTCCTCGTCGTCGTAGTAGTTGTAGTAGTCGTCCGCGCGTCGCGAAGCGGGGAGCGGAGGAGGAGCGGCCCTGGCCAGGGCAAGCGGCGCAAACATGGCACGCGTGTTGTCGCTCGCGCAACCGCGGCCGTCGTAGAGCAGGACCGTCACCTGGAACGTTCTCGGCGCGAGCGCGGCTGCCTCGCTCATAGTCGCTGACGCCGACGGCAGCGGCGGCGGCGAAACCGGCAACGGTGGCGACTCCTTTTGAGCTGCCGGCACGCGCTCTCTCGCGGGCACCGACAGGCGCACGCTGATGCGCCGCCCGTCCGCTCCCAGAGTGACGGCAATTTCCAGCACGCACACTCCCGGGGGTGGCGTCGTGATGGGCGTCTCCTCCCACAGACTCTTTTCCTGCGCCTGGTCGAGCAACAGCAGGACCTGGCACATGTCCGCCAGCCAGGCGGCCAGCAGCGGGTGGTGCTGCGACCAGTCTCGGTCCTCGCGCTGGCAGCAGCCCTCTCGTCGGCGGCAGTCCTCGCGCCGGCGGTCCTTTGCGGCCTCCAGCAGCGGGTGGTGCTGCGACCCGTCTCGGGCCTCGAGCCGGCGGTCCTCCGTGGCGGCTCGACACAATCCAAACACCAGGCGCACGTCGTCGGGCGAGCAGAGCACTTGGCGAAAGCGCGTTCCGGTCGCTGCCTCGTCGATCGCCCGCACCGCGTCCGTCAGGGTGCGCAAACGAGTGTTGCCGCGGCCACCCACGTTGCGCGGCCGCAAGTGCACCGCCCGCAGGTTCGGCAGCACGGCCACGACGGCCAGCAGCTCTCGCAGGTCTACGTCCAGTTTCACAGTCGTCAGGTTGGGCAGGGCGCGCCTCGCGCTCGCCGGGTTCCAGGCCCAGGGGGCCCCCCGTTCCTCTTCCCAAGAAAAGAAGACGAGAGTCAAGTCGCGAGGTACTTGACATGAGGTACTTGACTGCTTAAAATAATATACATCGAAGTGTACGCTTCATTTAAGGAAACATTTTTATTTTACTCGACGTTTCCATCGGAGGACCGATCTTTTTCAAGAGTGACGATACAGTGCATGGGCGCGTGTTTTTATAGCCTGGGACTTGACACACAGAAGGCTTAAAAAGAAAAGAAATAAAGAAAAGAAAAGAAAACGGGGTAGGGGGCGGCCGGGAGAACAGAACACAACAGACACCTATGACATATTAAGGAAGCAAAGGTGGCGCGTCGCGTACCCGTGAACTCACTGCCCACACACACAGACACACGCACACACGAGGCGAAAGAGGGAGGCCGGGCAGGGTGCGCACGTGGCTACTGCGACAAGAAAAAAAAGAAAAAGAGAGAGAGAGAAACAAAAGCAGTGAAAAAGGGAAAAGCAAAGTAGAAACGTGGTGGGGCTTAACAAAAGAAGGGATGCGTCCGCCAATTGTGGGTTTCGGTATGCTTGCATTGATCACATTGTTATTCGGCTAAGAAATCAGTGCTACACAAGCGGTGTAATTAGAGTCAAACTAGCTGATCATTACTTTATGTCTCTTGTAACCACTCCAAACGGTCCAACACGCTTTCACGCAGTGGAGACGGGCGTACCACAGGGAGCGGTGCTCAGCCCTCTCCTGTTCAATATTGTCCTTATTCACATAAGAATACACCTTCCGCGAGGGGTCCGCATAACAATTTATGCTGATGATATCTGCATCTGGACCGCGTCACGTTCGCGCTATATTACCCCGCAACGTCTTCAGAGAGCACTATTGCACATTTCGATGTACCTGGCTTCCAGAGGTCTTCGTCTCTCGCCAGAAAAGAGTGTTGCAATGGCGTTTACAAGAAAAACGATGACTCGATATCCGCTGCTCCTAGGCGGACGATCGCTGCCATATGTACGATCTCAGCGATTCCTGGGTGTTGTAATCGACTATAATCTGTCATGGTCACCTCAGATCAAAAAACTCCCTGCGAGGATTACTGCAGCATCGCAAGTGTTCAGGTTCATGGCGGGAACAAGGTGGAATAGCAACTGCCGATCAATGCTTCTGCTTGAAAAAGCCTACGTTGAAGAAACCTTGCGCTACTGTCTACCAGTGCTTCAAAGATTATATACATCAAGCAATAAGACTCTCAATGGCGCACGGAACAACTGCCTGCGAATATGTCTTGGCCTCCCAAAGGGTTCCTCTGCATCAGGAACAGTAGCGGAGGCAGGATATCTCCCACTGGAGGTAATTGCCGCCCAGGAAACTATGCGTACCCATCACCGCCATGTCCTGCAAGGGAAGAAGCACTTCCTACACCGTGTCCACCTAACTCACAGCAACTCTAGCTTTGGCCAGGCAGTGCAGTTCCTGCCCCTTCCTACTATTAACCAGCCTCAGAAACTACTACCTCTGGCCTTTCCTCCATGCACACTCTCTCCTCTAAAGGTGAAGAAGTCTGTTCCAGGTGTGAATGCAAAGAGCCGCATGCCACAGGCAGCACTTCTGCAAGCTACTCTCGCCTACTTAATCGAAGAATATACGCAGCACACCCATATCTTCACCGATGGTTCAACTACTAAAGAAACTTCTTCTTGTGGCCTTTATGTGCCCTCAACAGGCCATGCCCTTTCTTACCGGCTGCAGCTTAGGACCTCCTCTACAACAGCTGATCTTCACGGCATTAAGGAAGCTATTTCTTACATCCTGCGCCGAACCGCCGGCCGTTGGGTTATCTTCACCGATTCAAAAGCATCTCTGCAGATCCTGGCCAACCTGCTGAAGAAAACGAATCACCAGCCAGTTTCCCTGGACATTGGGTATATCCATCATTTAGCTATTGCCGCAGGCCACTGCATAACATTTCAGTGGGTACCTGCTCACTGTGGCATTATGGCTAATGAAAAAGCAGATAAAGCGGCCCGTAAGGGCCATCAACATCAGAGATACATTCGAAGTTTTCTCACGAAATCTGATGCGTCCCAAATGGCTAAATGTTTTGCGTACGAAGGAACGTATCGGCTTTGGAGTTTGCCGACACATCAGTACCAATTTCTTCACTCAATCGACCCACATCTTAGATCAAGACTCTCACCCAGAATTCCTCGACAACTCGAAACACTTTATCACCGACTTCGTCTGAATGCTGCATATACAAATGGCCTGCGATACCGTTTTGGACAAATGAACAGTCCGCATTGTGACAACTGTGCTTCGATAGAAACTGTGGAACATATCCTGCTTGAGTGCCCTGCGTATGCTAACGAGCGTGCGTACTATGAACATTGCATGCAGAAGCTCTGCCCAGTGCCTCTAACAATGGACAGAGTTTTAGGCCCCTTAGCCTGCTTCAGGCAACAGAGACTTGCAATGAACTTTCTTTTTACATATTTAAAAGACATTGGACATCTCGATAAGCTCTAAATTCACTTGCAGGTTACCTTCATGCATTATTCTTGCAGTGAACTTCGTCAGCCCATTCGTCGGACTATGCACTCCATCATTCCATTGGTTACATCAATACTCGCCACTGCATCCCTAGTACACATTTCATGGCTGCATTTTATCTTCGTTTTTTTTCCACCTCTTCCACGCTGCTCTCCTTCAGTCTTTATCTCCCAAATTCCCCTCCCTACGCAGAGTAGCATGCCAGCGATATTGAAACGCCGGCTAAATTCTCTGTTTCTTCATTAAAGAGTCTCTCTCTCTCTCTGTCTCTTGTAATTATGTCTGACAAAAGGAATGCTGACTGTGACACCAGAATACAGAAACAGTACATAGATAACGAGAATGTTGACAAATACATAAGAAACACGAACTGGAATGCGCCTTTAGTGTTAGACCCTGTTAGATTGTATTCCAAGTTTACTGAAACATTGAAGACGATATACGCAATGTCTACTAAAATCATAACAATCAAACAAAGGAACCCTAATACGAAATAGATCACGCGTGATATTGTTGAGTTGTGCTTTTAAAAAGACAAAGCATGGCAAAAGTGTAGAAAAGAACCTGGCAATCAGGATTACAGGGCCGAATTCCGAATGTTGCGAAACGCAGTGACCGCAAAGTTACGGCAGGAAAAAAGGAAATACATGATGCGTCGATTTGCAGACAGCAAAAAAGACGTGAAAAAATCGTGGAGTACGGCAAACGAATTGATGGGCAGATCCAAAACAGCTGGTGTCGATGATACCATCAAACGAAATTTTCCAAAGGAAAACCTTCAGACTTTGTGTGACAGGTTCAATAAACCTTTTATCCCTGCAGCTGAGAAACTGAGAACAACGCAAAGTGACCAACATTATGAATATGAACCGAAACGCGCATGCGCGCACTCTGCATATCTCCCAGCGATGTCTGAAATGGATCTATGGAATATAATAAGGGGCATGAAAAAGATTAAACCACCAGGGTTTAATAAAATTCGCTCTCAGGATTTGTGCACGAACTTCTAGATTATCAAACAGGTCCTCCTTAAGATATTGAATGGGATATTCGAAACAGGTATAATACCCAAAGAATTGAAAATTTCAATTGCGAGGCCGGTTTACAAAAACGGTAAAAGAAATGACTGCACAAATTACAGGCCGATAGCGATATTGTCCACTATTGCACACATAATGGAAAAGTATATTGTCTCTGTAATGCAATCCTTTTGCGAAAAGTATTCTCTGTCAATACGGGTTCACAAAAAAATAAAAACACAACTTCTTTGCTAGAGGAATTCTCCGACTATATAACCGCATCAATAGAAAATATTAACGTCGTCTTAGCTCTATTTCCAGACCTAAGGAAGGCTTTTGACACGGTAGAACACAACTTATTACTAAAGAAATTAACGAAGCTAGGTTTAAGAGGACGCTTTTATCAATTTTTTGTAAATTATTTTTCCGACCGACTTCAGTGCACTATACTAGAAGAGACATGCAGTGAACTTCAAATAATAAAGTTTGGTGTGCCCCAAGGGAGCACCCTCGGACCTATACTTTTCAACATATATGTTTCCGACCTCGGCCTGCTACCGCTGAAATCAAAAGCTTTCCAGTACGCAGACGACACTGCAATTGATCTGGAAATTCAGGATTTTAATACGGGGTATCAAAGCTTTCAAGAGGACTTATCAGCGATAGTAGATTGGTTCGCTCATAATTTAATTTTTATAAATACACAAAAACGAAATTAATGGCTTCACAAATCCTCATAAGGCGCTTTCATTAAATAGAGACATGTATTTGCATTCTTCTAAGTGTAGTTCATGCATCTGCCAACCATTGCAGTTCGAGCCAGTGGTCAAGTATTTAGGAATTTTCTTTGACCAGCACCTATCCTGGAGTGACCATGTCATTTACGTTTGCAGAAAACTGAGGGCTGTCGCAGCCATGATGTATAACCTTCGAGGGAAAAGCCCTGCCAACATTCGAAGAACTGTATATAAGTCATTAGCCGAAACAATTATCACATACGGTATCACCTTGTATGGTACGTGTTCTAACCACAAGAAGCAAATTATTAACCGAATAATTAAAAGAATTGTCAATAGCATAGCCTATGGAACGGAATGGGAACATGTAGAGACACATGAAAAATACCGCATACTAGGAATACTTCCAGTGCATGAGCTATTTAAGTATACTGCGTTGACCCACTACTATTATTCTAACAATTTTAAGCTATTAGTAAAGAAAGATGTATCACTACGAAAAACTGAGAAATATGTTAAACCACGAGTCCTTACAAACTATGGAAAGAAAGCCAGAAATTATTATGTACCTCAGATATTCAATGAACTAAGTGAGATACTGTACGATTTAAAAACACTAGCTGTAATTCTGAGAGAAGTAAGGAAATGGTGTTCAACTTTGTATTGTAATGTGTGATTCTTTTTTCCCACCCAAGTGGGGAACTTGTCGTATTTCTTTCTTCGTTTTTATTATATTTTCTCGTTTTTTATATTTTGTTTGCATTAGATTGTATTACTTGTATTTACCTTGTATTATTATTTTTTCCTGTTATGTGAATATTGTGAATGTATATTGCTTTTTATCCTTATTTTAAGGATGCAACACCGGCTGCCTGGTCTGCTAACAAGCACTATGTGCTTAGATTGACCAGTACTTCTTTTTTGTACATTTCGCTATAAAATAAAGACTTCACTTCACTTCTGGCCCGTGCGACTCCGAAAGATGGCCCGGGCGAGGCGGAACAGGTTGAGACCGCCCAATGTGTCTCCACATCGTGACACGCGAGCCGCTAAAACCAGATGAGCTTCCCATAAAAGGACCAGATGGAAAGGCTTGCTGAGAGGAATGCAAAAAAGAAGAAATATAGCACAGAGAAAAAAAAGCATATATATATATATATATATATATATATATATATATATATATATATATATATATATATATATATATATATATATATATATATATATATATATATATATATATATATAATATGACAAAAAAGAAGAAAGAGAAGGGGACATATGGCCCTCGCGGAACCAAAGAATGAGATGAACGGCAGGTGGAAACAAGCCGAAACTGGCATGCAACAGGGGTATGACCTCAGACGACTCAGTCAGTGGTGGTACTTTGTCTATTAGGGTTGAAGTTTTCTTTGGTTTCTGCCATTGAAAGAGACGATAGGGTGCCATGGTTTTAGTTGATGCCCTTTTGCACTGTGTTAAATTTGAAAATAAAGTATGATTCGCGTTGTTCGCGCATCCGAGTGTTTTTAAAGCTACTTTTCAATATCGTTACTTTAAGTTTATCAAACTCGTGGCCTCTTTCGCGGAGGTGTCTCGAAAGTGGGAGGCCAGAGAGAGATTGAGTATGTGAGCGGTGGTTATTAAATCTTAATCGGAAGGAATTGTCTGTTTGGCCAATGTATTGCATCTGACATTCGCCACACACGAGCATGTAAACAACATTACTGGAATCGCAGTTTAAGTCCTCTCGGATAACATGTTTCAAATCTGAATGGGTACTTTTAGACAGTGCTGTGGTTTGCATGTGTTTGCAAACTTGGCATCTGCTCTTTCCGCAAGGTGTGCAACCCACCGGCCTCGGTTTATTAACCGTTTGGTGCACAAGGTGGTTTTGTAAATTTTCTGGCCTTCTGTATGTTAACTGGGAGACCATTGGAAAAATTTTTGAGAGCCGCTCACTTTGTTCTATGATATTGAAGTGTTTTTTTAAGGATTTTGTTAATATTCGGTAGGTTTTCTGTGAATGTCAGTACTAGATTAGAGCGATGCGGTGTTGGCGGGGATTCCGCAGAGATGTGATTACGGTTAGTAACTTCCGCCCTTTTAATGGCATCGTTGATGACTGAAGACGGGTAGCACTGGTTCTTTAGAATTTCGCCCATGGCTTAAGCATTTTTTTGAAAATCTTCTGATCGAGAGCAAATGCGTTTGAATCGGATAGCCTGTGAGTACGGAATTGAAGTTTTGCAATGGAGTGGGTGGCAGCGGTTGAAATGAAGATACTGTTGTCTGTGTGTGGGTTTTTATAAACGCTAGTGATTAATGAACCCCTGTCAACACGAACAAGCACATCAAGGAAGTTAATGCTGTTAGTTGAGTACGTGTGTGTGAAACAGATATTTGGATTTTTGTTGCTGAATGAGGTATATATATATATACCTCATTCATTATATAAACACACACACACACACACACACACACACATATATATATATATATATATATATATATATATATATATATATATATATATATATATATATATATATATATATATATATATATATATATATATATATATATATGTGTGTGTGTGTGTGTGTGTGTGTGTGTGTGTGTGTGTGTGTGTGTGTGTGTGTGTGTGTGTGTGTGTGTGTGTGTGTGTGTGTGTGTGTGTGTGTGTGTGTGTGTGTGTGTGTGTGTGTGTGTGTGTGTGTGTTTATATAATGAATGAGGTATATATATATATATATATATATACCTCATTCAGCAACAAAAATCCAAATATCTATTTCACACACACGTACTCAACTAACAGCATTAACTTCCTTGATGTGCTTGTTCGTGTTGACAGGGGTTCATTAATCACTAGCGTTTATAAAAACCCACACACAGACAACAGTATCTTCATTTCAACCGCTGCCCCCCACTCCATTGCAAAACTTCAATTCCGTACTCACAGGCTATCCGATTCAAACGCATTTGCTCTCGATCAGAAGATTTTCAAAAAAATGCTTAAGCCATGGGCGAAATTCTAAAGAACCAGCGCTACCTGTCTTCAGTCATCAACGATGCCATTAAAAGGGCGGAAGTTACAAACCGTAATCACATCTCTGCGGAATCCCCGCCAACACCGCATCGCTCTAATCTAGTACTGACATTCACAGAAAACCTACCGAATATTAACAAAATCCTTAAAAAAACACTTCATTATCATAGAACAAAGTGAGCGGCTCTCAAAAATTTTTCCAATGGTCTCCCAAACATATTAAGGAAGCGAACAGTCACCGAAACCAAGGTGCATAGGGGAATGTTTTTAAATTTTTTTAATTTGTAGTGCCAATCAATCGGTTTTAAAGAAAATTACTTATAAAACAGCAGAAAACCACCATGCCGCCGGTGGGATCCGAACCCACGACCTCAGAATATCGCGTCCGGTGCTCTTACCAACTGAGCTACGGCGACGGCTGTCCAGTCTGCTGCTTTCGTTGGTATTTATGTTTACTGGGTGTAAGCGAACCTTGAGAGTGTTCACCAGCGCCACCCTCGACCATAGCGGTGGACGTAGCACGTCCTGTAATACCGCGAGTGTGACGTAGAACGTCATCTAACGGCGAGGGCGGAAACTGTGCGAGAGCCCTCTTATGCTACCTATGGCAACAAGACTGCCAGAACCGAGACCCCCGTTAAGCTATTAGCAGACAAAGTAAAGGAAATGAGGGGCTCGTTTGACAAACATATTAAGGAAGCCAACAGTCACCTAAACCAAGATGCATAGGGGAATGTTTTTTTATTTTTTTTTTTAATTTGTAGTGCCAATCAATCGGTTGTAGAGAAAATTACTTATAAAGCATCAGAAAAAAAAACCATGCCGCCGGTGGGATCCGAACCCACGACCTCCGAATATCGCGTCCGGTGCTCTTACCAACTGAGCTACGGCGACGGCTGTCCAATCTGCTGCTTTCGTGGGTATTTATGTTTACTGGGTGTAAGCGAACCTTGAGAGTGTTCACCAGCTCCACCCTCGACCATGTTATTTCATGTTAATGATCATGTTATTTCTCCTAGCTCTGTTTTAAAAATTGTCCTTCTGGTTCCTAACTGTACTAAGCTGCTCCTGAAGTTTCGAATTTGTCATTCCATGTCTTTTCCCTTCGTGGCTAAGACATTTAAGCCCGACAATTGTTTCTCAGTGCCATCAACTCGCGTAGTTAAACCGTAAAGTTTATTCTCAGTTATGTTTCGAGACGCCTGCAGGTGCCCCGATTGTTGAATTAATCTTGCTCTCTGGCCTTCTAGCAATTCCGATAGCATTTGTTTTACAATCGGGCCAAGATTTGTTTCGACTCCGCCACAAGACTACAGATCTTTTGATATGCGATCACGCAAGAATGGAAACGATGAACACAACTAGAAGGCGATCGTCACTCCTGTAGCAATGTGCAGAATTGGAATCACTAACCTGGTTGGCAAAGCAAAAAAGATTGCTTAGCATGCTTCCTGTTTTTCTGCTGCCGTGCCCACTGTGCTAAAATGGACTGCTAAAATCAGTCAGCGCGTTGTTCTGCATATGTACGAAAACTAATGTACACCAAGAATAGTTAGAAAACAATTAAGTAGCGTTTGCCACGATAATTACAATATGTACTAAACACAGAATATACCCTGAACTTGAAAATTTTGTAAGTCGCTTAATTACCATTACATGATAACATTTCGATCGCACTGGGTGAAGATCAATTGCACTGCTTCTAATCTTCCGTCATTTCGTGCGGTTTGCTACATTCTCGTCTGCTGAAACTTCCACGCGCTAGAATGGAAGATGATGAAGACCACGCTTTCAAACTACAGCGTGAGAAACTGGCACTTTAAACAACTACTCTCGTGAACGCGGCTACGTGACGAAGACGACGACATTGCAAGCACAGCACGAGAGCTTGGCAGTTCGTACAGGCAGGCTGTCAGGATTTGTACGAGCTGATTGTTCAAATTAGAAAAATGTATGAACCAACCGATTTAAAACCGCAGTGGCGATCCTTCTTGGTGATGCGCTCAGCCTGTATCTCGCGTCTACTGCTCTGGTGCTGAGATTTTGCGATGTGTTTTGTGGCGTATTGTAAAGGCTTTGTAAATAATTTAGTTATAGTAGATAGAAAATATTTTCAATCTTATAAATATCTTACTTAAAGAAAAACTGTGGCGAGAGCGTAGTGGTCTGAAGTTGCTGCCAGAGGAACTGATTATTTATTGCTGCAGCGAGTTCAGATTCCTCTCCCCCAGCTTTAAATTGTCTTATTTTTTTAGCGCCTTGACGCGGTGCGGCGGTGCCGGCTTTCCGCTGCAGTGAGGCTCTTATGCGGTCGCTTAAAATAAAACATTACAGAGGCCACTTGGAAATCAAACGGCTCGCTAAAATGCAGCATTTGGGCTGAATAATAGTAATCACTAACTCCCCGAGTCTAGAGTGAAAGATTCCTGTGGTTGCCATTTTAGTGCTGTATTGCTTCCAATCCACCGAAAAGTGGTTGTCTGTCTGTGCGAAGCCTGCTTCTAGCACGTGGGCCACCTTGGTCACATGACGTTGTGACGTCATCGCAAGCTGTCCAGCGGATTGTGTGCAAACTGCACACCGTGGCAGTTCAATTTAGTAATTAGTCGCGAGAGATTCCTCAGGAACAACATTCGTCGCACAAGCACCACCGTTGGCAGCACCTGCCATCGCATGACAGTGGCACGTAGCTTAACTGCTGTACCTCTGCGTCTGGAGCGGAATCAGGACTTTCAGGTATCTGTGAATGTAAAGAATGACCAATTCTACCGCAGTACAAGTCTAAAAAGATGCAATAACACGGACACTTACATCATATGACATATCATCCAAAGTAAGCATTTTCAGTCCAAGCAGCATAGAAAGCCAAGATAAACCATTCGAAACAGGACTAACGGGGGTAGCGCACGATAATTCATGGTTAACCCCAAGCGAAACTGTCCGTGATATTTTTTTTTCCTTGCCCGTCTACGCCTTACTCAAACCCTGAGTGTCAATTACCTACCACGTCTGCTAGAAGTTTGGTTCATAAAATCAGGCGCGCGATTACGCGTTCACAGGTCTTACTAGGGACAGAAATAAAAGACGAGATAATAATGTTATTTGGAAAGCAGCACAACTTTTTCGTTTTTAGCGCATCGTACAACCAAGGCGGAGCGAGCGACGATTGAGACCAAGGTGGTGAAAATAATAATAATAATAATAATAATAATTGGTTTTGGGGGGAAAGGAAATGGCGCAGTATCTGTCTCATATATCGTTGGACACCTGAACCGCGCCGTAAGGGAAGGGATAAAGGAGGGAGTGAAAGAAGAAAGGAAGAATAGGTGCCGTAGTGGAGGGCTCCGGAATAATTTCGACCACCTGGGGATCTTTAACGTGCACTGACATCGCACAGCACACGGGCGCCTTAGCGTTTTTCCTCCATAAAAACGCAGCCGCCGCGGTCGGGTTCGAACCCGGGAACTCCGGATCAGTAGTCGAGCGCCCTAACCACTGAGCCACCGCGGCGGGGCTGGTGAAAATGCTGTTTTATTTTCATGGTGAGACTACAGTGGTCGCCCTTGCCCACCGCACTGCGGCATCGCTTTCCTGTACCTCAGTTCCAGAGAAAATAAAACATAGAAAGAAGATATGACTGTACTGAACTACTCCCAGCGTGAATAAAAAAAAAATCCACACCAACGCCGCCAACAGGCTTTGATTGGACATTGGAATTTCGCAAAAGCATTTTTATGCGTTGCAGCCAATTCTGTGAAACCTCGCTGAGCTGAAATCAGACTTCTTTCCGGTAAAGAAGGCCTAGAACTTGGAAATTCAACAGCCATACTATATACCTAAATCTCTACGTGTTTTAATCTACACCCTGATCATGCGACAGACTCGGGGCTGATCATGAAAATGTTGACTGCACTACCATGGTTACCGTTGGACTGGCAGCCACCCGCCCCGCCCCGCTCCGCCAGTGGCCCCTTGTTATCGCACTATACTGTGCTTTTCACCGAATACTTTACACAATTTAAAAAAGGATTTTGATTTAGAAGAGCGCTCTTTTCGGTGGTTTTGTACATCACAGGGACGGAGAAGGTGTGCAGCCACCGCGTTTCGTGTTCACATCATGTACCTCCAAAGTGCAGAAACTGTGTCTTAACCGGGATTATTA